>NW_007726161.1:232272-337394 GCF_000696425.1 Galeopterus variegatus
TCAAGAAATGGGGGTGGTTACCACTGCTGTAATTTTAAGATCTTGACCCCATATAACCCGTCTCAACTTGCCTGGTACATTCATGTCCATTTTCTTGGTGGAGCCTCACAACATTTCTGCAAGGTGTGCAAATATTCTTATCAGAGAGGTTAAAGGACTTGTTCTAAATCATAGTTTCTAACCCGTGGGCTGGGATGCAACCCCAGTGATGGTCACAGGGTAGACTACCCCAGCCGGGTCACTGCCCTTCAGTCTGGTTGGTTCCTATTCCTCTGTCGGGATTTAGGTCAGGTGCATTTCCTCTAGGAAGCCTTCTTTGACCACACAAGATCCAGGATAAGTACACCTCCTCTGTTTCCCACAGCCTTCTAGACTTCTGTCAGAGCATTTATCCATCTAAGGCTCTGAGGGCCCAGCCAATGCTGTCTATACAGTGGGAGGGTGCACAATAAATATTTTGTTAATGACTGCAGCTGCACCTACACAGAAGAACACAGAGGTGTACATAGACTCACATGTGGGTTAGTGGCTACACACATATACAGATAGAGGAAGAACGTTCTGGAACATGGTGGATTGAGCTAATGTGCATGCCCGATACAAACACATAAAAAAATACTAGAGATGAGATTGACACAGGCTTGCAAGAAAGAAAGGAAAATACTTAGGTAACTTTTTTTTTAGGGGATTTTTAAAAATAGTAGGTGGAACAAAAGTGGCCATAAAATGGATAATAGGAGGAATAAGATTGGAAGTCAAACATACTAAGATAGTTTGGGAGGTAAATAGGGATATCAATTAACTTTTGACTTGATTGAGACAAATGTGCATGTTAAAAATGTAAGGGTACCTGTAAAAGACTAGGATATATAACTTTTCAACCAATAGAGAGAATAAAGAGGCGTAAAGAAAATTCAACTAATTCCACAGAAGGCAAGAAAGGAGAAAAAAGTTTTAAATGAATGATAAATAAAACATTTAATTTAAGAATATAAACAAGGTCAAATACATATTAGTATTCATAATAAATGAAAATATATTAAATTTCGCTGTTAAAAAACAGAAATTCTTAGTTGGGATGAGGAAAAACCATCCAGCTCTGTTTACCAGAAACAAGCCTAAGAGATAATGACACACAAAGGGTGAAAGTAAAAGGATAGAAAATTACATATTAGCAAATATTCTGTAGAATAAAACTGGAAGCAAGATAAATATCAGGGGATAAAAAGACTTGAAGACAAAAAAACATTATTAGGGACAAAGAGGTCCATTACTTAATGACAAGATATAATAATCGTGAGCTCGCATGTACTTGTAACAGTCTCAAAACACTTTTTTAAAAAAATTTTACTTCTCAAAATACATTGTACTTGATTTTCATGCCCCTTTACCCGTTCCTCTCCACCCCCTCCCAGCCCCCCCACATCGTATCTGTCAAAACACTTTTTTAAGAAAAGCTAATATACTTGCAAGAAGAAATTGTCAAACTGAATCCACGTTTTTAGTAGGATATTTTAGCATAGCTTTTTCAAAAATTGATTGACTAAATAGACACGAATTATTAGACTCGAATAACTAATTAATAAGAACCTTGCCCAACAAATAAGAAATGCACTTTTTTTTCAGATGTACTACACAGAAAGGTTCATACAGGCCCACAAACCTTCCTGCAGGTAAATAAGCACATGGGGGGACAGAGTAACAAGTATGTAGGAACAACTGCAGTTAATTCCCACAAAGATACCAGATGTGGGAGGGAGCTTGGCGTGGTGGCCAGGTGTTTAGCTAACTATCCAATTCCTGGCCCATGACCTTGGGCAATTAAAATACCCTGTCTGAGTCTCAGTTTCCTCATGTGAAAAAATGTAGATTTGGGGTCAACAAACTATAAACAGCCAGAGAGTAAATATTTTAGCATTTGAGGGCCCCATAATCTCTGTTGCAACTACTCAACTCTGCTGTGATAGCATAGAAGTAGCCATGGACAATACATAAATCAATTGGGCATGGAAGTGTTCCAATAAAACTTTATTTGCAAAAACAGTTGGCAGGTTAAATTTGGCCCATGGGCCATAGTTGGCCAACCTCTGTTGTAGATAATACCATGTATCTTGACAGCATTAGTGATGACAGGAAGAATAGTCATAGAAATAAATCATCTTACACAGAAGGAGCTCAATAAATGGTATTTAGTATGAAAAAGGACATAGCAGGAGGACATGTACACATATATATGTGTAAAGACACACAGACATGTGTACATATGTTTGCATATGGATATACAGGTTGACTATCCCTTACCTGACATGCCTGGGACAGAATTTTGGATTTTTTCAGATTTTGGAATATTTGCATATACATAACGAGGTATCTTGAAAATAGGACCCAAGTCTTAAAACAAAATTCATTTATGTTTCATATATACCTTATACACATAGCCTGAAGGTGATGTATAAGATAGGGTGAATACTCTGAAGATCACATTCCAGCAAAAATGCTCACTTTTCCCCCTAAATTACATCAGAGGGAACAGGCAAGAAATCCAAGGCTTAAGGATCAAGAATGACATGACCACCACTGCAGAGTTCTTCTGATTGGACTACCTTTTGCTTTTACCTGTCCTTTTCTGAGTGGAAAAAAAGCGGCTATAGGACTTCTTATTTTTAGTTTGTTGGTTAATTCATACCCAGTCCCATTTTTTAAAAGATATCTATGGGCAAATAATTTTAAAGTTATTTCTGGTACTATTCTTTGCTGTACTATAATGGGTACAAATACCACATCATCTAAAATCAGGAAAACAGGCTGCAGATGCCAGGAAACCACTCACCTTATTTACAAGGGTATGTGAGGCTTTGCCTTGTGTACCACATTTTAGATACTGCCTAATCCAGGTGTGGATGTTCCAGTGGAAAATCTTCCAACTGTGTTGTCCTGTCAGCACTTGAAAAATCTCAGATTTTGGAGCATTTGGGATTCAGATTTTTGGATTAGGTACACTCAATCTGTATAAAGACTGAGTTGTACCCGTGAGCACATTTTATGCTCACGAGTAGACATGCACATGTGTGGGCATGTTTTCAGACATGTAGGCAAATCAACTAGACAATGGGCTAATAAAATCACTGACCTCATTGGGTTGTGAGGATACAAGACGGTCCTCAGTGCAATGCTTGGCATGGTAAGCACTCAGAAGTTAGCTTTTATTATATATGGGAACAGGCTCTGGGACAGAGTGAATGTGCATGACAACACACGTACCCATAATGCGATTTTTGTGAGCTTGTTTTCAAAGGAAAACCAGGCTAATGAGGAGGTCGTCTTCGCAGCCAGCGGGTGCCCAGAACATTCCTGCTGGGGACTCAACTTAGCTTTCTCCTGAGATACCGGGCAAATGAGGAGAGAAGGTGTTTTGATCCCTCATCACGTCTCTGAGGGCTGGAGGACATGTGCTGAGTTGGAATTTTTCAACTTCAGCCTTTTTTTTTTCCTTGACACATCCATCCCAGAAACATCTGTGAGATAAAACAGAGAAGGTCTTATGAATTCAGCTCAGACTCGGCCTGCGCTCCCACTCCAGGCAAGCGAGACATGAATCACCAGCCCGGGGGCCAAGTGGCCCCGCAGAGCAGCCTCTCCAGCGGGGCCCCGGCCTTTCCTGAGTAGCTGCTTTTGATTTCCCCAAAGCCTTCTGATCGTCTACACTCCACAGAGCATGTGTGTCTAAGGGGAGGGGTGCTGAGAGCTCAGCTCGCGCTCCAGGGTGGGGGGCCAGCCGCTCACTCTTCAGGCTTGGCTGAGTCCACCTCTGCATCAGCGATCGGGGGTACAAAGATGAACCAGACAAGGAGTCAAAACCCCCTCTCTTGTCCCCCATTTTCCCATGGTTTGAAAACACGAGGAAGACACCGATTGTGGTTTTGTGAGCGGTTGCCTCGATGTCCATCGACCCTTAGAATATTGTGCATTGGGCACTTTTATCCCGCAGGCAGGAGGGAGTGCGTGATGGCTGCTTTTGAGTCAGGGATCAACCAGGTAAGGTCTTACATGAGGAAGACACCGATTGTGGTTTTGTGAGCGGTTGCCTCGATGTCCATCGACCCTTAGAATATTGTGCATTGGGCACTTTTATCCCGTAGGCAGGAGGGAGTGCGTGATGGCTGCTTTTGAGTCAGGGATCAACCAGGTAAGGTCTTACAGCCAGCAGTAAATTGAACTTGACCTTCTGGGGGCCCGCGTGTGGCCTGCAACCTTGGATCCTGCCAGATGGCTGAAAACCTGAGCTTTCTCTTACCTTTTGTCTCACCTTTTCTGTGTGTTTCAAGAAAATTAGTGGATTTTAGAGCTGTAGTGACCCCTTTGCCTTTGGTAACGTGTACCAGGGCCAGGGAGGAGGTGTGACCGGCCCTCTTGCTCTTTTTCTGTCCCATATTGGGTACCTGCTGTGCTCTAGGTCCTGTGCTGGGCACTGGGGAGATTGAGAAGGAAAAGACAGAGCCCTCCTTTAAGAGCCAACAGTCCCATTAGGTGGACAGCCCAGGGCACTGATAAAAAAGACAGAAGCTCTTTCCTGTCCTCAACGATGCAGACAAATCCTATGGGGCACAGGAAGTGCGAAGAGAGCCCGTATCTTTCTGGGTGGCTGGAGTGAGACTAGGAGAGGCACCACAGAGGAGAGGGATCCTGAGCTGGATTTGAGCATGTGGAGATGGGGAACCCCGGGTCAGCAAAGTCAAAGGTGGGAGAGCAGAGCCCTTCAGAAGAGTCCTAATTGTCCTCAGCTCCCAGGTGTTACAAAGAAAGCAGCCAAGGCCTGAAGAGATAAAGCGGTTTTCCCACTGTCACAGCGGTGCCTGGAGCCCCCAAGTCTCTGTCTAGGGCCATTTCCACAGGCAGGAGCAAGAGACTCCCTGATATGACTCCCCAACACACACAGATACCTGCTTTCCCCAGTCTGGCTGGCTGCTATGTGGGGTGGGGACGATGTGACATTTTCAGAATCCCAAGTTTATGGGAGGGATAGATGGAGTCTCAAAACGGGGTGCGGGTAGTGGAGGAAAAAAGAGTTTCTCTACTCCTGAAGAATTTGTCCCTAGGCCCATTTTACAGGTGGGAATGTTGAGTCACAGGAAATTAAGTAATATATCCAGAGTCGCACATTATTTAGAATAAGATTAAACAAGATTGTATGGAGCAGAGGAGAGGTGAGAAGGTGAATGCCAGACAAGGTCCAGCCATTTTCCCATCTGTTTCCAGGTCATCCCTGTCTTCCTGAGAACGGTTTTTGACCAGGCCCTCTGTGTAGCTGCTCCTGGTCAGCTTCTCTCCTTAGCCTTCCCTGCCTCCTTCCCAGAATCCTTAGCAACAGACAGGCAGCCTGAAAGGGACAGGAATCCTACCCCCGCCCCCAGCTCTTGGAAGGGGCTGGCTCCTGTTTACCCAGCTGGCGTGAGCCCAGGCCGGGGTCGCAGAGAAGACCTAGGAGGCCTGGCATCCAGCTGGCGCCCCACTGCTCAGGTCTGTGACCCCTCCGAGGCCCCCCCTTCGAAGAGGTGGCCCAAGGTGGGGCCTGGCCTCATGGGAGAGGGGAGCTTGGTTCCTGTTACATCCCCTTTATGTCTCTGCTCTTTCATCTTTCCTGCAAAAGCAGAGGTGGCTGCAAGGAAAGAAGTCAAGTCAAACAGAAGAGCTGGTTAGCAAGGGGCAGGTGGGCAGAATATGGGGTTTGGAACTTAAAAGCCGGGTTTGAGTCCCAGCCCTGTGTGACTCTAGCAAATCACATGCCCTCTCTGGGCATCAGTGTTCCCGTCTGCCGACCAAAGGCAACAGTCACCTCTCTCTTGCCAGAGTCCTCATGAAGCTCAAGTGTGATAACCAATGTGAAAATGCTTTGTGGAGTCACAATGCAGTATGGTTGGTGATTGGGACCATTATTTGATTGACATAATGGGAGATAACTGTTCAGAGAAGTGTGTTCAACTAACTGGGGGAAGGAGCACTGGAGTTGGAAGACCCAGGGGATAGTGTAGGCTTTACCAGGAGGCTCTGTTTGCTTCATTTTTCGGTTAACCCCACTTTCCTTATGTTAAGATGGGATAATAAGGCCTGTTCTCCCTATAGAGTCTCATGATGGCCACATAAGATTATTCATCTAAGCAGCATTTACTGAGTACCTGCTGTGCACCAGGCCCTGGGCTAGGCTGGCATGTGGCTGCTGTCCCCAAAGAAAAATCATAATAGAGGAGGATGTAGGGCTCAGAATCCTAGAGTGTCGGATATAATTGAGTGTAGTCTCCCCCTTCTGCACATGGGGGCATGTAGGAAGTCTTAAAGAGGAAAAGGACTTTCCCAGGACATCAGAAATGAGCACCTGTTGCCACTCTTCTCCTGAATCCAAGGCAGACATTGCAAATCAATCACAATACTCTCTCTGCCAAACCCAGATGCTACTTCAGGATCCTTCTCAACACAACACTCTAGGCAGCCACCAAGCAATTGATCAGAGTTGGGGGGCAAGATAAAACTGCATACCAACCTTAAATCCTAACCCTGGACTTGCCCAGGGCCATTTGGCCAGAATGACCAATGTAGGTGCTCAGACCCAGGTCTTCTTACCAGGTCTGCCTCTCCATTTATTCCTGAAACCAACTCTTTTTGAATACCCACCATGTTCCCAGCTTTGTATGAGATTCAAAGATAAGTAAGGCCTGGTTATTATCAGCAAGAGGCTCAAAGTCTGGTGGGGAAGAAAGTCAAAGGGAAAATATAACATGGGAAGATAGTCAGCGATATACACAAGTTCCTGTGGGACATTGGAAAAGAAAGCCACCTGACTATTTAGGGACAGGTTTGGGGGACAGGGTGATAGTTAAGGAAGGTTTCCCAAAGGAGGGGACATTGGAATCAGTACTCAGTAGCAAACGAATGACGAAACATGGGGTCTAGTACAGGGTTCAAATGCATCGGGCTTCTCTGGGGAGTCCGTGAGATGAGAAGGCGTCATAGCAGGGACCACGGACTCTGATGAGCGAAAGTCTGCAGTACTGAGAGGGGCATAGATGGGACTCAGGGGGAGTTGTCTAGGGGATGGGAGGGAGGTTTCTAGGTTGGCTTTCCTAGTTGGGCTGAAGCCCAGCTGCACGCACTGTCAGGCCTCTATTGAACTAACCCATCGTACCCTACATTCCTTCACTTGTGACCCTCATCATAGCGCTAATTTTTTTTTTTCCTTTTTTTGTCTTTTTTACTGACCAGTAACGGGATCGCAACCGTCGGTGTCGCACCCGCACCATGCTCAGCCAGTGAGCGGGAACCGGTCTCCACATGGGATCCAAACCCTCGGCGGGAGCGCCGCCGCGCTCCCAAGCGGCGCACTCTCTAGTGCGCCACCGGGCCGGCCCAGCGCTAATTATTTAAACGAGGTCTTCTCTTGATATACGGGAAGCCCTGATAGGGCAGGGACTGGGTCTCATTTGGTACTAGCTGGGACTTGAACTTAGCCCTGGCACAGTGCCTGGCTGGCTCATATACTCAAGTAAGTCTTCGATGGATGAATGGATGTCCTGTGGCCTCTCTGAGGCTATTTTCTCCTTTGCAAAATGGGGAAGATAGTACCAATCTCATAGGATAGTGTCTGGCATTCAAAAAAATTTTATTACCAAAGTCTGGGGTTTGATCCCTGTACTGGCCAGCAAAGAAACAAAAACAAAAAATAAACTTTATTTTTTTTTGGTCTTTTTCGTGACCAGTAAGGGGATCGCAACCCTTGGTGTGGTGTCACCCGCACCGCGCTCAGCCAGCGAGTGCACCAGCCAGTCCTATATAGGATCCGAACCCGTGGTGGGCGCGCCACTGTGCTCCCAGTGCCGCACTCTCCCGAGTGCGCCACGGGCTCGGCCCAAAAAACGTATTTATTGAAGCAACAATGATGACTACTTAAGCCCAATGTAAAGACACTCGGTAGATAGTTCCTGACAAATGAATTTTGCATGCTCTTCCAGGATACTTAAAAGAGGAGGGATCCCGGGACACAACTCTTAGAAATAAAACCCAGTGGTGACCACCAAGATGATAAAACCTTGGTTGGAAAATCCCCCAAGTCCTTTGAGAACAAGGAGGAATGGAACTAACCATTTATTCTGTGCAGACACACTATTCTAGCACTTTGCATATGTTAACTCATTTAATCCTCACGACAACCCCATCTGTTAAGTACTATTGTAACCCCCATTTATCAGATGGGGAAACTGAGGCACAAAAGGTGCCCAAGGTCACACAGCCAGGAATTGGTCTTATGTCCAAGGCCACTTTCTTAATCACTTGAGGTGCTCGTGGTCAGGCTGGGGAGAATAGGTAGCAATTACTAAGGACAGAGGTTATATCTCTACCCCCAGCAAGGGGTCTGCCCCATAGCAGGTTTTTAATCAGTGTCTGTGGAATGAATGAATGAACAAATGAATGAGTCTGCACACCACCAACCCTTAGAGCAGTGTCACAGGCTCTAATAATGGTTTTAGTAGGAAAAGGGCAGCGGGTTCATGTGTGAATCATCTAAGATGACTGTGTCTTATCTAAGTGGCTGTCATGGTCAGTTTTTAAAGCTTGCTTAGGATCCATGCTTTGCCCTTCATTCCCATCTGTCACTACCCATCAAGGGTCTTGTTGTTCTTCTGATCTTAACCAGAGTCTCCTGCTGTCATTTAAGTCCTTGTGGAATAGGAGGGAACCTGGGTGGCAGAGAGGGCCTGGTGCCAAGGGGACCATGCTTGACCAGAAGGTAGTGGTGGGAAACTTGACCCACTTCTGCCATCAACAGCCACGTATCCTTGGATGGTCACTTCCCTCTCTGAGCTTCACTCTCCTCATCAGCACAGGGGACTAATGATGGCACGTCCCTGTAGTCTGTGAGGGTGGAAGTCACACACGTGGCCGCGCTTGGGAAACACAGAAGCAGGAGATGGGGTGGTTCAAGAAAGCTGCAATTGGCAGGCTGGTTTCAGGAGCAGTGGGTCAGTCTTGAAGCTGGGAGCAGGGAGAGGCCATGGTGAGATGTGAATGGCTGCCCCATGCCCCGTCAGCCCCAAAGTCACTCCTGCCCTACCTGTCACAATGCCAGAAATGTCCACCGTGTGATGAACTCCTGGGATGAAGGCCTGGTGTCTCCAGGAGGGATCCTGTTTCAATGCATGCGGGGTACAGACAGTGCAACATTTTGATTCCCTGGCAAAGACACATCCCTGGCCTCTCTCAGCATGAGCTGAGTTCAGAGGGAATGAGACAGGGCTGGAGACAGAGGGCAGATGCCCAGAGCTGGGCAAGATCTGAGACTTCCAGCAGGGCTCCCATGGGGCCTCAGGCAGCTTGAGGGGCCACAGGCCTAGGGTTGGGTGAGCGGCAACAGGAGGACCCTAAAAATAAGCAAGTTGCTGCCAGGAGCAGCTTCCTTCCCTTTCAACTTTTTGCCAAGGAGTAGCGTGGCCACAGAGGAGGCTCTGCCAGCGCCCCCGGGCACATGTCCCAGAAGCCTAATTACCAACTCTCAATGGGCAACCAGCTTGCTGAGTGTCCCTGGGGAGAAGGCTCTGCTGAACTAGTGAAATATTCTGAGGAAACTACTTTCATTTCTTCGCAGCAGGGTAACATGGCATCCCACCTGTCACCCGCACATTCACGTGGGATGTTACCAAAGGCTAAAGCACCTGCTCGTGGGCCCTCATTAAATCCAACTGCCTCTCTCCACCCTCACTGTCTCTGCCCTGTCCATCCACCCTCATCTCTGCCTGGGCCACGATGCAGCACCTGGCCTCCCTGTCCCCCACATAGCCCAGTCCTCCCTCAGCAGACAGAGGGACTTGCTCAAGTCATAAGTCACCCCCCAGACCTGCCTGACACCCTCTGGTGGTTTCCCCTCACACTTAGAGTCAAACTCAGTCTCCTTTCTGTGGCCATGAGGCCCTCCACTCTGGTGCCCCCTCCTGCTTTGCCCCCATCTCCCCCTCGCTCACCCTCTCCAGCCCCCCAAGTCTCTGCGTAGCTCCTCGAAAACCCGGGCTCATTAATTCCCTCCTGAGGAGGTGCGTTTGCACCTTCCTGTCCCTCTGCCTGGAATCCCTTCCCTGCACTCTCCCCACACCCAGCACCTTCTTGTCCTTCAGGCCTCAGCTCATGTGTCACCTCCTCAGAGAATCCCGCCCCCCTGGCTGACCTAGCTAAAGTACCCGCCTCCAGCACCCTCTAGCACATCACCATGTATTTATTTGATACCTGTTTATCACTCATCTTCCTCCCTTGATTATAAGCTCTCAAGTAGGGACCTAGCTTGTTTTGTTTGCTCTGTGTCCCAGCAGCTAGAACAGTGTCTGGCACGTGGTAGGGCATCATATCTGTTGAACGAATGATCCCTACAAGAAGAGATAGGTAGAACTAATGGCCATTTACTGAGCCCCTGCAGGTACTTGGCACCATCCAGCTATAACCTCATTTTGTCCTCACAGTATAAAGCCCTACAAGAGAGTGTCCCCATTTTACAGCAGAAGAAACGAGGCTCTGGGGGTTTAAGCAACTTCCCCAAGGCCATGCAGAGAGCAAGAAGCAAAGACCTAGTCTGTCCGAGTCTGGGTCCCTGCTCTTGCCACTCTTGCCATAAAGTAGCTGCTGTTACCCTTGTTACACAGACAAGAGGACAGAGACTCAGAGAGGTGTGCTCATGTGCCTAAAGCTTCAGCCAAGAAGAGCTGGGGCTGGGATTTGAACCCACAGTGCTGCTTTCTCTGCAGAGACAGGGGCTGGCAGGAGGCCCAGGCAGCCATCTGTAATGAAAGGGACGTTAAGGGGCGAGCAGGAGGCTGTCCAGTTTGACAGCAGTGTCCAGGGCAAAGGGCACAGCCCCAGGGAGAGGAGATCACAATAACAATAACATCTAACATTTCTCGAGCACTTATGTCGCTCTTGGCAGTGTTGTAAGTGCTTCATGGGTATTAAGCGTCTTCTCAACAACCTTAGGAGGGAGAGTATATTATCCCCATTTTGGAGATGGCAAAACTGAGGTACAGAGAGGTTCTATGACTTACCTAAGGTCACGCAGCTAGGAAGTAGTAAAGCTGGGTTAGACCCTGGCAGGCAGCCTGGCTGCAGAGGGCACACTGCTGACCACTGCACTGGGCTGACTCTCTAAGGAGACAGCTTGGCAGGGCACCAGAGCCCCCATGCTCAGGAAAGTGCTCCAAGCCCAGCGGAGTACACAAAGCCTGTAGCCTAGGGCCACTAGATTTTGATCTTTGAGACCGTTTGGGAATCCTTAGTCAGATCTAAAGGGTACTGGGTCCTTCCCATGGCCAAAGGCCTTCTGCAACTCAGTGCTCTGCAAGGTGCCCAGGGCCTTGAACCAGGCAGCTGGGGCAAATCCTGGCCTTACCCACACCAGGATATGTGTGCTCTCAGCGAGGCTACACGAATGCCCAGAGACTCAGTTTCCTCAGCTGTTACACAGGGCCAGGAGTTCATCAGGACGTTGTGATGGGAGGAGGGGAGCTGGCAGTCTAAGTGTGAACTGTTATTTATCAGAAGTGGAAATATTAGTTCTGGCCTCTCTTGTAACCAAGGAGAGACCCTCCCAAACAGGGTTGCTATCAGGTCAGAGAAAGCAAGCTAAGGGGTTGTGATCTCAAGCCCTCACCTGGTGACAGCGTGGGCTAGTTCTGCAGGTGCCCTGCACCAAAAGTTGCCTTCCACTCTTTATCTCCAGTTTTCTCAAGGATTAGAGTCCTTCTCTGCGTGTGCTAGAGCCAAGTGCTTGTCAAGTTTATGAGCTTTCAGAGCCACTGTTAGAGGCAACCAGGCCTCCCCATTTTTATAAGGGTTGAGATAAGAGAAGGGTGTATGAGATTAGAGGTTTGTCATCATCTTGTGCTTTGATATCTGACTCTCTCTCTGTTTCCTCCCCTTTTACAAAACCATAGCACAGGCTGGGAACATCAGCCCCAGGCCCCATAAACACACTGTTCAAATAAAGGAGACATTTAAAGGAAGGTTGACGCACCATATAAAGGTGATTGCTCTTCAAATGGCCGTGTCTGGGCAATTTGTCATAAAGACTCACAACTGTTGGCCAAAGATCATTTATGCTGCAAATCTTGCTGTTGGCTTGTAATTTTCAACTTTTGACCCTTTAAGACTGAGAAGGTGTGGGATCTTTGTAAGCTTTTGGGAGGGCGGGGTGTTTTAAAATAACTTTTTAAGAAGTCATTTGTCCCTGGGAAAATTTGGGATCAGTTAGAGCCAAAGGAGCCCTGCAGAGGAATCTAGGATGCCCAGTCCCTGCTCTACCTTAGAGGACTTTATGATCCAAGAGCATTCCAGGGCAGGCACTGGGCAGGCCTCTTGCTGATTCTCTATGGATTCACAAGTCCTCATGCCTCAGGCAGAGCTGCCCAATCTTCAGGCAGTGAGCACAGAGGCATTGACACATCATCTGGTGCTAGGCAGGTGGCTCCTGGCTTTCCACCCCTGCCTGCCTGTCCAGCCTCCTGTCCTGCATCCCCACACTCAGAGACTCACGGGTCCAGCTGCAGTGAGTGAACTGCAGGGCCTCAGCCTCCCCATGCAGTTTCCCTTCTCCACACCTTTGCCCAGGCTGTTCCCTCTGCCTAACATGCCGCTCCTATCATTCTTTTTTTTTTTTAATCTTTTATCTTTTTTTTTTTTCTGTATTTATCATTATACAACATAATCATTTTTTGTGGCCCTTTCCAATTTCTTGCTAACCGCCCCCCCCCCAACTTCTGGTGTCAAGAAAGAATAAAACCCACTGGTAGAACAAAATGCAAACAGGGAAGAGAAAAAAACTAAATCTTACCACCTCAAAAAACCAACAAACCTCAAAGACAAATTATAAAAGGGGAAAAAAAGGAAGATATTTGAAACATCCAAGCAAAAATCAATAAAATGCCAGGAGTAAGACAATACCTTTCAATAGCAACTGTAAATGTAAATGGATTAAACTCCACACTCAAAAGACACAGACTGACAGATTGGATTAAAAAGCTAGACCCAACTATATGCTGTCTTCAAGAAACTCACCTCCTGTCATTCTTTTGTCTTTTCGTTCTTCTATGTCTTTCAAGACTGCTCAAGTGTCATTACCTCCAAAAAACAACAATATTAAGGACCCCTCCTCTGGGCTCCCAGGCTTACTACCACCTCCTGCCCCCATACATCCCTGGGCATTGATCACTGTTTGGAAACTGCCTGTTTACTTGGGCATCTTCCCCACAGCTGGGAGCCCATTGAGCTGTGGATCTCTAAGCCCAGCCCGGGAACCAGCTTTGAGGAGGTGGGGCCATGTGATAAAGTAGTCAAGACCCTTTGGCCTCTGATGTAGTGTCCCACACTCCCCTCCCAGTTCTGACACTGGTTGTGGGTGGGTTACTTAGCCTTGCAAAACCTCAGTTGTCTCCTCTGTAAGTGGGAATATCAATAGTAGAACTGTTGATAAAAGCTAACACACTGTATGGTATTAACTCAATCTCCACTACAGGGTAAGTCCTATTAATAGACCCATTTTCCAGATGAGGAAATTGAGGCACAAAGAGAAATTGAGTAATTTGCCCAAGATTAGTGGCAGAGCCAGAGTTCAAGACCAGAAGGACCCTGACTGCAGAGCCTATGCCCCCAACCACTGTGATGCACCCCCCCCCGATAATTTATATGAAGCCTGGCATACAGTAGGTGCTCAATAAATGGTGGCTGCTGTTGTTAATAGATGCTCAGTTCATTTTTAATACTAAAGAGGCAGGACTAGTCACAACTGAGAAGGAAGGGCTCAAGACCTGGGGGAGGATGAGAACTGGGGAAAACAAAGAGAGGAGACAGGGAAAGCGTTGACACTGGGGAGTGGGCCAGCCAAGGGCAGAGCCTGTGGTGTGAGGAGGCCAGGGCTTGGGCAGGCTGCTGGAGGAGAAGGCTGAGAGCATCAGGGCTATGTGGACATTTGAGCATTGGCACAGGATCACCACTGGCTTCCCTGCTCTTAGAAAATAAAACCCCGAACTCCATCACTGAACACACAAGCCCTTTGTGACATAATCCCAGATCACGTCTCTTGCCTTGTGTCTCACCTCTTATGTCCCACACACCCCCTGCTCCAGCCACCCTGCCTTGCCCTCGCCCTCCATGCCTTTGCACATGCTGTTCTGTCTGAAATGTCCTTCATCTCTTCTGACTTGACAGACTCTCACTCATCCTTTAATACCCTGTTCAAATGGCCCCTTCCCTAGACAGCCTTCCTGGATACCCCAGTTGGTCATATTCACCCTCCCCTGCTAGACCAGGAGCCTCAAGGCCAGACACTCTGTCCTGCTCAACTCTGTGCCTAGTGCCCAACACAGAGCTGGACACAAAGTAATCATTTAGAAAAAGTTTGTTGAGTTTTTTGTTGAGTAAATGTATCTTCAAATCAGCATCAGGCCCTAGTGAAATCAGGTACATGATTTCAAATCCCCAGTATCCAGGAGGAACTAGGCAAGATGAGGGAGAGAACTCATACATCTCAGGCATCCAGATGAGAGAATGCTCCAGGGCACGTGGGACTCCAGAACTCTGCTGTGTGCACATAAAATGCTGCTGGGAGAGTTCATACCTGCGACCTCACCCCAAGCCCCCAGCATCACCCAGAGATGGCTGCAGATGGAAAACAAGCTGGAGGCCTGAAACGTCCTGTCTACTATCGCTCAATGGACTTTGTTAAAATGTAGAGCTCAAAACTAGCCCTGCCTGAGCAGCAGGGAAGATGCTGGGCTATACTTCAACTCTTATAGTCTATGATCACATTGGCTTTTTCAGCAGCTTTTGGCTTGTGGTCAACTCAAACCCCCAGATCTTTTTCAATGGGATGGCTGCCAAGCCACATCTTGTGCATTTGATTTATGGCTTGGGTTAGCTGAGGCCTTCTCCCGCTCCCCAGAAGCCAACAGGAGGAAGGCGACGGTTTCTGTACCCCTAGGTGGGAGAGCGATTCCAGGCCCCCCAATCAGGGAGCCTTGTGGGTGTGGGGGAGCTCCCCCTCTCCCTGTTTGTGTTTCCTAATCTCTTCTCCCTGAGGCGTCAAATTCCGGGACCTCTTGAGTGGGATTTTCATTAGCATTCAAGTCACAGGCCATTGGGGCCCAAGCAGGACAACCTTTCAGGTTACTGGGGGAAACAGTTCTGGAAGGTTCCCAGACAAGGTAGGGAGAGAGAGAGGTTCCTGAGCTTGGTGTCCATGTGCCCTGAAGATGGAACTTCACTACCCTGAGCCTCAGTTTCTCATGTATAGAAGGGGGATGACAAATCTCCATCATCATAGCATTTATAGGACAAAGGTGCTCAGGCAGGAAGTCTCTGGGGGTCACAGATAGCTGGGCTAAGCACAAATGGGTATCAAGCACCCAGTAAGGTCCTGCTCCCATCCCCAATACACTGATGAGTTATCAAAGCACTGAGATTTTACCTCTTTTGCAAATATTGTACCTGCTCAGCTAAGTGCTCTTCTCCTCAGGTGTTGCCTTTTAAATGTCTTCAGGAAGGCTTTTTCTGACCACAATCCCTAGTGATCCCCTGATGTCCAATCTCAGCCCGTCTGTCTCCTCCATGCCCATCACAAATTGCGCATACTAATTTGTTTCTTTATTGCATGTTTCTGTCTGTCTTTCACTTACTAGACTGTCAACTCCACAAGGGCAGGGATCGTGTCCCCTCCCTTGCCGCTGTTCCCCTGCCCTAGCACATGGCCGAGACATAGTAATATGTGTAGAGTGACCACTGCAGACTTTGGAACATTCTCTCACACTTTGGCAACAAATCCTAATTGTGTTCAGGGAGCTAGGGGATCTGCACAGAACTGAAACGAGAAGCATATTTATTTCCCTCTACCACAAACCAGGTCACTTTTCCTCCCTGGGCCTCAGTTTCTCTAGCTGTAAAATGAGGTGATAAAGAGATCAAACTAACTTTTTCTCTGAAGTCCTTCTAGCTCTAAAAGACTCTTAAGTAAGCCCAGGAGGTGGTGGGGAGAGGATTGTATTGAATCGTATTGCCTATGGGGTTGAAAAAACAGCTTCTGCCAGGAATCTCTCTTGGTCTGTCACTTTCTCCACTGGCCCAGCCCAGGAGGTGGTGGGGAGAGGATTGTATTGAATCGTATTGCCTGTGGGGTTGAAAAAACAGCTTCTGCCAGGAATCTCTCTTGGTCTGTCACTTTCTCCACTGGCCTGGAAAAAACTGCCCTGTACAGGCCCAGGCCTGTGGAACACTGAAAAAGTTCACGGGCCCCCTCCTGCCCAGGGTCCGGGTGAAGGGGCCCCCAAAAGGTGTGTGGCAGCTGCTTCCCTGGGGGGTCCAAGGCTTTGTTGCCTTAACCGAGCTCACCAAGCAGGTAAAAAATTCCAGACATGTTCTCCACTGACAGCTAATTGTGTCCTTTATTAATGACCATGGCTTTCTTGTGGCAGACGGGAGGAGGGAGAAGGCCAGTCTCAGCCCGGGGGGCTCCCTCAGGTGGAGCTGATGACCACATTTCTGGATCCCATAGAAGGGGAAGTGCTACGTGAGGTGACCCTGAAAAAGCCCCCCTCCCCAGCTGGAGAGAGGAGGGGGCTTACCCAGGCTTCCCAAACCCCAGCAGGGGTGACCCATGCAGACAGAATGATGCAGGGATTTAGGAATCTGGCAGCTCAGGTTCTGGGTTCTAAGGTCTTCTTTCAGAGCACAGTCACCAAGGTACAGTGGATGGCCTGAACAGGGGACCCATGAGGGGGCCTGTGGGATGGGTGGCTTGGGAGATGCTCCCCAGCTCCATCAGGTCCATCACCCCCTCTTGGCACCAGGACTGGGCCCACCAGGCCCTACCTCAGTGACCCACTACACCACCTGTCAGTACAACAGCCAGATGTGCAGAGCAGGGCCTGGGACCGACCCTGCCAGATGTGTCAAGCTTTCTGAATACATCCGGCTTCCCCTTGGGCACATCATGATTATTATTTAACATTCATTATTCCAGCATCTGTAAGTCCTGAGGATTACAGGCTGGGAGGCTTGGGCCTTTACAAGCCCTGTTGCAGTGATAGTCTCCAGCTGGGGGGAAGGGAACACACCATCATTCCCCATCTTCTCAGGAGGGCGAGGTCGGTGGCATTCACTCTAATTATAGATGAAGAGGTGAGGCTGCAAAAGGGGCATAGTGAGGAAGTAACTGAGCTAGCACTTGAACCTAGCAACAGAAACAGCATGTGCAAAGGCCCTGGGGCTAGAGGAGGTCTAGTGTATTCCAGGACAGCCAGGGGGTCAGTGTGGCTGGAGTGGAGTGGACAAGAAGTAGGGAGGTGGAAAGTGAGTTCGGAAAGGTAAAGGAGGTTTTGTAGACTATTGGTTTTTACTCCTAGGAGATGGGAGCTGTTGGGGGCCTTTGAGCATAGCAGCAACATGAGTTGATTCCTGTTCTGTGGGATCCCCCTGGCTGCTGTGTGGAGAGCTGACAGCAGCTGGTGGAAAGTAGGGAGATGGGAGGACAAGGGCAAATGCCAGGAAGCCAGCCAGCAGGTGACTGCAGTGATGTGACACTACCGCTCCACTGCCCTTCTTTCTTCCCTCCACATCTGGGCATCAGGACACTGGGCTGCAGCCCCAGACCTGTCACTCACTACCTTGCTGTGTGTCCTTAGGCGAGTCACTGTTCCTGTCTGGGTCATGTATTCTGTAGTCATAAAATGGGGACCTTAGCCCAGAAGATCATGAAGGTTCTTCTGATTTCCAAATGACCCAGAACCCGCCTTCCTCTCCAGCCTCATGCTCCACTCTCCCCTCTCCCAGCCTTGAACGTCACACCCCAGCAGCCCTGTTCTATTTGTAGCTCCCCAAGCACACACCACACCATTCCATGCCTCCATGCCTCTGCACAGGCTGTCCCCTCTGCCTGCGACACCCTCTCCCACCAGCAGCCCTGCCCTGGGAAGCCTGTGTTCTTCAGGTCTCGAGCTCAAGTGTCATCTCCTCTGGTTTCCCCTGAGCCACTCCCCCTCCTTGGCACTCCTGGGCACTTTTACAGGCCACACACTGATTTTTTTTTTTTCCTTTTTGTCTTTTTTCGTGACCGGGAATGGGATCGCAACCCTCGGTGTCGCGCCCGTACCGCGACCGGCAACCCTCGGTGTTGCGCCCGCACCACGCTCAACCAGTGAGCGGACCGGTCTCTATATGGGATCCGAACCCTCGGCGGGAGCGCCACCACGCTCCCATGCACCGCACTCTACTGAGTGCACCACCGGGCCGGCCCGCACACACTGATTTTTAAGAGAAAATAGGGGCCGAGCCCGTGGCACACTCGGGAAAGTGCGGCACTGGGAGTGCAGCAGCGCTCCCGCCGCGGGTTCAGATCCTATATAGGGATGACCGGTGCGCTCACAGCGCTCACTAGCTGAGCGCGGTGTGGCCGGTCTCAAAAAAGGACAAAAAAAAAAGAGAGAGAAAATAGAATGAAGCAACTGTGGAGTCACAGGTGGCCTCAAATTCTAGCTGCAACTCTGAAGCTGCCTAATGTTTTTGAGCCTCCGGTTCCTCATCTGTAAAATAGAGATAATGATCTTTCCTACACCCAGGGTCAAGGTGGAGATGCAGCAACATCGTAAAGCACCTAACCCAGTGCCTGGCACATACTGACTGTCGGATCTTTGAAGTCAGATTCTACCTGCAGAGAAAGAGCCATTGAATGAATGTGAGGGGGTTACCCTGTACAGTGTGACTCCAGATCCCCGGGATAGCTCCAGCCCAGACCCCAGGACCACCTCCCAGCAGCCCAGTGGCAGGGGGTGGGGATGGGGCTCCTATCACCAGCCCCTCCCTCTGCTTGCCTTGTCAGGGCCTGGTCAATGCTGTCTGCCGGCAGCCACACAACACTTGGAAATGTCCTTCCTTAATTGCTTCACCAGAGTAGGGAGTCACCCTGCAGGCAGATAATTAAAAAGTTCAGAGCTTGATTAATTGGGAGGAAATTGGAGGAATGGGGCTGCCTGCTGGGCGGGTGGGAGCTCCTGGCTCCTGCCGTGGGGGAGCTGGGATATGTGAAGGGAGGCAGCCCAGAGCTGGGGCTGGGGGTCCAGGGGCTGGAAGGGACAGGGGGTCCAGGGGCTGGAAGGTCCAGGCTATGAAACACCTTTGTGGGTTGTGGGGTTCAATGTGTGGCTCCCCCAGGAGACTGTGCACACACACACACAACAGGGGCACAGACACAGTGGTCATGAAAGTTCTGGTTGCTCCAGCCTTTGGGGCCAAGGGACCTATAGGCCTTCCAGCCTGTCATTCAGGAAGCTATTATGGAGCACCTGTTCTGTGCCAGGAAGTCAGCAGGAAAGGCTCAGTGGCTGCCCTCAGGGAGCTCAGCTGGGCAGAGGTAGGGGTGGTAGGAGGTGGAGAGGCAGGTGTTAACTGAATGCTGGGGATGAAGGTAGGATACCTGGAGAGCCCATCACCATGGGCTTGGGGAGGAGTTCTGAGGGAGGCCAGAGGCCTGGAATAAAATCTCCAGTCCGGGCCGGCCCGGTGGCGCACTGCTACAGTGCGCCACTTGGGAGCGTGGCGGCGCTCCCGCCGAGGGTTCGGATCCCACATACAGACCGGTTCCCGCTCACTGGCTGAGCGAGGTGCGGACGCAACACCGAGGGTTGCGATCCCGTTGCTGGTCCCGGTCCGGTACGGGCGCGACACTGAGGGTTGCGATCCGTTGCCGGTCACCAAAAAAGACAAAAAGGAAAAAAAAAAAATCTCCAGTCCGCAGACAAGCTGAGTGACCTTAAGCAAAATTGTCCACCTCTCTGGGCTTCAGTTAGTCAACAAACACTTCCTGCAGCCTCTTGTCTATCACCTCTCAGCCAGACACTAGGGCTGAGAGGTACCAGACCTTGTAAGTACCTGCCGTCATTGCCACTGTGCTCATGGCCTCATGGCCAAGGCAGATGATTACAATCATGCAGTGGCAGAATTAAGTGCCAGTTGCTTCAGGAGCACAGGAGGGGGAATGGCATCCCAGGAGAAGGACCAAAAGGTGAGTAGGACAGGAGCTGAGATTTGAAGGATAAAAAGGAGTTAGCCAGGCTGGAGCTGGGAGAGCATTTCAGGCAGAGGGAACTGTCTGAGCACAGGCCCAGAGGTGAGACCAAGCACTGCTTGTTCAGGGGACTGGAGGCCGCCTAGCGTGACTAAGAGCCAAGGTGTGGTTGGGAGCATGGTGGGAGCTGAAGCTGGCCAGGTGCACGGTGGGAGGAAACCTAGGCAGGCTGGACTCTCCACAGGCATGAGGGAGCCACCGAAGGGTCTTGAGCAGAGCAGTGACTCGGCAGGTGGCAGGTATGGAGCTGGCCTGGGGACGCTCATGGTGCCCCCCTTAGACAAAGGGGAAGGGTGTTAACAGTTCCTGCTGCAGCCTCTGACTTCGGCAGTCCTGCCAGCTGCTGGCTGGGTTTTAAAAAGCCCCTCCTGGCAGGGGCAGGCAGGGGAAGGCAGGGGAAGCCTGGTCATGTGGGGGAGGTGGGCAGGGGGCAGGATGATTGACATCCCCTGGGTGGTCCCAGTGGGAGCTGCCACAGCAGGGGGACGACCGTGAGCACTCCCTGGACTTAATCTGACTGGCCAGGATCCCCTTCTCAGTGGGGGGGGGAAGGGGGAGGAAGGAAGGAGTAAATGGGCAGGAGGGGCACTTCATCAAGTGGGAACACGGAGGACCTTGGGGCAGGTGTCTTAGGAAGAACGTGGACTGCACACAGCTCTGGCCCTCTCTGTGTGACTTTGGACAGAGTACTTCCTTTCCATGAGCCTGTTTCCTCATCTCTAAGATGGGGATGACACCTCCTACTGCACGGGGTGGTCGTGGGACTGCAGAGGTCATGGGCTGGGAGGCTCCTGGCCCAGCACTGGGCAGGTCACAGGCAGGTGGTAACTGGAAGCTCCTCCCCTCCATCCCGGAGCTGGCCTCCTGCTTCCAGCACAGTTTTGCTCGTACTGTGGAGGATCGGGCACCCTGCCCAGCCCAGCCCGACCCAGCCCAGCCCAGCCCAGCCCAGCCCAGGGGGACTGACTCTGCTGGGTTAACCTCAGCAGCAAAAGCAGGAAGCATGCAAAATGCAAAAGCCCCTTTGCATGAGGCAGACCCCGAAACCCCTCCTTCTCAGCCACAAGAACATCACAAGCCCAGCCCTGACAGCACAAGCCCCTGAAAATATGCAAGTCAGTTTTTCCACAGTTCGAAGAGAACATAGGGCCTGGTGCTGGGTGCCTGAGCCTGTCCATGTCCAGAATCCAGCAGCAGCAAGAGGCTATAGAGATGGGCCCAGACACCACCTTCCTTTGACAGGCAGAGTGGAGACCTAAAGTGGGCAGGATGTGGCCTGGGATCACCAGAGCCACAGACAGCCAAGCTGCCAGCCTCCCCAGTCTGGGCCCTGGACTCTTCCTCAGTCCAGTCAAATTCCTCTCCCAAACATGCACCCAGAACTTAGTTCCTGGAGGTCCTAAGGCTAGAAAGGGAGCCAGCTGCAGTTCACAGCTGGCACTGTCAATTCCAAACCAATTCGCTGGCCACTCTGCCCACAGCAGCCAGCAATCAGGCCTCGTGGCAGAAAGGCATGCCAGCCCCCCGCTCAGTCGTGGCCTCTTACATCCCAGGGCCAAGGCCTTTCACCTCAGTGTCTCAATGCCTGGCATATACTAGGGGCTCAATAAATGCCTGTTGAATAAATTTATAATTCCCTATCTCCCCAGCTGGACCTGAACTCCTAAAGACAGGGACTATGTCTTCTTTGTCTCTGTATCTCCAAGACTCAGCACTTCGTAAGTGGTGGGCCGAGAACAAATGGGTGTAATAATAGCAAACACTTACGTAACACTTAACGTGAGCCAGGTAGACACTGTTCTAAGTGCTTTGCTTTTATTAACTCATTTAATCTTCCCAACAAATATAAAGTCAGTATTATTATTATCCCCATTGTACAGACAGGAAACTGAGGCACAGAGAGGTTAGGTAACTTACCCATGGTCACACAGTTAACAAAAGGCAGGACTAGGATTCAGCCCTGGCAGTGGCTCCACAGTCTATACCCAGTTTCAATTTCTGGTTTTGGCGGCTGGCCGGTACGGGATCCAAACCGTGACCTTGCTGTTATAAGGCTGTACGCTAATTGACTGAGCTAACTGGCCAGCCCGTCCAGGGGTAATTTCATCAGACCTCCTGCTCAGGTTCTGGGGAGTGGGAGCTAGACTGTGACGAGCAAACCTTTTCAGATGCCGCCTCTACCAGAACCACACACAGAGCCCCCTGGTCTACAGGACCCCCAGGAAGACAGAGATGTTCCTTCCAAGTCCTGGTGGCCTGGCACACTGGGCATCAGTTGTCTTTGGGCTTTAACCAGAGTCCCTGGGAGGAGAAGGGGAGCAGAGGCAGCAGGCCAGCCATTGAGGCTTTGAGGATCACCCGGTGCCAATTAGCAACCCCACCGTGCCAGGCCCAGATGGAGCCCTGCCTCGGCCTGACTCAGGGCTCACTTGGTCAATTATCACCTATCCCCGGAGCCCAGGGGGCAGGCAGGGAGAAAATCTGTTTCCCTGTAATCCTCTCTCCCCTTCCCCAGCCGGCTGCCATTCCCTCTTTCGGCTACTGGCCAAGGGCTCTGGGCGTCTGCAGAAGGCAAGTTTGGCTGGCTGGTTAGGGCTTCAGGTCCTGGGTTTAAGGGCCTCTACCATGCTGAGTGACCCCAGCGAGCCCCATCCCCTCACTAGACCTGACAAGATGGTCTACGGCCCCGACGTTCAACCACTGGATAATTTCTGTGGCCAGTAATGTTTGGACACAAAGTCTTTGGAATCACAAAGACCTGAAGCCAAACCCCATCTCTGCTGTGTGATCTTAGGGTGGTCACTTCACCTCCTCTGAGCCTCAGTTTCCTTATCTATAAAATGAGGATAATAATGGTGCCTACTTCGGTGGGAGGTCATGTGGATTAAGAGAATCCACATAAAGCACTTAGCCCTGAGCCTGGCACCTGGAAAGCACGTAGTACATGGGAATTATTATTGTCTTTACCTGCTGGATGAGTAATAGTAGCTGACATGTACATTGCACTTGCTGTATGTTCTAAGTGCTTTGTGTGTATCCACACATTCAAATCCACATACCTTGCCCCATGAGTTGCTCACTGTCCAGGTGGGGAGACACCTGCCTCCCTTCAGCAAATTGAATTGGCTGAGCACCTACTATGTGCCAGATCTAGTGCTCAGTGCTGGGGATGTAGAGATTAACAACCCAGTCCCTACCCCAACCAAGGCTTACCAACCTGTGGACAAAAAAAGTCACCTGTCATTTAAGGCCAGTGGTGGGCTGTACCAGCTTGGTTTGCAGGAGCTGACTGTGCACATTTTTTCCCAACTCAGTGTTCAGTGATCTCAAGTTGGTTGCTTAGAATTTTCTCTGGTGGGAGCACTTACACCACAGAAATTAGTACGCACAACAAATCAGGGCTTTTTTTTTTTTTTTTTTCCCCAAACAGCCAGCTTACCAGCACACCACTGCACATGGAGCATGTCTTGTGTGCTTCGGTGGAGGTCTGAGTTGGCTGCCGTAGGAGGATGGAGGGTGGGCTTCCCAGAGGTGCACACACCAGGTTTACAAATCCAAGGAGCCAGGAGGTGGGGGGAAGGGCACTCAGGCAAAGGGACCCGTGTATGCGGCCAGAACCTCTTGGGAACGGCAAGCAGACGAGAAAGGTGATAGATGGGGCTGGAGAGGTGTGCAGTGGGGTGGTCAACCCTCTTGACTTGCCTATGACTAGGAGAGTTTCTGGAATACAGGACTTCCCATTTGAAAACGAGAATGATTGGTCACCCTAGTGACCAGGCCTCTGGGTGACCATGGGGAGGACAGCCTGATGAGATCGAGGTGATACTGGTGGTAATGAAACAGGCATTTACTTGTCTGAGTATCTCCTCGCCCACTGTCTCATCTGATCCTCACAGCAGTAAGGGGACAATTCGTTCATTCAACCAATAGATATTGAGCACCTGCCATGGGCCCACCACTCTGCTGGGAGCTGGGGAATCAGTGAGATCCGGACGAAGCTGGCTCCTCTTCCCCTCCCCAGGTACTTCTCGTGCAGGGAAAAGACAATGCACACGTTCACAAACTGTTTTCAAATATAATTACAAATTGTGGTGAGGGAAGGAAACAGAGGCTGAGATGGATGACAGCAAGAAGGGATCCCTTTAGCCAGGTGGTCAGGGTGGGCCTCTCTGAGGAGGTGACATTTAAGCCAGGGCCTGAAGGAGGAAAAGGAACCAGCTGTGGGAACAGCAGGGAGAGCGCAGGCAGGGGTACAGCAAAGCCAAAGGAGTGCAAACATGCTTGACACCCCCCCCACGCCACCCCCAGCTGCAGCTCAGTGAGCAAGCCGACGGTGACACGAAACAGGCCAGGAGACCACCAGGGCCGACCTCACAGTCTTTGTGGGCTGGGGAAGGCGTGTGGATTTATTCTGAGTGTGGTGGGAGCCACTGGTAAGGTTAAGCAGGGTGTGGCAGCTCTGATTTGACTGGGGAGGAAGGCAGGGAGTCAGAAGTGGAGCAGAGAGACCCACGCAGAGTCTCTTCCTGTCATCTGCACCCCGCAGGTGTCATCAGCCCCCTTGGCAGGTGAGGAGACCTATCCAAGCCTGTCAGGTACAGCTGCCCACGTGTCTTCAGGTCTCACTGTTCTCTTCCCATTTTGCTCGTGAGGCTCAGGTGTTGGCAGGACAGGTGCTTTCCCAGCCCAGAGAAGCTGGAGCAGTGTGGTCCCCAGGGCACTGTGGATGGGTGGCCACCAGATGAGCCCACAACTCTTGGGGGAGAAAGGGAGCTGATAGGAGCTAAGGCCCCAGCACACTTCATGGCCACACAGTGACTTGGGATCAGAATCTGCCTGTCCTACCAAAGAGCCATGTCTGTCTGCTCCTTTCTAAGCCTTAGTTTCCTCAAATGTCAACTAAGACCCCTGAGGGTTTGAGAGGACCTGTGGGGAGTTTGGGCTTCCCAGGGGCGAAGGGAATCTGTTGGGGAGGTTTTTAATAGCAGTTTCATTGACATATAATTCACATACCATACAATTCACCTATTTAAATTGTACAATTCAATGGTTTTTAGTATATTCAGAAAATTGAGCAAGCATCACCATAATCAATTTTAGAACATTTTTATCATCCCAGAAAGAAACTGTTACCCATTAGCAGTCACTCCCCATTCTCCCCCTTGGCAACCACTAATCGACTTTCTGTCTCTTTAGATGAGCCTATTCTGGACATATTTCATATAAATGGAATCGTACTTTTGTGACTGGCTTCTTTGACCGAGCACAATGTGTTCAAGGTTCATCCGTGCTGCAGCATGTGTCAGTGCTTCATTCCTTTTTATGGCTGAATAATATTCCATTGTCTGCCACTGTGGATTTTTAAGTGACGTGGAAAGGTTTGCACTCCAGAGAGCTGACTGGCGCTGGAGGGTGTGCGGGAGGAGGCCAGATGGTGTGAGAGGCTGAGTGGGAGGGAAGAGCTTTCTAGAAGCCTGCAGGGGTGGGAGGAGGCCAAGAAGAGCTGGGATGGACAGTGCTGCGGAGGGAAGGCCTGGTAATTGATTGGCTGTGGGGGTGGGGGGAGGGACCGGTGGAGAGAGATGCCACCTCCAAGGACAGACAAGAGCGGGTTTTACAAAGCACAGTGTCACAGATAGAGAAATGATAGAAGGCCCAGTGGGAGGGTCGAGGGTGACCAGACAGCGGAGCTAATGAGGACAGTTGTGGGAGGGGCACCCTGGGGAGGCCAAGAGGGGGCCAAGACATTGGGGGGGACAGCCAAGTAGGCAATCCAGATGGAGGGGCTGGCACAGCACAGAGGGGAGCAGCCACCCACCAGCCGGGCCCAGGGAGTGGCCAGCAGATGGAGAAGGATGAGCTGGGCAGGCTCTCTCCAGGGAGGAAGCCAGGAGTGTCCTGATCTTGGAGCCAAAACTCTTTGGCATCTATTAGGATGGTTCTAGACCCTCACAGGAGCCCTGTGCCCCCATTCTACAGAGGAGGAAACTGAGGCTCATAGATGTCAACCACTCAACCAGAGCCAGGGCTGCAGCCTGAGTGTCTTGACTGCCCCAGGAGCCCTGGGCAGCACCAAGATGGTGGGCTGCCCTTCCACCCAGACAGCAGAGTAAGGTTGGTGCCTAACTGGAAGGTGAGAGGGAGGGCTGAGGCCCCAGAGCTAGCACAGCCAAGTGGAGAGAGCCCTGGATGGGCGCCCACATCAGGAGCTGCCATTCCCTGCCTGACCCTCAGGGACTGTTGGTGCAAAGTCGCTTAAAAGGCAGTATGTGTGGTGGTTACAAAAAGTGTCCTCTGGAGCCAGACTGCCTGGGATTGGATTCCAGTGTTGCCACTGTAAGCCACATCCTTGGAAAGTCACCTCACCTCTTTATGCTTTCATTTCACGTCTGGAAATGGGAGTGATAGCGTTGCCTCCGGCAAAGGGCTAGGTGAGGCTTACATGAGTTAATATGGGTAGAGTCCTTAGGTCAGTGCCAGCTCTTCTCACTGGTGTCACTGTGGCCTGGCTGGTTGTGTCAAAGTCCTGTCTCCCTCCTTGCTTCTCAACAGCTGGGCCAAGATTCCCACAGGGCCTGGTCAGGGTGGCATCAGCCAGAGTGGCTGCTAGTTAGCATGGTTGCCATCTTTGCTGGCCCACCTTCCAGAAGCCTCCTCCAAGAGAAAGGAAAGGTAAGGCCCAGGGGTACTGTTGTCTAGTCATCCTTGGCTTATCTAGTAAGCGCACACTTCATCCAGCTAACTGCAGCACCTCCCCAACCCTGTGCCCCCTGGCCTGTGGATGGTTTGGCGCATTTCATCCCAAGGAGGATTTTGTCTATTGCAGAGCTCTTTCTCATCCATCCACTCACTTACACCTTGCACAATCCCTCCGAGGCATCACAGCAGAGCTGGGATGGTGAACCCCAGTAGGCTGAGGCTGGGAGAGGGACCTTTAGCCTCCTGATTCCCAGCCCAGGGCCAGCAAGAAGGGGAGGATGGATTCAAACACATGAACACAAAGGGCGGTTGCCTCTTGTAGAATTTAACCCCATGCTCCAAGCTGCAGGGCCTGGACCTCAGAGCAGGGATGAAGTCCACAGCCCCTGGGAGAACCCAGATTGCGGAATGTGGGCCAAGTATAAATACTGCCCTCCTCAGGCTGGTCCTGGTACTGCAGGCCCTCTTTATTTTGATAAATTGATCAAACACCAAGTATAATAACAGCTACTGTTGTTTGGCCACCTATACTCTGCAAGGCCTTGTACCATGTGCATTTCATACTCATGTAAAATACTCACAATGGCTCTGCAGAAATGTACCTTAGAATTATAATCTTCCAAATAAGGAAGCTGAGTCTCAGAGTCGTTAAGCCACTTATCTATGGCCACACAGGTAGTTACAAAAAAAAAAAGGCTGAGCAGGGACTCAAACCCATGTCTGCCCGGTCCCAAAGGCAATGTTCTTTTGTGCTGTATTCCATCACCTCTATACATGCCCTGCACTGTCCTGGGACTTTTCTTCTGTGGTGTGATCATCTACATTGTCTGGAACCCAGGAGTCTAGTTACAGGAATCAGGGCCCAGTCAGACATCAGTAAGCAAGACTAGGACCTGTGGACACTGCCCCAGCCTCTTCAGATGCCTCCTGACTAGGTCAGGGTTGATCCTAGAAGCTGTGACACTGCCAAGCTGGAGCCAGGCTCCACGTTGGAGCCTGGAGGCCCCCAAAGCTCCAAGAGATGGGGTTTCCCAGCAATGACAACGTGGCAGTTCTAGCTCTACCCAGAAGGCTCCGCAAGGCTGCTGCGTGTTCCTCCCATGCATCGTGGCCTCCCTGAGACATCTTCGTCTGGTTTCCCTGGTGATTTTCCTTGTCTTCTCTCCCAGGTTGCCCATCTGGAACCTTCAAGGCCAATCAAGGGGACGAGGCCTGTACCCACTGTCCCATCAATAGCCGGACCACTTCAGAAGGGGCCACCAACTGTGTCTGCCGCAACGGCTACTACAGAGCAGATTTAGACCCCCTGGACATGCCCTGCACAAGTGCGTCCTGGGGTCCCTGACTGAGTCCCGAGTCCACCTGCAGAAAATCTCAGAGCCAGGGTTGGGCTACTGTCAGGTTACAGCCAGCCTTTCCTGCATGAAGAGCAACCTGTTACCTGGTGGGAGGGGAGATGGGAAACCAGTCGTCGGGTGGTCATGCTGCCACCGTGGAGACACCATGGAGCTGGCATCTGCCTCTTTACCCCCTCCCACTAATTCGCATGGAGGATGAGGTCAAGGTCTTGATTCACAAAGGGACAGGGGCTAGAAGGCTTGGCAGGAGAAGAACTAACACAGGTGGTGTCTGTGGCAGAAAAGGCTGTTCTAAACTGGCAGCTTGGGAGTGATAGTGTGCTTCAGCAGCTGCCTGAAGCACAGGTCAAGGTTCTCTAGGAAAGGGCTGACTATGAGGGCAGTATTGCAACCTCTGTATCAGTCAGGAATGGTGTTCAAATGCAGGTAGCAGAGAGCTGACCCCAGTGGCTTACACCGTGCAGGTTTATTCTCTCACAGAAAAGGAGTCCAAGGTAGGCAGTCCTGGAACAGTATGGCAAATCCATGATGATCTCTGGGACCTCGCTCATTCTGCCATTCAGAGCATGTGGTTTCTATCCTTGAGGTCACTTTGTAGTACAGAATGGCTGCTGAAGCTCCAGCCATCACACACATGCTAGGTAGCAAAAAAGGAGAAAGGACAAAAGAACATGCTACAGCTGTCTCCCTTTTAAGAAACAGTCTGTTCAACAACTTCTGCCCTGTGTATATATACATCAATGGCCAGCACTTAATCACAGGAGGCTGGGAACTGTAGTCTCTTAGCTGGACATATTGTCACCATGAATAAAATTGGGCTCTGTTATAAGGAAGAAGAGGAAGATAGATATTGGGCAGGTATAATCCCAAACACAAAAAGACTTTCTAGTAACAAACACTGAGGAGGTTGGAGCCCCAAGGGAAAGGCTTAAGCACAGCAGGATAAGTTATATTCTAGAAACATCTCTCTGGTGGGTGGAGAGAAGAAAAGATTGAGGAAGTCCTTTGGGAGGACTGAGTAGAGCCAGGCAGAGGGCACAGAGTGGTCTCCTGGGGAACAGCACCCCCACAGTCCCCACTGACTAACACCTCTCCCCCTCCCCAGCCATCCCCTCTGCACCCCAGGCTGTGATCTCCAGCGTCAACGAGACCTCCCTCATGCTAGAGTGGACCCCTCCCCGTGACTCAGGAGGCCGTGAGGATCTCGTGTACAACATCATCTGCAAGAGCTGCGGCTCGGGCCGGGGCGCCTGTACCCGCTGTGGGGACAACGTGCAGTACGCACCGCGCCAGCTGGGCCTGACCGAGCCACGCATTTACATCAGCGACCTGCTGGCCCACACGCAGTACACCTTCGAGATCCAGGCTGTGAACGGAGTCACCGACCAGAGCCCCTTCTCGCCTCAGTTCGCCTCTGTGAACATCACCACCAACCAAGCAGGTAAACACTTCAAGCACAGGCCGGGGGAGTGCCCTGCCATGCTGTGCCAAATGGTATCCTGCCAGCCCAGCCGAAAGAAGCCCTCACATCCATGGAGTGATTTCTGCTTTTCAAAGGCTTTTCATGTGGTCCAACCACCTGGGAGAGTAAGTGTTACCTCTCTACTGTAGTGGCGTTCATGATAATTGCTTCCATTTGTTGAGTGCGTATTATCAAAGCTAAACGTTAAGCTACTAAAACAAAAAGACCCAGCGCTCATTGGCTTAAGGAATACGATGTGTATTTCTCTCTCTTTAAGAGTCCAGAGGTGAGCAGTCCAGGTTTGTGGGTTGGCTCTGATCCACTTAGAGATTCGGAGGCCCAGCTTCCTTCTGTGTCATCTTACTGCTGTCCCTGCTCCTGTCTGCCTGGTTGAAGCTGAGTCACAGGAATGTCTATGGAAAGAGAGGGAAGAGCAGGGAAGCCTAGTGTTTGAAGCCAGGCAGGGGGAGGCGTGCCCATCACTTCTGTGCACATTCCGTTGGAAAAACCTGGCCTCATCCTGCCCCACGAGGTTGCTGGGAGATGTCCTCTCTCATAGCCTAACCTAAACCTCTATCTCTTGGATCCCTATACTGGCCTGCCACCAAAAAAACACAAAACACCTCCATCACAATGACAAAGGTAGGGAGACCGATTTCCATGGACATCCAGCAGTTGCCTCAGCCCCTTCTAGTCTACCTTCAGCAAAACTCTCTCCTTAAGCTCCCCTTTTGCCATCTTTTCTGTGGCCCCATGTCACCCTTGCCTTCCGCCCTGCTTTGCTTCACAGCAAAAAAAAAAAAAACATTGCCAGACTGTGCGGTTTCACCACCACCCCATTCACTTTTCAGCCCGTTCCACTAGGCTTAGGGCTTCCCCTTTCCACCGAGACCACGGTCCTCCAGCCACCTGACCTCCATGAGGCCACATCCAGGAGACATTTCCCAGCCTCATCCCCCATGTGAGGGCCACCTCAGCTGACCAAAGACACCATGCTGGCTGTGGGTAGAAGATCTTGCTGTTGGCACTGTGAGTGCACCCTTTAGTTACTCCCTCAACAACCTTTGCCAGGCCCCCGCAGTGAGCGGGGCTTGGGCCCTGTCCCAGGAAGGCTAGAGGGAGGATAGGCTGCAGGAGAGAAAGTGAACATGCTACTCCACTGGTCTTTCTGATGCAAAGTGAGCCCCACATGAGCACACAGGGGGTCTAGAGGTCGAGGTCCAGGGCAGGCCCAGGAAGCCTTTCTGGAGGAGGTAGAGTTTGACCTGCAGTTTGAAGGGCTAGTAGAATTTTCAAGGGAGCAATAGAAAGAAATGGAATTCTGAGAAGAAGGGGCACCAGCTCCTCCTGGTTGTGGGGTGCTTTCCACATATGGCCTTGCCACATCCCCTGGCCTCCCAGAGGAGGCCTCCACGTCCCCATTTCACAGATGACACTCAGAGAAGTTGAGTCACAAAGTCATGAAGAGCGAGAGGCAGTAATTGACTAGGTCTGATGGACTCCAGTGCTTGGGCAAAACCCTGAGTCTGGCTGTGGGTGTGAATCTGTATATTTGTGAAAACGTATGGGTTTCTCGTCCTATGTGTTTGGGTGACCACGTGTCTGTTACACCTGTGACTGTGGCTTTGTGGCGTCTTATTTACATATATATTCATAAGCATGGGCATGTCCCCATCTAAGGGGACTGGGAGACAGGGGGTGTCATGTATTTGAGTGTTGAGTTTGGATGTCTGAATATGGCTCTGACTGTCTGGGGGTTTGTGTCCGAGAAGGAGTGTGGTTTTGTTTGTGAATATTTGTGGTCTTGCTGTGGCTGAGCGGGTATGTTTGTGAGCGTGTGCCTGTAGTTCTTGCAGGGCTGTGAGTACATTTAAACCCCACTCTGATTGGGGTCCGGAGGGAGCTGACTCAAGGCAGGCGACCTGACAGAACCCTCGAAAGCCAGCCGCCATTGGCAAAGACACTTAAGGTTACAAAGCCTCAGCTGTGAGTCTCTCTGCTTGACAAAGCTCTGAGCTGCGGAGGCCCAGACTCCCAGCAGTAGTGGAGGAGAGGAACTCTTCATCCAGGAGGAGCCAGAAACGAAGCTCCTGGAGCCCTTTCCCTGGCTGTGGGGACCTCCTGTGCCTCCATTTGGGAGCCCTGAGGGTGGGAGTGCCTAACCAGCAAGCCTCAGCTTATTAACAGCAAGGGACGGGGTCCGGGCTGCTAGGATGGACCCCTCCTGCCTGGAGCTGGATGTCCCAGAGAGGAGAGATGGGGCAGGTATGGAAGTGAGGGGTTTCCAGGGAGTAGGGTATAGAGGGAGTCCTCAGGATGGCAAGACAGAGGAGCAGTGAGCACTGGATTAGGAGCAAGAAACCTTACCTTGAATCCCAGCTTTCCATTCATTTGCTGTGTGACCTTAGAATATTCACCAGCTATTGCTGCAATAATGCTGTATAACAAAACCACCTCCGAACGCAGTAGTTTGCAACAATAAACATTTATTTTCTCTCACTAATCTGTGGGCCAGCTAGAGTTTGGCTAATCTTGGTCAGGCTCTCTGTGCTGGGCAGGACTCCAGAATGTGGGTTGGCTTCAGTCTGTTCCATGGGCCTCCTCTTCATCATTGGACCAGCAGCCACCCAGGCTTGTTTCTCTCCAGGTGAAGTGGGGGAGCACGGTGGGAGCCATGCCACACAAAGAGCCACTCGTGTCTCATTGGCCAGAGCAAGGCTCACGACCCTGCAGTCACTTGGCAAAGAATGTGGGTACATATTCCTGTTACAGGGGAGGAAGAACTGGGGTAACTGAGCCAATCTACCACACACATGAAAATCACTTCTTCCCTCTGGACCTCAGTTTCCCCACCAAATTGTGCTTTTTCAGAACACAGGTTCCTTTATGGGAGCTTTTTCAGAACACAGGTTCCTGGTCTCTACCCCAGACCTGCTAAATCAGAACCCCAGGAGTGGGTCCTGGGAATCTGCATTTTTAACAAGTGGCTCAGCTGTTTCTTACCATCAGGCAAATTTGGGAAACTCAGGTCTACATGAGTCTAAGCTCCTGTAAGCCCTCAAAGCCCCAAGGCTTTCTGGATCATAACAAGCCCTCTTTTTCTAATCCCTTTGAAAAGCCTCATACTTTCACAGCTGCTCAGAGCCCAGATGGAGGCTGTGCCACCAAAACACCCCCCACCACATTATCCCCCTTTGCCAGATGAGGAAACTGAGGCCCAGAAATGTACGATCATTTAGGCAAAGTCCCACTAACTAAATGGCCTTAACTAGTTTTTAAACCCAGGACTGTGTGACTCCAAGTCTGTGCTACAGAAGACACAGTACCTGCTCTTGGGGATTGATGCCCTGGTCGAGAAGGTGAGACATGGATGCAGAGTCTACACACAAAGTGGCATGAATGAGGACCCCAGGACGTGTTGAGGGAGATGGGGGAGATCACAGGCAGGAGAGATCATTTCTTCCTGGGGGATGAGAGAAGGATGTGTCCTGGAATTCTTCCTGGAAGAGGAGACATTTGAGCTTGGCTTTGAAGAATGGAGAGACTTCCAGCAAGCAGAGATGGAATTGTGCAGGGAGGAAGGTATCCCAGGATGAGGGAAGTGCAGGAGACAACTGGAGGGAGGGATCTTCTTTCTGTCCCACCAGGCTTCTCTGCCACTGGGCCTTTGCACATGCTGTTGCCTCTGCCTAGAAGGCATTCCTGGCTACCACACCACACCCCCGCTCTTCCTTCAGACCTGAGCTCATTTTATTGACCTTCCTGACTTGGTCAGGCACCTGTGGCCCCAGCACCATGGCCTTCAAGTTGCCCTGGTTGAAATTTTAGCATTATGTCTGTGATCACTTCGTTTCTGTCTCTCCCACCATCACCACTTGGTGGTACGCGATGGGTCTGCTTTTCCTCACTGTGGTTTTCCCGGCACCTGGCAGGGGACACAGCACAGAGATCACTCAGTGAACATTTGCAGAAGGGTTGAGAGAAGCATGGAGTTAGGTAGGGCATGGAGAAGTGAGCATGGCTGGAAAGCAAGATTGGGGACTCAACTTCCAGACAAATGCAATCAGTGGTGGCTTTTAAGCAGACCCTAAAATTCACTATATAAATATCTAACTCATTGCCTTAAAAGGAAAAAGTATTTCTTTGGGGCAAGTGACTGAGCCTTGCTCGCAATCCCTTGGCGTTCATCAGAGCCAGAATTGTCTTCTGACTTCATAAAGCCGTCATGACGCCTTCGAACCACACTCTGCCTTTCCAGAACGCCTTCCCGCTCCTTATTCATGAGTCGTGCTCAAGGCCCCTGAGGTAGGAGGCTGGCTGGGCTTGAAGGATAAGGAAGCAGGGATTGGGAGAGGCCAAGCAACGTGCCCAGGCTCACAGTGCTGGGAAGTGGCAGCAGATCCAGGAGTCTGTCCAGCTGTCCAGAGTCTGTGGTCTCAGCCATGCTGCCATCCTGCCCCTTGACACAAATAAACGAGACAACACCAGAGAGGGACAGGAGGGAGGGAGAGAGGGAGGGATAAAGGGCCAGCCTTAGGGTGGGTGGTCAGAGGAGAGCTTCTCTGAGGAGGTGGCATTTCATTTGAGATTCAAATGACAAAGGAGACAGCCATGCACACCTGGGGGGTGGGAGGATGCAGCATTCCAATAGTATAGGCCTCCTTCTCATTCTCAGGTGTCCACCCACTGCTCTTGGCTGCCCTCCAGGGCTGCACTGGACACAGGCTAAGCCCTCCAAGGGTCTGACCCTGCACAAGCTCCAAACACCCCAACCTCTGCCAGCTTCCAGAGGTGATGGGAAGGGGTGAGCAGGTCTGGGCTTTCGAGTCAGGCAGACAAATCTGGCTTTGAGTCAGGCCTGGCTGCCCACCAGCACATGGCCTTGGACAGGTCACTTAGCTGGTGCCTGGTTCCTCATGGCATCCTCACCCTTCCTTACAGAACTGCAGTGAGGATTTCAGCTAACATATGCAAGGTGGCTCCTAGGTTACCTGGTCCAGGTGGGCACTAAAACCCAGAGATCATTCTATGTTCATACAAATCATAAAAACACTTAACATTTATCAAGTGCTCAGTATATGCCAGGCACTGTTCTAAGCCCTTAACACTGAATCTTCACAACAGCGCTGAGGTCGGTCTTGTTGTTACCCTGTTTTATAGGTAAGGAAAGCAGGCATTGAGAGGTAAGTGACTTGCCTTCAATCAACCACGTAGGAAGTAGCAGATCCTAAATGATTACATCACCGTATACTCAGGGCCAGTGTTGGCCAGACCCATGCCTTCTGCAGAGGTGGGGCAGGCTATGCACGTGGCCCATCCGCACCACAACCTGGCTGGGCGTCCACACCCTTGAGGCCACCATAATGAACAGTGGATTGACCGGTTAGGAAGCTCCCACACCATCATGTCCTAGTGGGTCATGTGGAGAAAAGGCGTGAGTACCGGGCCTGACAAACTCGGCCCTGGTTCAGTACAGCCCTTTCCAAGCTGTGTGGCCAGGCTGTGCAGGAGAACTTAAGTTAAAACACATTAGCATTGATGGGAGCCTTAGAGTTAATCCAGTGCAAACACCTTCTTTTATAGAGAGGAAAACTGAGGCCCAGACAGGCTCCTAAATGGCTGCCCAAGATCACACAGCAAGTCCTTGGCAGAGTAGGTCCCCAACACCCTGGTCAGGTCTCTATCCGTGACACCACGGCACATGGCTTTCCCGTGGAGAGACTTTCGACTCTGAGCGCCCTTTCTGCCACTCTGTTCTCCTCCGATCCTCCCACCCTGCTGAGGGGCAGGCACACAATGGCGCGGTCTCGAGAACTGGCATAAACGTACTCACCTGCTTCTCTCCCTGGGAGGCCAAGAGGATCAGAGAGAAATGGGCTGAGAGAGCCCCTGGTGAGGCGAGGCATGCGGAAACGAGAACTGAGAGGGAGAGAATGGAGCGGGCACGTCCCTCCCTTGGGGGCAGGGGGCCTCCACATGCATCTTCTCCTTTGATCTTCCCAAGCATTCTACAGGGGAGGCATTGCTGGCCTAGAGAACCACTGAACGTTGAGTTTGGCTGCATATAACAGAAAGAAAAATAACAGCCGCTGTTACAATCATGCTGTGTAACAACCAACCACAAAACTGATGGCATAAAGCAAGAAGCACTTAACTAGCTCACAAATCAGGGCTGGCAGGGTGGTCACTCTGATCTTGGAAGGGTGTATTCAAATATTTGCAGTCCATCTGTTCGGATGACCCGGCAGCTCTTTGGATTTTGTCAGGGCTCTGTTGCATGTTTAGGGGTTGACTGATATCAGCTGGTCTGGAGTGGCCCTGGCTGGGACAACTGGGGTGACAACTCGGCTACACCTGTCTCAGCCTCCAGCAGGTTGGCCTGAGCATATTCTCATGGCAGCCACAGAGAACCAAGACAGTGGGCAGATACGTGCACGGGCTTTTTCAAGCCTCCACTTATATCATGTTTGCTTATATCCCACTTGCCAAAGCAAGTCACATGGCCAAACCCAGAGTTAGAGAGAGAGGACTATATAAATTACAGGGCAAAGAGTATAGATACAAGGAGGTGATTACTACAACCAGTCTAACATAATGGCCTAGATAGAATAGAGGTTTCTTTTTCTCGTGTATAGAGGATATCAGAAGATAGGAGTTATGGCAACTCCTCGGAATCATCAGGGATCCAGGCTCCTTGGCACACAGCTTCTTGTCCTTATGGACCAAAATGACTGCAAGATCTCCAGCTATCACATCCATGTCCCAGGCAGCAGAACAGAAGAAGGAACGTGAGAAGCGTAGGGCTCCTCCCTTTTAAGGAGACTTCCTAGAAGTCCCACCCAGTACTTTGGTTTCAATCTCATTGGGATGTACATTGCACATGGCCAACTCTGGCAGCCAGAGATTGGGCAAATGTAGGCTTTTATTTGTGCACAATGTGCTTAACTAAGAACCAGGAGTTTGTTAATTTGAGAAAGAGAATAATATTTGATAGGCAGTGAGTAGAGTCTGCCACATCCCATTTCATAGGTGAGGAACTGGAGCTCAGAGAGAGGTAACTTGCCCAAGGTCACACGGCGGCCCGGGAGTAGGAGAGCTGGGATCTGAACCCTGAACACTGCTTCTTCTCCCCTCCATCACCATTACCACAACCACTCAAGAGCCTTTGCTGAGCACTTGGCCATTCACGATGCCATTTGAGAGTTTGAGCGGCCCAAGCAGGTACACATGGCTGACATCATCCTCTGGGCCAGGTCCTGTGGTAAGCACTTTATAAACAGGTCTTCATTTAACCTTCCCAATACTCCTGCCATTCTACAGAGGAGAAACTGAGGCACAGAAAGCTGAGCCACCTGTTTCAAGGCCCAGGCTCTTACTACCTTGCTGGTCCAGGGGCTGGGGTAGGACTGAGTCCCACGAGGCAGCCACAGGTGAGATCAAGGCAATCAGATGTTTCCCAAGCATTGGGATTGGACGAACTTCAAGCCCAGGCCTGGCCTCGGCCTGCTCAAATCCCACTTGTGGATAAGGCCGGGGGAGAAGAAATCGACCCAGGCTTTAGAGTCAGGCAGACCTGGGTCTCCACTCAGCCCTGCTGCCTGTGAGCGGAGGCACCCTGGGCAGGAGAATTTATCTGACTGCCTCTTCACTCGTCTGTAAGATGGAGCTGATCCACCCCACTCCATCTGGCTGCGAGGAAGAGGCTGGCACTGGGTAAGCTCTGCTAAATCTGCACTGAATCCAAAGAAGAATGAACACGCAGATGAACAGCCGATTGCCACCCTAGAGAGGAGCTCTTCTCAAGTTCAAGAAAAAAAAAAAAGAATGTCTCTTGGGCCAAGTTCTTTGTTTTGTTTTTAATGTATTCCGCAGATTGCTAGTTCCAAAAGATGTTAATAAATATATGTGCAAAAAGGGGTCTGAGGCCAAACGGGACTGGGACCACCAGATCAAACCAAGTGAACTGGGTGTCTCCCCTGCAGGACTTCTCAGAGCCTTAAATAAACAAGCGTGCAGCATGAGTTTCCACAAGCAGGAGTCTAGAACTATGCGTTTGTCAAAGTTTCTTGGCCATGGAACACCCAGTGCCACCCTAGTACCAGTTCTCAGCTTTTCATTTTTTCTGTCGCACATCACTTTTATCAGAAAGAATCAAAGGCCCTAGGGCCAGCCCAGTGGTGCACTGCTACAGTGCGCCGCTTGGGAGTGCGGCGGCGCTCCCGCCAAGGGTTCGGATCCCACGTACAGACCAGTTCCCGCTCACTGGCTGAGCGAGGTGCGGGCGCAACACCGAGGGTTGCGATCCCGTTGCCGGTCCCGGTCCGGTACGGGCGCGACACTGAGGGTTGCGATCCGTTGCCGGACACGAAAAAAGACAAAAAGGAAAAAAAAGAATCAAAGGCCCATTTCCTTGGAAGAGTTTTATTTGCAGAAATTCTGTTGTGAGAATTATCATCAAGTCACCCAGAATTGCAGTCGGATCATTGGGAGTTAACTGCATTGCTACAGCCGTCTCACTATCTATTAGCTGGGAATTCTAAGAGACTTGTCACAGGTAAAGTGTTTCTGCTGCAGACCCTGGAGAAGCTGAGCACAATGATAAGCAGTCGTCATGGTGTCATGGCTGGCTGTAAGAGGTCCCATGTCATGGCAGCAGGTCACAACCGCAGGTGAGCATGGGATCTGGGGGAGAGTAAATAGTGGCTGTCATACAAGCTGTGCTGCCTTCCACTGGCTGCTTGGGAACTACTACCTAAGAGCATGGCTTTGGGGTCCTGCCCCAAGGTCAGTAGATTCAGCCAGGTTCCTACAGAGGCTAGAAAAGGTAGGAGTCCTCTCCTCTTCCCTGCCTCCCTCCCTCCCTTCCCCCAATAAATGTTAGTCAAGCGCCTACTCTGAGCCACACACTGTTTCAGGCACTGAGGTTAAAGGATGGGATGAGAGCCAGTGTCCCTGCCTTCAGCTGACATTGGTGCTATAAAGAGAAAAGCGTGTGAAATGGCAAGTGACGAGAGAAGAGGAGCAGTCAGGGAGGGCCTCTCTGAGGTGCTGCCATCTGAGCCGAGACCTGCATGAGGAGGGCAGATCCAGCCACGGAAGGTGTGGGGACGAGGGTTGCAGGCAGAAACACCAGTGGGCCAAGGCCCTGAGGCAGCAATGACGCCGGTGTGTTTGGGAACAGCGAGGTGGCCAGTGTGGGTGGTGCTTGGGGTGAGGGGAGTAGAGTGGCAGGTGCCAGGCAGGGGCCTTGTGGGCCTGGCAGTGTCTGTGTTTTATTTGGGTGCAGCAGGAAGCCGCTGAAGGCTGTGAAAGGGGAGTGAAGATGTCAGGGTGGCACTGGAATCTGAGAGTCCGGGGCTTGGGGTGGGATCTCAGACGGCCTGGTGCCCGGGAACATCTCCCCACTCCCTTTTAGCTCATGGGGTCTTCTGACTAGTGAAGGGTACAGGCCCAGTGCAGGGGTCTCCTACCTTCCTCAGAACTCTGTGGAGGTGAAGCTGAGCAAACCCAAACCCTCTTGCAGCTGCCAGGGTCACAGACCTGGCTTCCCGTCCTGTCCTAGGATCCTAGTCCCACAAGGATCACCTTGTCCAAGCCCTTCATGTCCTGAGGAGGAAACAGAGGCACACAGAGGGAAAGACTGAACTCTCCCCCAGGGCTCGTGGGGGGCAACAGGGCCCCTGACCACCTGCTCCAGCCAATCAGGCCCTGCTGGCCAGCCTCTCCCTGCCCCTCGGCCACAAGCCCCTTTTGTGCCTGCTCCCTGGGGCTCCATCTCCTCACAGGGGTCACGGGGCACCGCTGACCCCATCCCCCGGCCAGCGTGCCCGGCTGGTAATTGAAAATACCAGAATTCTCTGATGACCAACTTACAGGGAAACCTGACACCCCAGGGTGGGCAGCAGGCAGCAGGAGGGGTGGGAGAACATCCAGCTGTTCTCTTTTCTCTGCCGTTAATCCCCCTGGATTCCAAGAGAAAGGCCAGGCCTGCTTGGCCCCCGCTGGCCTGCCTTGATCATCTTCCTGGCAAATGCCGTCTCCTTGCCACACCCGGGGTTATGGGGCTTATGGGATCAGAGCCCAGTTAGCTGCCTGTAACCCAAGCCTGCTGGCTAAGCCCGCCAGGCCCAGACCCCCATGGCCGCATGGGACCTGCCTCCACCAGCAGCTGAGCTCCCAGAGCTGGGGCGGGCCGGGGGCGGCGAGTGAGTCAGCAGGAGCCGGGAGGAGTTCTCTTGGCAGCAGCAGGATGGGAGCCAGACCAGGTTGTCCTTAAAGGCCCTCTGAGGTCCACCGGCTTCCAGGCCCCCCTGGTCAGCCTGCATCAGCCACAGCCAATGAGGGGGAAAGGGTAGGTAGGACCCAGGTTGTCCTGGGTTCAAATCCCAGCTTCATTGTTTATTAACCATGTGACCTTGGCAAGTTCTTCACACCTCTGTGCCTCCATTTCCTCACCTGTAAAATGGGTATAATAATACCAGCCCCATAGGGATGCTATGAGCATAACTGAGTTAATAGTGTAAAGTATTGGGTAAGGTGTTAGCTGCATAGGCTTTCCCCTTGGCTGGGCATCCTGGGGCACACAGGGGTTGTCAGAATGACAACAAGCTTGTTTTAGTTGTGCAGGTTGCCACCCCTACTGCAGTCCTTCCATGGCTCCCCAGTGCCTTCAGGGCAAGGCCAAGCTCCTAGGCTGGGCCCCCACCTCACGGAACTACCTGTACCGCTGCTTTAGGACTCTGAGTTCGAGGGCCCCACGGGAAAAGTTAGCCTGGGCACATGAGAGGGGCAGGCTTGGGCAGAACCAGACTGAGAAGCGCGTGGTGGATGGAAAATAATACTCAACCAGGACTCAGCTGGTCTGGCCTCTAGTCCTGGCCACCACTACCTGCTGTGTGACCTTGGCCAAGCCACTTCCTTTCTCTGGACCTGAATCCACTACTCCTCAGAGCATGGTCCACAGACTAGCAGCATCAGCGTCACCTGGGAGCTTGTGAGATATGCAGATTCTCAAGCCCCACCCAGACCTGTTGATCATAATCTCCAGGGGGTGGGGCCCAGCAACATGAGTTTTAACAAAAAACCCTGGTTATGCCCACTCAAGTTTGAAAATTGCAGTAATCTATAGGGACACGTTCTGCCACTTGCCTTTGGGATGTGAAATCGCAGCAAAAGATGTGAGCAGAGCAGCCCCTGCCCTTAATCGGGACTGGATCACCTTGGCGGATTCCCGATATGGGGGCTTGGACCCAGCAGCTCCAGACCACTTCTGAGCCTCACAGTTTCTCCAGTGCTTAGCGTGGAGCCCAGCCTGGAATTGGAACTCACTGAGCTGAAAAAAATATGCTTTCTCCTGCTAGACCATGCACTCCTGGCAGGCAGGGACCCTGTGAGGTTCCTCTCTTGAGCCCCAGCATCATAGTGGCATCATAGGACTCCATGAGTGAAAGTGTTCTTAATAATATCTCTCCCCGATGGTGCCCAGCACCACATTCAAACCTTTACATGCATTTACCCTTTCACACTCACGGCATCCTTTCCAAGGGAACCGTTCCCACTGGACAAGTGTAGAAAATGAGGCTCAGAGAGGCTAAAAGAACCTGCTCAGGGTCACACAGTGAGTGGAGGATTGGGGAGGTACATGCAGGTCAGTTAGACTCCACCCTCGGGGCTCCCCATTAGGCTAGACTGCCTTTCTGGGAACGGGACTGACCTGGCCTGAGTGCTTTGCAGATCTAAGCAGGGGCACTAGGTGAGAGAGTGCACGTAGCGATGGCTTGATCAAAATGTGCCTCTCCAATCCCTGTGGGCTCAGCGTCTAACGCTCCACTGATGTAACACAGGGTGGCAGCCCACCCGCACCCATCCTGCACAGACCCTTCCCCACCTTGCTTGGTTGGACCTCTGGGCGAGGGATTCAGCATTCCAAAGAGCCCTGGAGATCACCCCTCCTGGCCACTCGTACCAGAATTATCCTCAGGCCCGTGCAGGCAGGGGCAGCGGGTATGGCTCCTGGAATCTCTGGTGGCTGGGTTTGAAGCATCCTCCTTGGCTTCTCGGAGCACCCCCCAGCCCACCCCCACTCCTGCCAACCCCCCACCTCCAAGACCTCAGTGGTCGCAGCCCTGTGGGTTGGCTGAGAGGGCCTGGGAAGCTGAGGGGGGACTGGGGGGATCCTTCCCGGGTGGACACGAAGGATGAGCCCCAGTCAGGATCACCCGGGTGGCCCAGGTCTGTGAAACTCCAGCAGGGACTCTTCATTGTTTTCAGTGGGAAGTTGACTGGTGAGAGAGACAGACGACCCGGGCCACACAGAGGAGCTGGCCTTGGGCAGTCGAGGAGAACAGAACACTCCTCACAAAGGTGGCTCCCAAGGAAGGGATGGCACTGGGGCTGGAGATGGGTTCAAGGGATGAGGGGGATGGGAAGTAGGGACTGCTTTGAGGACCAGCAGGGAGCAAAGTCAGTGCAGAATAACTCAGCTCCAGGCCAGCTCAGTTCCTTACCAGCTGTGTGACCTTGGAGAAGTCAGTGTTCCATTCTGAGCCTCCATTTCCTCTTCTGCAAAGTGCAGCTATTAACCCCCATCCCACATTGTTGAAATGACCAAATGAGGCATGGCAGGTCAGCTGCTCAGTGCACAGTAGCAAATGACACCCATGAACGCTCACGGCACTGACCACATGCCAAGCACCACACTGAGTACTTGGCCCTGACCGCAAGAGGCCCGCTGCCCCTGGCAGGCAAGGAGCCAGGCTGAAGGTCAGGCCGCCCTCCCTCAGGTGTGAAAGGAACAGAGGCTCATCAGAGATGCCTATACCAGGGTCCAAGTCCTTCTTGCGGGTGCTGCCACCCCATCTAGAGTGTCTTGGGACAATTTTCCATGGCTCCCTGGGGTGCTGGACAGGATCCTGGACCTGCTCAGGCCCATGCTGGCCCCCAGGCTGATCCAACTCCAGGCTGTACAGGAAGGACAGGCAGGGAGCCCCAGAGTTACAAGGCCTCAGAGAGGAAGCCAGGTCCAGAGAGGGGCACAGCCTAAGGTCACACACCACATTAGCAGCAGGGCAGAGAGAACAGTCTGGGGGGAGAGAAACAAAGAGCAGGATACGGGTGAGTCATCTGCTGCCAACCCAATCATCAATGTTCAAGTCCCCATGAGCTCCCAGCGTCCTGCTCCATGCTCACACTCAACATGAGCAAGATTTGGGGTTGGGAGGAGAAGGGGCAGCCTCAGCTTTCAGGCATCCCTATGTTGGCTGGGACAGGACATCAGCCCAGAACCAGGAGAGATTGCGGAGATGCTCCCTTCATCCTGGTGAGTCCTTAGCCCCTCCTGGGACTGTGAAAACCTCAGGCCCAGTGAGACCAGGAAGCTCGCATGAGTCATGCTGGGAGTCCATCCCTGGCCAGTCCCAGTCTGGGACGAACGCTGCTGTGCAGAGCAGCAGACCTGGGTTCAAATCCAGGTGCTCCACTGACTGTGTGATCTCAGGAAGCCTCTTGCCCCTTGGAGCTCAATGTCTTCACCTGTCAGTGGGGCTAATCCTGCCTCCTCAGTGACAGTCCACTCAGAAAACACACATGCCATGTAGTAGGTGTTTGTGCCTGTTTGTTCCATTTGCTAAAAAGGCATAGAACAGCAGATGGGGAGCTTTATGAAATAAGGAATCGAGAAAGGACTACATGCCAAGAACCTGCCGTGGGATCTCAGGCAGCTCACAGCCCCTCTCTGGACCTCAGTTTCTGTAAATGAGGAAATCGGACTAATGTCTGAGAATCCCTCCAGCACTAAACACAGCCCCCCTGACTTCTTGTCTCTTGTCCTCCCTTGGTGAGAGCACTAACAGCAGAGGGGGTGAAATTCACATAACATATAATTCAATGTGTTCAAGTCAGTAGCATTTAGCATATTTACAATATTCTGCAACCACCACCTCTGTCTACTTCCGAAACATTTTCATCACCCCAAAAGAAAACCCCGTACTCAACACCCCCCATGCCCCCTCTCCCCCCAGCTCCTGCCAACCATCAATTTGCTTTCTGTCTCTACAGATTTACCTATTCTGAATAGTTTTCATAAATAGAATCACATGATAAGTGGCCTTTTCCATCTTTCACTTAGCATGTTTGCAGGGGTGGGGGGGTGGCCTGGCCAGTACACAGATTGAACCCTGGACCACTTAGCATGTGTCTGAGGTTCATCCACGTTTTCGCCTGTATCAATACTTCATTCCATTTTATGGCTGAGTAATAGTCTGTTGTTCGTGTACACCACAGTTTGTTTATCCGTTCATCCGTTGATGGACCCTTGGGTTGTTTCCACCTTTTGGCTGTTGTGAATAGCGCTGCTATAAGCATTTAGTGTACGAGTACTTGTTTAACTACCTGTTTTCAGTTCTTTGGGGTATATACTTAGGAGTGGAATTGCTGGGTCATGTGGCAATTCTATGTTTAATTTTTCAAGGAACTGCCAGACTGTTTTCTGCAGCTGTGAGTTTATTTTTATATATTTATTTTGGGGAAACAGTTTTATTCACCGCTGCATTCCCTGGCACATTGTAGGTACTCAGTGTAAATTTGTTGAAGGAATAAATGGATCACCCACCTTCTCTGCTCCCACAGTCCCCTCTGCTTCCACCACCTTCTCTGCTCCCACAGTCCCCTCTGCTTCCATCTCCCAGGGCCCCTGTCACCATGCCTAGGGTCTGTGAACCCCCTGGTCCAGTAGACTGGAAGCTCCAAGAGAGAAGGAAGGACATCGAGCCCAACCTCTTGGGGCCAGGCCCAGAGGAGGGGCCCGGTGCATCTTTCTTGACTGGGGTGGCTCGAGCTTCCTCAGGGATGGCCGAAGGTGATGGTGTCTGTAATCTGAAGGTGCCCTGTGGGAACTCAGCAGCAGCACCACCATGGCCCTGCACAAGCCAACTGCCTCCTGTTGGCCACCCCAGGCTGGCTGTGTGGCCTCAGCCAGATGCCTTCCTTCTCCGGTCCCACAGCTCCCCATCTGTCCAGGCGCCTCCGAGGTTGGTCCAGAAGCTACATCCTCTTGTGCCCATCCTGACCCCTGTGCTCTGGCCTCTCTTCCAGCTCCATCAGCCGTGTCCATCATGCACCAGGTGAGCCGCACTGTGGACAGCATCACCCTGTCGTGGTCCCAGCCAGACCAACCCAACGGTGTCATCCTGGACTATGAGCTGCAGTACTATGAGAAGGTACCTATGCTCCGGCTGCTCTTCCCACCGCCCACATCCCCAAGGCCCCTCTCCCAGGCTGGGGCCTGGGGCTTCTACCCTCCTGCAAGACGAGACACGTGGGTGCAGCAAAAAGAGTGCCAGCCTTGGGGTCAGGCCCCCTGGCTCCCCAGCGTGCTCCACTCTTCCTGACTGTGAGACTCGGGCTGGTATCTTGACTTCTCTGAATCTCACTTTTTGGTCTGGGGGATCCAGCCAGCGATCTCAGTAAAATGCAACAGTCACAGCCCCTTCCCCACTAAGACCCCCTTTTATCTTAACTTTGGTGGGTCTGATATGAAAAACTGGTTTTCCAAAAAGTTGTACTTGAGTAATAATCATTCACCTGTTGTTCAGCAAAGATTTGAAACTGCTCAGGACAGCATCTGTACAGGGCGAGAGAGCTGGAGCTTCCTGCCCGTGTTGCTCTGATTCCAGCGAAAACATTTGTTTCGTTTGCCCGAGTGCCCTTTGTATGGGGAGAGGGTGATTTCTCTTTGAGCTTGTAGATCACACCCTTATTACTCCCTTCAGGGACCCAAGGTTGGAAGCCACTGGCATAGTAGAAGGAGCACTGGACTAGGAGAAGCCATTGGCTCTTAACCAGCCCTGTGACCTTGAGCAGGCGTCTTTCTCCCTCTGAGCCTTGGTTTCTGCTTGTGTCAAGTGTGGATGAGACCACCTCTGGTGTGGGGGCTTGTGGGTCAAGGGGAAAAGGCAGGTGCAGCGCCCAGCACAGTAGCTGGCGCTCAGCGGAGGCGAGTGTGCCTACGTCTCCTTCCTGCTCTGCCCTGCCTGCTGCACGGTGTGCGGGGACAGCGCGGTAGAAGGCCACGTGAATGTGGGGCCTGCATGACAGGGGTCAGGAGAAACTGGACATCAGGGGCCCCAGGAGAAACTCTCCCTTTTGACTGATGGCTTCTCTTACCTGCTTCCTGGGGCACCAAACAGCCACAGAGGCTACAAGCGCCCCTGGAAAAGGTGTCACTGGGCTTCCGCTCAGACTAAGGTGTACATGACTGATAGGAAGTCTTTTAGTTGAGGGGAAGCCCACTGGGAACCAGAAACAGATGGAAAAGCTCTCCCTAGAGGCTGAGAGGAAGAGGTGGAGACGGGTCCAGCCAGTCCCGCTGGAGCCCCACCTTCTGAGGCCCAGCCCCACCCTTGTGCTCTGTCAGCTGCTGGGTCAGCTAAACGCTGGTGAGTCTCGGGGCTCACCAAACACTTGCCCAGCCTTCCCCGGCTGGCCTACCCGTTGTGCGCTTCCTGGCTCATCCCCTCCTCTAGGCAGCACATTCCAAGAGCTCAGGGACCACATCTCTTCCAGTCACCACCATCTCCCCCAGCAGCCTGGGCCTGGCACCAACAAGACACTTGATAAATGTTGATTGAATGAATAAGTGAATGCATCCTTCCCCGTGGCCTGTGCCCCAACCACTGCAAAGCACTCACCAGAAAGCCCCTGAACACCCTGGGGTCTTCGTGTCTCCAGTCCCCCCACCCACCACCTTGCTGCCCACACTCTTCCTTTAGCCCTTTCCTCTTCTGTGCCTGTCAGAATCTTCAGGGTCCCCCCAAAATGTCACCTCCGCCAGGAGTGAACGTCTTCTTCCCATGGACTCTGCCCCTCTCTTAAAGTACCACAGGTTGGCGGTGGGTTCTCATGTCTCCCCCAGCAGGCTGTGACTAATCAATGAGTGAATTGTATGAATGAATGAGACAGGTGGGTGATGGAGCCTGTGGATGAAAGGGGGAACTGAATGGGAGGCTGGATGCCGGGATGGATGGATGGATGGATGGATGGATGGATGGATGGATGGATGGATGGATGGATGGATGGATGGATGGATGGATGGATGGATGGATGGATGGATGGATGGATGGATGGATGGATGGATGGATGGATGGATGGATGGATGGATGGATGGATGGATGGATGGATGGATGGATGGATTTCTTCCATTTAGACCACTCCCTGCCCCTCACCTCCACCTGGAAAGTTCTGACACATCCTTTCAAATCTCAGCTTAAAACATCACCTCCTTACAGAAGCCCTCCCTTGCTGCCCAGACTCCCCATTTTCACAATTATAACTTTTAAATGTTATTGAGTACTTAGGCTGATGTAGAGATAGACTTACTTCCTCCGCTTTGAGTAGATAGTAAGTTCCTTAAGGGTGGAGACCTGGCCATTATCTCTGCTGTGTCTCCAGCACCTGGACACAATCGGTGCTCAGGAGATGTTTGCTTGCTGACTAGGGGAGGTGACCATCAAGAGCCTGAGCCATGGATGAGGTGAAGAAAGCAGCTGCACCCCTCGCCCAGCCCCTGGAGGGCATCGAAGGAGCCGGGCGTCCTGGCTAGCCGGACCAGCTGCTCCCAGGCCCTGAGGAGCCAGCATTTCTGCTCCCTCCAGCCGGGACAGCTTAGCAGCTCAGAACTCAAAGGCAAAAAAAAAAAAAAAAAAAACCTAATTAAGAAGCTTTGTGATTAAATGAAACTGAAAGTGTTTGTCCCTAAAGACAAGGAGCGGAAATGAGGAATCCTGGTGTGGGGTCCTGCCTGCGACCCATTTCCTACCACAGCGGGCAAGCCTGGGGAGGCTGATGGAGATGTCAACCAGAAGGTAGCTCTGCCCTACTTTCTGCCACTGCCCAAGCCTCCCCAGGTCCCTGCCAGGGGTGGCAGGACCAGCAGGCTCTACAGAGGCCAAGGTCACCACCTGCTCACATTTCATGAGCACGCACTATGTGCTAAGCACAACACCTCCATTATCTCATTGGTCCTCACAGCAGGACTCTTCGCCCTATTGGAGGGGAGGGGAAACTGAGGCACAGAGAAACTATGTAACTTGTCCAAGAGCACCAAAGTCTACATTGGCAGAGCAAGGGTTCAGACCTGAGCACTTACTCTTTGCCTCGCTCTCCTACCTCCCAGTTTTTCCCGGGGATGCTTCTGGGATGACCATTAAGAGATAGAAAGGACCAGGCCCCTGCCGTGGAGAATTTTAGGCACAAACGGCAAGAGAGGAGCAGGGCTGAGAGCACAGTAGCCTGAGGTGTGGCCGTGATGAGAGATGGCCCTACTTCATCAGCCTGTCCCACCATGCAGTCAGGGCAGCTTGGCGTGGGCCAATGGAGAGATGGACACTGGCTCATTCAACTTCCAGTGTCACTAGCTTTGGGTGCAGCCCTAAGCTGGGTACCAAGAATACTGAGAGTAATCAGACAGCATGGAAGCCTCAGAGACTTCATATTCCAGGGAAAAAGAGGCTCAGACACTCACAGCCATGAGACACAGTGTGATACTAGCCACAGGAGGGCCAGCAAAGGTCCCACGGGGCACCAAGGAGGGGCCCACAATCCTGGAGTAGGTGAGGGGAAGACTTCATTCAGTGACAATTGAGCTGAGCCTTGAAAGATACTAGGAGTTATAAAAAAAAGGGGGGTGGGGGGCACTGGCCAATTAGCTCAGTTGGTTAGAGCACAGTGTTGTAACACCAAGGTCAAGGGTTCAGATCCCCATACTGGCCAGCCGCAAAAAAAAAAAAAAGATGCTAAGAGTTCACCAGCTAGACACATATGAGAGCAGAAGCGTTCCAGCAGCAGGCACAGCATGCTCAAAAGCCCTGGGGCAGGAACGTGCTGGCTGCATTCGGGGGCAAGCGGCAGGGGAGGAGGTTGGGGAGGGAGACAGGGCTGGGCTGTGGTGGGTCTTCCAGGCCTCGGGAGTCTGGATTTGATTTAAAGCGTAAGGGGAAGCCATCAGAAGGTTCTCGAATGATGTGATCTGATTCAGATTGCTTTAAAGATCCCTGTAGCTTGCTGTGTGGTGTGTAGACTGCAAGGGGGACCTGGAGACACAGGGAGACCCTGTTCACGGCTCTCATGGAACACCAAGTAAGAAATGATGGTGGCATGGAGTAGGGATTTTGGCAGCAGAGATGGTGAGAAGCTGACAGATTCAGACAATATTTTAAAGCCCGGGGACCAGGGAAAAGTGAAGGGTGATTTCCAGGGAATAGTGATGCCTTTTCCTGGAGCAGATGGAGGTTTGCATTTTGAGATGTAGGTGTTAGTGCTGCTGGGGGGAGATCAGAGGGGGCAGCTAAGAACAGCCAGGGGTGTATGCAGAGGGATAAGAGAAGCAGCAGGACAGAATCCAGGAGAACGTCACGACATAAGGAGAGGAAGAAAGAGGAGATGCTGAATGTGTCAGAGGAGGCACCGGCAGAGGGCAGGAGGAGAATCAAGAGTGGTTTCTGTCGCTGACCTCTCGGGCAAGGCTGTTATATCCTAGCCATCACCTCCACCTTCCAGGGTCACCCCGCTCTCAGGGAGGAGCAGCCAGGCTGCGAATGATGAGATTTATTTCTGACAAGTCTATGGCCAGCTCTTACCTAGCACTTCGGAATCCTCCTGGCACCTGCCATTGATTTCTTCCTAGGAAGGGAAGTTAGACACTGAGTCCTGCAGGCCTTGGAGGCCCCACCCCCACCATCTCTCCCACTCCTCCTTTCCTTGTTTAGAAAGGGCTCTTTTGGAATGGACTTTCAGTTTGGCCTTTCCCCAGCCCCACTGGGATTTCCCAGCCTGCCCGGAGCCCAGAGCTGACAACCACTTTGCCGGAAGGCTTCTGGATGCAGCTGATGAATGGTGTTAGCCTCACTGCAGACCCAGGGCTGGCCGTTTCCATCGGCTCTGGCGCCCCGGGGGAGGTGGCCTCCTTTGGCAGCTGCCCCAGAGCACACAGGTTCATGCTCTCCTTGGCTCCCCAAGGAGAAGAGTTATTCCTGAGTCTGCCTGTGGTGGATGGGCCCTTGCAGGCCACATCAATTTCAGTGTTTCTCCAACAGAAATGTCTACTCAGCAGGGTTGAAGGGGAAGGACATTCCAGGCAGAGGGAGCCAAGGATGGGTTGGGGGGTGAACTATGAAAGTCCAGTCTGTATTCAGGTTGTCACCCAGTGTACCTGGAGCAGGATCTACTGGGAGAGGTTTGTTCATTCATTCATTCACTTTTGCATTCATTCATCCATTTAATGAACCTTGGTGAAGGCTTGCTCTGTAATGGTGTTGATGATAACAGTGATGATGATAGCCAACACTTGTTAAGTCCTTATGTGTGCTTGAGACTGTGCTAAACCCTTTACCTGTATTTTTTTATTGAATCTCTACAACCACCCCATGTGGAACCTACTGGTGTTATCCCACTTTAGGGAAGAGAAAACCAAGGCTCAGAGGGCTTAAAACATGTGCCAGTGCCTCAGTGGCCCTAAATTCCCAGGTAAGGATAAGTGAATTTCATACTGAATTTTTTCCCATCACCCATTGGTGCTTAATCACTGTTCAGAGAACAGTACTCCAGAGAGAAGAAAGACAGGAGGGAATTGATGTCTCTAGAGCATCTCCAATGTGCCAGGCACTACTTGATCAAATTTTATCTTCACAACAGCACTGAGAGGTTGGCATTTATTGTTCCATTTTCTGGAATAGAAAACAGGGACTCAGAATTAAAGTCTTTCCCAAGGTCACAATGGAAGAACTGAGATTTGAAACAGCTTTTCCAATCCCATGCTCTGTCTTGTGCATGGCTTTAGAGAAGGGATTTGCTCAGGTTGGTGCCTGACTTTCCCAAGGCATCAACAGTTACCTCTCATCTCCTTTGTATAATCTGGAACTTAAAGCCTCTAACATCTCTTAAGTGGGCACCCACGCAGTCTGTAATCAAACCCCTTTTCGAGCCCTGCAGATCCCATGTTGGACAGCGGCACATAGTGGCCATGCCTGGTACTGCATGCCAGGTTGTGTAGATTTTGAATAGTTTGATGTTCGTTCATTAAGTCGATAGTTAGTGAGCACCTGCTGTGTGCCAAGCCTGGGGGTCCAGAGATGAACAAGACAAGGCCCCTGCCCTCAGAGAACCCACATTCTTAAAGAAGAAGGCTATACATATATTAGAACAATATGTGGGAGAGGAGACAGTGGACCCGCAACTCCTGGCTGGGAAAGTCTCCCCAGCAAAGGTGGCACTTGGGCTGAGTTTTGAACGATGAGTAGGGAACTTCCAGACAGATGAAGAAAAGGTATTTCAGACAGGGCAACAGTGTTTACAAAAGCTCAGAGTGTCTAGGTAATGTAGGGTTTCCAGATAAAATACAAGATCAAAAATCCAACTGATCATCTATACTTTTATTTGCTAAATCTGGCAGCCTTACCAGGGAAGGAGAAAGTTGTTGGGGATGTCTGCAGCCCAGAGGATATTGGGGATGGGGCAGGAGAGACTGGAAAAGGGCAGGTCATGAAGAGTCAAGAATGGCAGGCTAAGGAGTTTGCCTTCACCCTGCAGGCATTGGGGAAGGACTCTGTGTGCAGGACCCTATGCCTGGTACAGAGGAACAAAACACAGCCCCTTCCTCATGAGCTTACAGTGAAGGGGCAAGATGAGCCTGGTCCCACAGTGGAGGGGTGTAGCAGAAACCCCATCCTATAGCACCCACAGCAAATGCTGCAGGGCTCGGAAGAGAGAGAGGCACATCTGGTTGGGAAGTCAAGGAGGCTTCCTGGAAGAAGCGACAGATGATCTGACTCAGGAAAAGAGACTGCTGCTGCCCACCACAAACTGTCCCTGCTTCCCCCTGGTATGGGAGTAGGGGAGAAACACTCACAGGGCAGCCCCTTCGCAAGATCCCAAGCTCTCTCTCACCTTCCTGCCTTTGCACCTGCTGCTATTTCTGCCAGGAATGCCTTTCTTTGCCTGGGTGACTTTTTTTTTTTTTTTTTTTGGTTTTTTTTTTTTTTTTTGGTTTTTTTTTTTTTTTTTGGTTTTTTTTTTTTTTTTTGGTTTTTTTTTTTTTTTTTGGTTTTTTTTTTTTTTTTTGGTTTTTTTTTTTTTTTTTGGTTTTTTTTTTTTTTTTTGGTTTTTTTTTTTTTTTTTGGTCCTTTTTTTTCTTTGAGACCGGCTGCACCGTGTTCAGCCAGTGAGCGCTGTGAGCGCACCGGTCATCCCTATATAGGATCCGAACCCGCGGCGGGAGCGCTGCTGCGCTCCCAGCGTTGCACTCTCCCGAGTGCACCACGGGCTCGACCCTGCCTGGGTGACTTCTATTTGTTCTTCAAAATTTCATTCCAGTATCCCCCCTACCCTCCCAGGCCAGATCACATCCTCCTCAGCTCATTTTGCTTACCCTACCACTGGGAGCATTTCATACGTATTGATCCATTTTATCCTATAAAGAACCTTTGAGGTAGCTACTGTTATTATCCCCATTTTACAGATGAAGACACAGAGAAGTTAAGAAACTTGCCTAATGTCACAGAGGTAGTAACTAGTAGAGCCAGGATCTGAACCCAGAAAGTCTGGCTCCAGTGTGTGATCTTAACGTCCATACTATAAAGCCTGTAATGGCATTGCTCACACTGAATGTTCAAGAGGGTTTTCAAGGGCTCTGTGCGTTCCGTGATACATATATGTGATCAGCATGTATGATTAGGAGTGTGCTTTTCTGAATAAGAGTTCACAGATTTCCATTAGCTTCTGAAAGAAGTTCATGATCTTCAAAGGGTTGAGATCCCCACACTGCTTTTCTGGACTATGCTCTCCAAGACCAGGGTCTGTGCCTTAGCCCCCTGTGGCACCCCAGCACCCAGCCCGGGTCTAGTGCAAAGAAGGTATTTGGGGAAGGTTTGCTGGGTGACTGATGATGCTGCAATGAGCATCACCTGCACCCACCCCAACCACATGGTTGCCCCCACTGCAGCAGCTGGATCTTTGCCCTGTCCCAGACTCCTCGGGTCACCCTGGGCAGTGCTCAGAAGGCCAGAATCTGTATTCTGCATCTCTCAATGGAGGGAACATTAGGTCCTGCATACCTAAAGGCCTGGACATTAGAGATGGCTCTATGAAAGAACCTGGTTTTGAGTTCCAAAGCTGCCACCAACTGATATGTGTGACCTTGAGCATTGTTTTCCCTTTCTGGGCCCTAGTTCTTGCCTCACCCAAGCATGCTGAGGCTAAACAGGGATTCTCCCACTTAACCCATCATGGCATAGGGCAGGGACGGGGATGCAGAAGTGAATGAGATGGGCCCTCCCATACCATCTCCAAGAACTCACAGTCTAGTCCTCAGGGTCTGCACACAGACACTATCCAATTAGTGTGTATCAGTCAGCTGTTGCTGAGATAACACCACAAAACAAACAATCCCCAAAAACCAGTGGCTTATGACAATGAGTGGCTATTTCTCTTGCTCTTGGGTTTATGTCTGTGTGTCAACTGGGCTGGCCCTGTTTCAGCCTAGGAGCTGGATCAGGGTCTTCACATGTTTCTCGTTCTAGAGCCAGCGATTACCTAAGGCAAGCCTCTCATGGCAGATGGCAGAAACACCAGAGTCCAAGGCAAACCATCAAGCACATGTAAAGCCTCTGCTTGCATCATGTCCACTAGAATATTCCAGTGGCCAAAGCAAGTCACATGCTCCAATCCAATATTCCTGAGGCAGAGACGTATACTCTGCCTGCTTTTGTGAGAAGTATTGCAAAGTCACATGGCAAAAGGCATGGGTTTGTGATTCTGTTACAGGGAGGGGGTGAGGAATTGGGAGCCATAGATGCTTATCTAATGGCCAGACCTGCCCCAACGTGGCGGGAGTGGGCAGTGAGCTCTGGGCGCACTGTGGGCAACAACGTCACTAACGGTCTTCTCTGTTCCTCGGCAGGAGCTCAGTGAGTACAACGCCACAGCCATAAAAAGCCCCACCAACACGGTCACTGTGCAGGGCCTCAAAGCCGGCGCCATCTATGTCTTCCAGGTGCGGGCACGCACCGTGGCAGGCTACGGGCGCTACAGCGGCAAGATGTACTTCCAGACCATGACAGAAGGTGAGCAGAGTCCAGCGGACAAGAGGAGGGGGCACTGACTCCACAAACGGAACAAACTCAAGGGCCACCATCCCTTCAAAGCACTTTTATGCAAATTAGAAAAGGCAATCCTCTTCTGGGTGTCAGCCCTCCCTCCCTCCTGATTGCCAATCTTGTGCACTGTACAACCTGCACAGTCACGTATAGAGGCCCATTTCTGTGGCCCGGAAAGGATACGGACTCCACCTCAACCATCATGTTAGCCAGGCCACTTTCTTTCCCAGGACTCTTGGGAGCTCAGTCCTAACTTGTAAAGCCACTCTGAGCAAGTCACTTCCATTCTCTGGTTCAGATTTCTCATCCATAAAATGAAAACATCATATTTAATCTAAGAGAGTAAACATGTTTTATCCACACACAACTCAATGACTTGCAGTTGGTTTGAGAAGGATTCTGAAGCCACATCTGAGGGCAGCAGAAAGAAGAGCTGGGATGGATTAGTAATGTCTGCCTTGGACAAGGGAACGGGAGGCTGCAGCCTGCATGCTGTGTGTTTCCCAGACTGGGACGACATGGCCTCGAAGCACCACTCCTGCTCTAATAATCTTTGAGGAGCAACATAGTTTAAAGAGTGTGAGCTCTGAAGCCAGATGGATGGGGATTCCAATGAGGATTCAGCCCTAACTCTGTGGCCCAGAACAAGTCACCTCCCTCCATTTTCTCAACCATAAATGGGGGTGATAACAGCAATCTCATTATTATCACCATCATTATCATCAAACTAATGTAAGGACACAACACAGGGTTGATCGTAGATACCACCCATAGTTAGCACTCACCAAATAATAGTTAAGTCACAATTGTCATTGCTGTGAGTCTGGGAGCCCTTCCCCAGTCAGCGGAGCACTAGGGCAGCTTTGCCTGTGACCGGACTCCAGCATCCCTTCTTAGCATCTGCTCCAGCCACTGGACGTGGGCCTTGGTCTTTGTCTGGTTGAACACTTCAGAGGACCTCTAACTTCTTGTCCTATCACAGAAATCCTCCCCTATGGCTTTGCCATCTCACCAGCACTCACCTCCTCTGTAACCCCCTCCTCATGGCCAGCCCTTTTCACCTCTCTAAGCCCTTTTCCATGTTGCATGAGTGTCACTGATTGGGAATGAGGGTCTGTCCCAAGATCCTTTCTTTATTAATTCAGCAAATGTGTGCTGGGGCCCTGCCATGTGCCAGGCCTGTGTGGGCACTAGGAACTCAGAGCTGACCTCAACAAGCTCCTGTTCTGGTCAGGGAGGCATAATAATAATAAAATTAAAAATCTTGATGATATTGATGGCATTGAGAATGTACCAAGTGGTTTCCAAGAGCCAGACCAATTCTAAGTGCATCTTATACATTATCTCAGTTAAGCCCCAGCCTTGGGTCAAGCAGACCTGGGTTCGAACGCTGGCTTTGGCCACTTGCTTTGTGATCTCAGGCAAATCATGACCTCAGTTTCCTCATCTGTAAAGTGGGGTAATCACAGGGAGTACATCATAGGGCTGTCTGAGATTCAAGCAAAATATATAACATGCTTAGCACAGTGACTGACACATGAAACACTCAGCAATAAGTTAATGTTTATTGAATGCTTGCTATGTGCCAAGTGTTGTTCTAAGTGCTTTATACAACAATCCCATGAGATGGAAACTATTCTCCCCATTTTATAGATAGGGAAACTGAGGCACAGAGAGGTTAAATCACTTTGTCAGAGTTCACACAGACAGTAAGTGGCACTGTGGGGATTCAAACGCAGAGAGTCTGGCTCCAGAGTCTGTGCTTCTAACTGCCTCTCTGTGTGTCAGCATCACTATTATTGATTTTTATATAAACATTGAGAGGTGGGCATTATTATGCCCATTTTATGGATGAGAAATTGAAGATTGGAGCAGTTCATGCATCCAAGCTTACTTGAGTGAGTGACAGCCCATTGTCCACAAGGGCATGTGACAGGTGCTCTGTCAGGAGCAGGAACAGAGCCTGAGGATGCCAGGAGACCCAGCAGGATGGCAGGGGCTGGGGGCGGGCGTTAGGACTCCCAGAGCCAGGCTGAGAATGCCGCACTGTGCTTTCTCCCCAGCTGAGTACCAGACAAGCATCCAGGAGAAGCTGCCACTCATCATTGGCTCCTCGGCCGCTGGCCTGGTCTTCCTCATTGCCGTGGTTGTCATCGCCATCGTGTGTAACAGGTGGGTGGGTATCCCCAGGCCTGATTCAGGCCTGGCTGTCCAAGATGGGTTCTGTCCAGCCATGCCACCGTTCCTGAACAGCGTTGTGAACAGAAGAGGCATTCCCACAAGTGCCAGAGGCAGGGAGAGACTCGGGTAGGCCTGGATCCCCTCAAGTGGCCATCTGCTGCCTAAATGGCCACCATTAGCAGTGCATCCCGTCGGGTTAGACATTGCCCTCAACAAGTCCATTATTCAGAGGGGTGGCACGTTGAGACACTAATACTTCAGCATGAAGGAACGTCGCAGAACAGTGGGAAAGGACGACTGCTGGATGCTAGCAGCCAAGGGGAAGGCGGAAGGGGAATACAGACCACCCCACTTTCTGCACCAGTTAAGTCCCCCTGGCCGAGGTGCTAGAAAGATGGGGCGGGCTTAGACGGGAGGAGGCAGGGGAAAGGGCATCACAAGGGGCTCGCACAGCAGGTGCAAAGGCGGGAGGGTGGGGCCCATTTCCTGACTTCCGCTGGGCACAATGCAAAGAGACTCTCTTCTTCCTTAAAGAGTTCCCCACTTTAGACAGACTGGCCCATAAGGTCAGATGGACAGAAGCCTCTGGGATTTCTGGCACCAGAAGCCATGGTTGGAAGATGACTTTGCTCTTTGAAAGGGGCTTGGCTGGAGGGGGCACAGAGGAAAGAGTGAACCTGGACTTGAGGTGGGAGAGATGGGAAGGGATGAGTGGGGCCAGAGGGCAAGGCTGCTAGGCAAGGGACAGGCAGGGAGCCCTCTGGCAAGGGTGTGGCTTTGAGGGCCTGCCCACCTCTCCCTAGCACCTACTGTGGCTCCCAGCTCCCCGGGCGCCTCCAGATGGCTCCAGCCCTTTGCTCTTGTTCCAGAAGACGGGGATTTGAGCGTGCTGACTCAGAGTACACGGACAAGCTGCAGCACTACACCAGTGGCCACAGTATGTATACACCCCAGCAGAGCTGGCACCCTTGGGTCCTTTACTGTTGGTTCTCCAGTGACCTCTCCAGCCTTCTTTCACCTCCTTTTACCATGCTACAGCCAGACTGAAGGTCAAACTGTTCCTTGGAGGAGCCAAGCTCACTCTCACTTGTCAGCCTTTGCCCATGCTCTTACCTCCACGTGGGGCACCCTCTCCCTTTCTCTTTACTCAGCCCTCCAGCCTCATCATATACAAGCGCCTCTGAGAAGTCTTCCCTGACCCTCCCCCACCCTGGGTTTAGGGCCCTAGTCTGTGTTTGCACAGCCCCACCTTACCAGGATGCATTGTGATGGTTGTTTCCTTGTGGCTCCACCATTAAAACATAGGGCCCCTGAAGACCTAAAATTGTGTCTGACATTCATCACTGCCTCCCTTGCACCAAGACGGTGCCCAGTGCATAGTAGGCACTAGATACATATTTGCCAAATAAATAAAGAAATTGAATGAATGAATGAATGAGATGATGAGGATGCCAGGCTCTGACCCAGGAGGTGAGAAAGGCAGCAGGAGCCCCTTCCACCCTCTCTCGCTCTCACTCTGTGACTCCAGCCCCCTGTTCCTCCCTGGTACCTCCTCTGGTGGCAGCATCCCCCCATCCAGTACCCCCTTCACCCCCAATGTCTCATCCTATGCCAGACCAGGGCTGGGGGTGCATGTGCCACACACACACCCAGAGCAGATGTCCCGTCCCCAAGGGCCAGAGAGAAAAGTAGATCACAGATTCTTCTCTCCATTTGATCTTGGCAGAAGCAGAAATCAGGGAGGAGGGAGGGCAGGGCTCAGGGGGAAAGCTTAGTCCTTACTTCAGCTCACGCAGCAAAACGGAAGTCCAATACAGGTTCTCAAACTGTATCCAGTGGGGTACCCCAGGGTTCCTCAGATGGCTGCCTCCAGACAAGGAGGATGATAATTGTATCCCTTCAATTGCCACACATCTGTTGTGGGCCAACCGTGTGTGCCAGGCACGATCCAGGTGTGAGGATACCCAAGTAAACGAACCAAATACCCCGGCCTCTGCAGAACTTATGTTCCAGTTGGAAGGACAGGGAATAGAAAAATATGTGTAGTAACTGAGGAAAGCGTATGGTTTATTAGAAGACGGAAGTGCTGTGGAAGAAGGCAAAGTAGAGCAGGGTGATGGGTTGAGGGTCGTGGGGTCACAGTTGCGTTTTAAATAGGGGAGTTGGGATCGACCTCAAGAGTGGGTTTTATTTGAACGAAGATACAAAGGAGCTGGGGGAGTGCGCTGCTCAGAGGTATCTGAGAGAAGAGCATTCCAGGCAGGGACAACAGCTAGTGCAAAGGCCCTGAGGCTGGAGCGTGCCTGGCAGGTTTCAGGAACAGCAAAGAGGCCAGAGTGACTGGAACAGAGTGAAGGGTGGGAGCAGATGGCATGAAGGAGCCACAGCATGCAGAGTCTTGTCAGCCTTGGCTTTTGCTCTGAGTGAAATGGGGAGCCACTAGAAGGTTCTGAGCAGAGGACTGATGTGCTCTGAGTTCCTCTCAGCAGGACTTCTCTGGCTGCTGTATGGAGAGGGACCAAAGGGACTGAAGTAGGGAGACCAGTGAGGGTGGGTGTCGGAATAATCCAGGAAGATATGACAATGGCTAGACCGGGTGGCAGAGGCGGAGGGGATGGGACGGGGTTGAATTCTGACTGTCTTGAATGTAGAGCTGCTAGAGTTGCTGTAGGATTGGATGTGGGGCATGCAGGAAAGAGCAGAGCCAAAGAGTTCTAGCTATAAAGCTCCTGGGCTTAAAAATAGTTTTGGCCGTACATGGAAAAATAATTAAACCATTGGCATTTCCAGAAGATAATTTAGGTAACTATTTAATGGACATGGAGATGGCAAACGATTTTCTAAGCATAAAAGCGGTGGGATGATCACAAGAAAAAGATGGACACATTTAACTACACAGAAATAAAAATCACCTGTACATTAAAAATAGAAGTTATAAACTGCATTATCCCCTCCTGTTCCCCAAGTAACAAAATCATGATCGTAAATGTAGCTAGACACGTTGAGTGCATTCTACGTGCCAAGAATTGTTTTAATGCTTTATGTGTATTTATTCATTTAATCCTTATGATTTCACACTTTGAGTATGAGGAAACTGAGGCACAGGGGTCGCACAGCTGCTCAGGGAAGGAGCTGGGGTATGAACCCCAGCCGTCTGGCTACAGAGTGTGGTCTGTGCTATCCACATTCTACTAAACTGAAATAAACCATCATCCGGAGCCATTTGGAGCGTCATTATTTGGAGCATGTATCCGTAACAAGGAAACAAGTGAGACTGATTTTTAAAATAGACCCTAGGATTTGTTCATAGATCAACACTTTTTAAAGTCTAACTTCCTACTCCCTGTGTCCTGAGATATAATATTAGATCTGAGCAGGACTTTGTTCTTTTCAAAGTGTCACCAGCCCTGTGATCCCATATCCACCCAGCAGCCCTGTGTGGCCAGGATGGACGAGGAAGCTGAGGCTCAGATGTGTGTGACTGGCTCATGGTCACCCTCACGATCTCATGTTCTCCATCATTTAGCAGGTACTGAGTGAGTACCAAGGTCCATAGTGCCTGGATGTGGAGCCAGAGGGACTGACCTGGTTTCTCATCCCTGCTCTGCCACTGGCCAGCTGGGTGACTGTGGGAAAGTCACCAAACCCCTCTGAGCCTCGTTATCTTTATATGGGAAGTAGGAGGAATGATACTTCTGTCACAGGGTTCTGAGAATTAAATGAATTAATGGATGTTAAAAAGTGCTTTGTAATAGTAATATTTAAAAATAGCCATCTCTTTATGACAGGTAAGTTATTTAGTGCTTTTTATTTGCCAGCTACCGTACTAAACCCTTTTAAAAGATCCTCTAATTTGGGCCGGCCCGGTGGCACACTGGAGAGTGCGCCACTTGGGAGCGCGGCAGCGCTCCCGCCGAGGGTTTGGATCCCATGTGGTGACCGGTTCCCGCTCACTGGCTGAGCGTGGCGCGGGCGCAACACCGAGGGGTGCGATCCTGTACCGGTCAGGAAAAAAAAAAAAAAAAAAGGAAAAAAAAAAAAAAAAGATCCTCTAATTTAATCCTTGCACTCCCCTATTTAAAAATAGCCATCTCTTTATGACAGGTGAGTTATTTAGTGCTTTTTATTTGCCAGCTACCGTACTAAACCCTTTTAAAAGATCCTCTAATTTGGGCCGGCCCGGTGGCACACTGGAGAGTGCGCCACTTGGGAGCGCGGCAGCGCTCCCGCCGAGGGTTTGGATCCCATGTGGTGACCGGTTCCCGCTCACTGGCTGAGCGTGGCGCGGGCGCAACACCGAGGGTTGCGATCCTGTACCGGTCAGTAAAAAAAAAAGACAAAAAGGAAAAAAAAAAAAAAAAGATCCTCTAATTTAATCCTTGCACTCCCCTTATGAGGTAGGTACTGTTTATGATGCCCATTTTGTAGATGGAAAAGTGAGGCACAGAGGTTAATTAACTCACCCAAGGGCACACAGCTGGATCAACACAGTGGTTCGTCCTGGATTCAAACTCATAAACCAGCTTATATGTGACCCTTATTAATGGCAGAACCAGAATTCAAACCCAGGACTCTGCATGCCTGGTTCCTCTTCCCTCATCTTGAATTAACCATTTGGGTTCAGGATGAGTGGGTGGACCTGAGAGCCATAAATCCTCCAAACAACAGCCCAGCATGTTCCGTAGCCTCTGCCCACAGAGGTCCTTGTCCAACACAGACCAGCAAACACCCCTTTTTGGGGCCAGGCCTTGTGTGAGTCTCTAGGTGGGGGGAGCTCACATTCTATTTCAGGAGACAGATAGGGAAGCACCCAGGAGCCTGAGGGTTGTGGTGTGGACTCTACAGCCAGGCTGGCTTCAAACCCCACTTCTGCCATTTATTGGCTATGTCCATGTGCCCTTGGGCAGGTCATTTAACCTTTCTATGCTACAGTCGCCTCATTTGAAAAATGGGGAAAATATTAGGTTGAGCCAAATGAAATTGTTATTTTTGTAGGTCAGAAACAGTTAAATATTGACAATTTCACAAATTTTTGCCTAGTAATAGCATTTACCTGGTAGGGTTGTTAGGAGAATTAATTGGGTAGAAAACAGTAAAGTGCCTGGAATAAGGCCTCGTACCTGGTAAATTCATGCTGAGCATACAGTCAGTGTTTATTAAGCATCTACTATACACCACTTTCACATGTGTACTTCAGAGCCAATATTCTAGAGCAAGAGCTTAAAACTTGGGGTTCACAGACCCCTAGAGCTTCCAGGGGCCTGTGAACACCCCCAAATCATATGTGGGATGTAGGAGTGTGCACACACGTGGCAATACTTTTCTAAGGAGCAGATTCACAGCCTTCATCAAATGTTCAAAGGCATTCATGACCCCAAACAGGTGGAGAGAAAGAAGGCATGTAAATGAGTGATGCTACTACTCATTCAATAAGCATTTATTGAGCACCCACTGTGTGCCAGGTGCTGGGATTTAGCAGGAACAAGACAGACATGGCCTCTGTCCTCCAGGGGAGAGGGTAAGGCAAACTCGAGTATTCCAGAAAGGAGTATCAATAGGCTGTAGGCATTTGTACCTGAGAGCCCTGGTATGAGGAGGAAAAGCCACAGAGACATCAGGGCTGCAGGAGTGGGTGTGGAGAAGGACTGAGGGAGCCTGAGGGGAGGGCACAGGTCTGCACTGGAGGAATCCAGGCAGGCTTCACAGAGGAGGTGGCATTTGATCTGGTCACAGAGGAAGAGGAGAGGGTGTTCCGGGTAGAGAGAACAGCATGAACAAAAGCACAGAGGGAAGAAATTATGAAGTGTGTCTGGAACCCCTGAGCAAATAACTCTTATAGCTGGCAGGCAGGGAGCAGGGAGCTGTAAAGGGGACTGGTCATGGAGGGCTTGGAGTGCCAGGCAGAGGCACTTGCCTTTGTCCTGTGAGCAATAGAGAACCCTCATGGTCAATGCTCCTGCCAAGGCTTGTGATGGCTTTTAATTGGTTGGCAGTGGAGGTGAACAAGTAGGCTTTGAGCTCCTGCTGTGCTTCCCTTTAGTCGACACGTTTCTGTTCTCCCTCCCCAGCTGGACCATCAGAAAGGGCTTCCCCCAGTTCTGCTGGGAGGGAGGTTGAAGGCCAGTCACCAAGAACCGCAGGCCATGCACTGAATGCATCTGAGCAAGAAAGCAAGCATCTCCAGGGAGCTGATCCCCTGGTTCTGAGGAGGCTGACGGGGAGGGAGGGAGTCATGGTTGAATCCTCCAGGAGGAGGAGACATGGACCAGATCTTGATCGAATTTCATCCAGGCAGTGAACACAGTGATTGAGAGTACTGGCCCTGGGCTCAAGTCCAACAGACCTGGCCTCAAATCCTGGCTGTGCCATTTGTTAGCTGTGTGGCCTTGGCCAGATTACTTAGCCTCTCTGAGCCCCGATTTTCTGATGTGTGAAATGGGGATGATTATCCCTTCCTCCAAGAGTTGTTGGGAGAAAGAGATGAGATAATGCATATGAAGAGCCTGGCACAGTGTCGGGCACAGACAAAGGGCTCAGGAAATGACAGCTGCTGTTATTGTTATTCTATCTGTCATCTGGATCCTGCTCAACTCTACAGACATTGGGTGTCTATTGTGTGCAGAGCTTTATGCAGTGTGCCAGGGGAAAGAGAAACAAGAAAAGATCGTGCACCATCCCCCCTCCTCCCAGGCACTCAGAGTCTTGGATGGTGCTTCTTAACCTCTTTGGGGGTCTCAGACTCCTGTGAGACTCTGCTGAAAGTTTTGGATCCTAGGGAAGGCTGGTTAGTTCATTTGGATAGAGTGTGGTGTTATGACACCAAGGTCAAGGATTCAGATCCTCGTATCAGCCAGCCACTAAAAAATTTTTTTTTAATTTTAATTTTTAAAAAAAAGGAAGCTTTGGATCCTGTGACCAGAAAAACACAAATATGTCTATGTGTGTATGTGTATAAAATTATAAGATTAAAAAAGTCCAGAGGTCTGTACTCAGGGATGGGTTTTTGAGAACTTTTATTTTCAATAATATTTATTTTCATAATTTTTGAATTTTATAAGGATCATAAATTACTTTTTTTTTTTTCTTTTTGTCTTTTTTCGTGACCGGCCACGGGATCGCAACCCTCGGTGTTGCCCCCGCCCCTCGCTCAGCCAGTGAGCGGCTGGTCTGTATGCGAGATCCGAACCCTCGGCGGGAACGCCACCGCGCTTCCCAAGCGGCGCACTATAGCAGTGCGCCACCGGGCCGGCCCCATAAATTACTTTTTGAGTCCAAAAAGGAGATAATAATAAATGCATTCCATTTCAGGAGTCTACCACACCTCCCAAATCTCATCCTGGGACTTGCCAAGTGGCTCACAGACCCAAATTAAGAACTTCTGACCTAAAAGGCTAGACAAACACCCACACAAATAATCCCAAATAAAGCTAATGTGTTAGAGCAGCCGTTGGCAAACTTTTCTGTAAGGGGCCAGATAGTAAATATTTTAGGCTTAGTGGGTCTCTGCTGTAACTTCTCAACTCTGCCATTGTGGTGTAAAAGCAGCCACAGACAAAGAAATGAACATGGCTGTGTTCCAATAAAACTTTATTTACAAAACAGGCAGTAACGGGGCCAGCCCGTGGCTCACTCGGTAGAGTGCGGTGCTGATAACACCAAGGCCCCGGGTTCGGATCCCATATAGGGATGGCCGGTTTGCTCACTGGGTGAGTGTGGTGCTGACAACACCAAGTCAAGGGTTAAGATCCCCTTACCGGTCACCTTTTAAAAAAAAAAAAAAAAAAGGGGCCGGCCTGGTGGCGCACTGGATAGTGCGCCGCTTGGGAAGCGCGGCGGCACTCCCGCCCGAGAGTTCGGATCCCACATACAGACCGGTTCCCGCTCACTGGCTGAGCGAGGCGCGGGAGCGACACCGAGGGTTGCAATCCCGTTGCTGGTCCCCGGTCCGGTATGGGGGCAACACTGAGGGTTGCGATCCGTTGCCGGACACGGAAAAAGACAAAAGACAAAAAAAAAAAAACAGGCAGTAAGCCAGTTTGCCAGCCCCTATGTGGAGGCTCCAACTCCTAGATTCCTAGAATATCCGAAATAGTGGCTGAGAGTGGTCAACTAATATGTCCAAGGTCACGCCCCTGAGCAGTGTTGACAGCCCCACTCACCAACCAGCCCAGCCTTGCAGTGACCCAGGGACTCCAGCTCCCAACTCCTAGAGCTGTTGCCTCCAAAGTCACAGCTCCCTGAGTGGTAGGAGAATGTAGGCAGGAAGAGGAAGCCTGGGCTGGGAGAGGGCCGGAAGGTCTGGGGATGGAAGACCAGTTATCTGGGAGAGAATGTGGAATGGATTATCTTTCTCTTCCTTCAAAGCATTTTGCTGACTCAGTGCTGGGTCAGAATTAGGTCTTTAACATCCGAGTTACCACCTTCTCTTTCTGCATCAAAAAATAAAAATTTGCATCAGATGAGGAATCACTCTGCCCCATGTCCAGCCTCTCACTGATCACCAGGAAATCAGGGATCTAGAAAGGTTTAAGACTTGGCGAGCGGGGACTCAGGAGGTGGGCCCAGCAGCTGTGGGTACTCAGACCGTGGTGGGTGGGGTGGCCCCGCCAGGCTCTGAGGCCTGCCTGGGAGGGCTGAGCAGCTAGAAAGGGCTCCTGAGGGGACAGGAGGCTTGAATGAGGCCTTGAGAGACAGAGATGTCTCCTTAGCAGGAGCCCAAGGACAACATGGTCTATTGCCCGCTCTTTGTGTGTTTTAGTTCCAATTTCCTCTCTTCCTTTTTGACTTCTGCTTCCTCTACCTTGCATCCCTTGATTTCTCTGTCACAAGGGCAGCAAACCTATCTATCCTTTTATCCTTCTATGCCCACACCCATAACAGACATTACTAATCAATCCTGACAGTGTTTTAGCTGCTCCAGAAAGCCATTACTATCGATTAGAGTTGGAACAAGAGCTAGAACCTCTTTGTCACTCTTGCTGGTCTCTCTGTTCCCCTCACCCTTCTACCCAGTGTCTTTCTGCTTAATGAGGCCCAGAGAGGTCAAGTGACCTCCAGGGAGTTGCCCATTTCTTATGGGGGGCCATGTGGGAGTGCCTGTCCCTCCATGGAGGGACTGGCTCCCACTTTTCTATTTGTGCACATCTTGAGTCAGTCTATGTGACCGAGCCTGGTCTTGTCCCCCAGTGACCCCAGGCATGAAGATCTACATCGACCCTTTCACCTATGAGGACCCCAATGAGGCAGTGCGGGAGTTTGCCAAAGAAATTGACATCTCCTGTGTCAAAATTGAGCAGGTGATCGGAGCAGGTAGGTGGCTGGTACCCTCACAGGTACCATGGCCTCAGACATGGGTGGGAGGCCACCCCAGTGCGTACTCCTGGGGCAGAGGGTAGGATGTGGAACAAGTGCCTCGAAGTACCCTCCAAGGCCTGAAGGCTCAGAATGCTCAAGGTAGAAGGGCCCTCAAAGGTCATCCAGTAAAACCACCTCACTGACAGAAGGGGAAACTGAGGCACACGGCTGGGAAGGAGCTTACACAGCAAGTCAGAGATTGAACTGGGTCTGGAACCCAGTCCTCCAGACTCTTAGTCCAGTGCTCTGTTCTTCCCGCCATTTGTCCCAGGCCCCTTTCCCCATCTCCCCAGGTTCCCCTACATCCTCAGCCCAATGCACAGCCAAATACCAGGGACAACCATGGAGAATTTACTCTCTGCTCCCAAAGGTGGCTGGGACTTTTCTAGGTCCCCACATTCTCAAAGGGGTTCTACGTCTGAGAGGATGAGTTGACCACTGAGGAGAAAGAGAACCCACAGGCCCCAGGAGGGAGGTGGCAGGGAACAAGGAGCTGGCATTTCCACCTGAGGAGTGACAGCCGGCCTCTCTTGGTGTGTCTGTCCCAGGGGAGTTTGGCGAGGTCTGCAGTGGCCACCTGAAGCTGCCAGGCAAGAGAGAGATCTTTGTGGCCATCAAGACACTCAAGTCGGGCTATACTGAGAAGCAGCGCCGGGACTTCTTGAGTGAGGCCTCCATCATGGGCCAGTTCGACCACCCCAACGTCATCCACCTGGAGGGTGTTGTCACCAAGAGCACGCCCGTGATGATCATCACTGAGTTCATGGAGAACGGCTCACTGGACTCCTTCCTCCGGGTAGGGGAGGTCGAGAGTGCCAGGGGCCCATGAGTGAAGCAGGAAAAGGGATGATGGACATAGCTTCATACTGTCAGGGACTGAAGGGGTCTTGGAAAAGCTCTAGGTCAGGAATGGCTTGCAGGCTGCCACTTTTGGTTCCCTTACCCGTGGCAGGCATTGCTAATCAACCCCAGCACTCTCTCCCACTAAACCCAGAAGCAATTTCCAAATCCTCATTGTGGTTCCCCAGGAAGCCACAGTCGATCAGAGTTGGCACACAACCTGAAATCTGCTTCCATTCATGCTCTTAGCCAGCCTACTCACCACGCACAGAAGAAAATGGGCTCAAAGAGAAGTAGAGTTTGGCCAGGGTCACCCAGAGGGTCAAGGTGAGAGCACAAGGCCAACAGAGGAGAGTTTCAAGGCCCCCCAGGAGATCACAGCCAGCTAGACAAAGAGCACTGGACTGGGCATCAGAAGCATGCCATTGGACTGGTTCCCATTCAACAAATACCTATGAAGTGCCTACTATGTGCCAGGCACCTTCCATGCACCTTCTTATTTAACTCAGAACAGCCCTAGGAGGTGGGTCTTACTTCTGCTCATTTAACATGCAGATGAGGAAACTGAGACTCAGAGAGGTTAGGTCACATATCCAAGGTTGCACAGCCAGGAAAGGGCAGAGCCAGAGTCAAACCAGGTGTGTCTGCTCCACAGCCCCTAATCTCTCCACCACCCTGAAGTTGGTCTCTCGTGGGCCTCTCTAAGGTCCCCAGGCATCTGAGTCCTTCCCAAAGAGACCCCAGGGCCAAGGTGGCAGAGTCCTGTTCTGGTTCCCCATTGTGAGGATGACCCAGAGCTCTGATGCCTGCTCTTCTGTTTACTCTGTATTTTCTCCACTTCTCTCAAAGCAAAACGATGGGCAGTTCACAGTCATCCAGCTGGTGGGCATGCTACGGGGCATTGCAGCTGGCATGAAGTACCTGGCAGACATGAACTACGTGCACCGTGACCTAGCTGCCCGCAACATCCTCGTCAACAGCAACTTGGTCTGTAAGGTGTCTGACTTCGGGCTCTCACGCTTTCTAGAAGACGATACCTCAGACCCCACCTACACCAGTGCCCTGGTAAGATGGAGGCAGGGAACACCAGAGTGATGGTGCCAGAGAAGAGGGCATAAATACCTCTGCCCGCAATACGCTTTCACCGACGCCTGTTCATGCCAAGTGCTGTGCTGGGCCCTGGAGATGTGGAGATGCGTAGACCATGGTTTCTGCCCTCTTGGAGCTCCCCAGGCTGGTGGGAGACGCAGACGTGCAGAGCAATATGAGTGACGGAGCTATGAACCAGGACCCAGCCCTGGGAGGCAGAGGAGGGCTGGCTAGAGGGGGTGACGTCTGAGCTGAGAGCTGAGGGCCAGTGGAAGTTAGTCAGATGCCACATTCTCATGGCAAGGTCATTTGACTGTAATCCAGGCTGTAAGGGAGAAAGGCGGAGAGCAATAATGCTGGAGAGGTAGGTAGGGCCAGATCTTAGAGGTCCTTGAACGCCTAAGTGCAGGGCCCTCTCCCTGAAAGCACTTAGGGTTTTGGAGGGTTTTAAAGCAAAAGATATAAGACACCAGCCCTGGCCTCAAAGAGCTCAGAGACGAGTACAAGAGGAGCCAGTACTTTGAGTACTGTACTGTGTGAAGTCCTTCCCGATGGCAGGTATAAGGCACCGTTGTGGGACTGAGGAGAGTGGACAACTCTTCGGGAGCTAGGGAAAGGCTTTCAGAGGGACTTGAGGATGAGAAGGTTTCCAGATGGCAGAACGGGAAAAGACACTTCATGTGCAAAAGCCCGGTGGTCTGAGGCATCATGGTGATTTGGGAGAACCATGAGATGCTTCATGAGATTGGTGCAGCACAGGACATGGGGTGGGGAGTGTTGAGAGGAGGGGCCAGACAGGTCAGTCTCCCACCTACCAACCTTCCTCGTTCTGTCCCCCAGGGTGGAAAGATCCCAATACGTTGGACGGCCCCAGAAGCCATCCAGTACAGGAAGTTTACCTCAGCCAGCGACGTGTGGAGCTATGGTATCGTCATGTGGGAGGTGATGTCCTATGGGGAGCGACCCTACTGGGACATGACCAACCAGGACGTAAGTCTCCAAGGGAATGGGCCGAGCCTCTCTGGCCAGCCAGGTGGGGGAGGGGAAGATCGGGGACTCCTGGCCTTATGCCAGTCTCCTGGGGCATGGGAGATAGGCCACCGAGATCATGGGCCTGGCTGCCAGGGCAGCTCCCAGCCCAAAGTTGGCTGTTTCAAATGTCTGCACAGGACCCTGGACTCTCCAGGGGATAGGGAGTAGGGAAGGCCACCCATCCACAAATCAGTAAATCTTCAGGATGCGTGCACCTTGTGGCCAGCACCGAATGAGACCATGTCTGCCTGCCAGGTGTTTACCATCTAACTGGGTGGACAAGACGATTATTCAGGGAACCAGATGTAGTTATCAGGAACTTTTGCGATCAGCTGCTAAATTGGAGAAGGCAGATGTCCAGCCCTGTAGGCACTGAGGCGAGGGCAGTATGGGCAAGGTCAGCCAGGAAGTCTTCGCAGGACAGGTGGGGCTCGAACAGTAGGAGACGCGAGGCCTTCCGAAGAACCCGTGCAAAGGCCGAGGTGGGTGCCGTGGAGAGGAAAGTTAGTCAGAAATGTTGGTGAGGTTCAGTCATGAAGTGTTTGACAGTCCACCCAAGGGATTTTCATTTGCAAAAATACAGGCAAGAAGACTTGAAGAAGCTTCTTGAACAGGGAGGGGGACCCACAGTTGAGCTGTGGGAGATGAGTCTGGCCATGGTGGCAGGACAGACTGGAACGAGGGTGCTTTAGCTCCTTTCCTTGATGGAGGAGTGGGTGGGGTTAGTGGGGAGGGGGCATCAGTCAGGCTTAGGGTTATGCTGTGTGCTGTGGGGCCTGGCAGGGGTGGTATCGCTTACCTGGAGCTATAAATGGCATTGATATCAAGAATGGGTCACCCTGGGGTCAAGCAGGGGCTAGAGAGTGGAGTCCTCGGGGCCACTGAAGCCAGGAGGGTGCTCACAGACGGGAAAGGAGGAGATGGTAGAGTCGGGTACAGGAGGTTCAGCCTGGTGGACCCTGGGGAGAGGCTATCTCAGGGTGCTAGATTACCCAAGATTGGTGGAAGGTAGGGCAGGAACCCAGTTGCCAGGTCAGATGAAGGCTATCGAACCCAGGTCAGGCCCATCCCTGAGACTGCCTCCAGACAATCAAATAGGTCAGGCCTGCAACGCGCTGGGGGCAAGATGGGCCTGGCAGAGGGCAGACACCCTCATGCGATAACCCAACCCCACTGCACCCCTATGTTCTCCCCAGGTAATCAACGCCATCGAGCAGGACTATCGGCTGCCACCGCCCATGGACTGCCCGAGCGCCCTGCACCAGCTCATGCTGGACTGCTGGCAGAAGGACCGCAACCACCGGCCCAAGTTCGGCCAGATCGTCAACACGCTGGACAAAATGATCCGCAACCCCAACAGCCTCAAAGCCATGGCGCCCCTCTCCTCCGGGTACGGCCCGCCCTGGCCCGCCCCTCTCCTCTAGACCCCGCCCCTCCCCTGGCCACTCCCCTCTCCCAGGGCTCTGCGACCACCCACAGCTGTCCCCTGCTTCAGACAGATGCTCTCCACTGCAGCTTGGCATGGGGAAGAATAGGACTAGTGTTTGTTGCTCATCTGCCCTGAACACAGGCTGAGACATGCACTCTGTGGGCAACAGAGGAAACAACTTTTTAAAGTATGGTCAGAGAGGACCAGTTAAGAAAAATTACCAAAGGATCCAGAATCTTAGTCAGTGAACAGATTTACTCATCACTGAGTTTCCTCCCTAGATACCCTCACACTCAAACCTGGACCCTCTAACTTCCATTTGCATCTTCATGACACTGAGGCCCCACACACGTCCACATGTGCTCACACAGGTACAGCTCGACACACAGATGAACACACTCAAGCTTGCTCACACCACACGCCATCTCACACACACAGACACCTGCAGTGGCAGGCTCTCACACCTGCAAACATCCACAGGCACCTGCACACACCCCCATTCAGATATTGGTACTCGCCACACATATACTTGCCCCCTTGCTCAGGTCAGCATCCCCCTCAGGAGACTGGCTGAGCCAGAGGAGGGTCAGCTTGGGTGGCTGTCACATGCTGGCCCTGCACACTCTTCCTTGAGGCCCACAATCCCACAGGGTTTCTGAGGGACATCCAGCCAGGTGTCCACAGGATCCAGGGCTGACTGTGGCCAGAGACTCCTTGGGCCCAAGTCTTTCATCCACCAAGTTCTTATGGCTAAGAGATCTTTGCACTTGTATGTTTCACTCCTCACCATGACCCTGTGTCAGCCACTCCTGACTCTCCAGATAAGATCACTCTGAGCTTTTAACCTCATGAGAGTCATTTTACTCCTTGTCAGCCAGGAAGTCATTCCCGTTAGCACCACCGGCTTTACCTGGACCTTGGGGCTGCTGTCTACAAGATCAGCCTCCTACAGCACAAACCAGGGTAGAGAAGCGTGGAGAATGGCACTGGGGAAGAAACTGACTAATCAGCAGGATTAGTCCAGCTGAAATCCCTCCTCTGAAAATAAGCTGGAGAAGTGTCTTCCCCACCTTACTCCTGTGGTGCAGCCTCTCAGCCATCCCCACAGAGGCTCCCAGGACGTTCCAGGTCACCCCAGCTTTGAGTCCTACACACACACTGGCTCTCACCTCCTCACACAGATATGGGTGCATGTTCACACAGGCTCACGCACCCGCCCGCGCTCACACAGCAGTGCTCACCCGCACACGTGCACACACGCAGCCCCCAGGCGTGTTCATGCACATCCCCTCACACTCCCTGCAAGCGTGTGCCCTGACCATGTCTGTCACCCACCTCCACCCCTAGAATCAACCTGCCGCTGCTGGACCGCACCATCCCTGACTACACCAGCTTTAACACAGTGGACGAGTGGCTGGAGGCCATCAAGATGGGGCAGTACAAGGAGAGCTTCGCCAATGCTGGCTTCACCTCCTTCGACGTCGTGTCTCAGATGCTGATGGAGTAAGTGCCCAGCGCCTCCACTCCCCACTGTCAGCACCCCCTCCCCACCCACCCAGCCAGCCAAGGGGGTGCTCTGGAGCACAAGGAAGGGACAAGTGTCCTAGCAGGGACGTGGGGGACCAAGGGGTGACATGCCAGCTTTGGAGTCACATCCGGATTGATACCCAGGTCTCCCTGCCACCTACTGGCTGTAAGACCTTGGGCAAATCACAGCACCTCTTTCAGCCTCCGTTTTCTCATCTGTAAACTGGGGGTTGGTAGGAAGGTTGCAGGAGGTACATAGGAAGTGTGTACTTAGTTAATGCAAGTCCCTTCCCCTTCCCTGTAGCAGAGGAGAGAAGGGCACCTGGGTGCCCTGACCCCGGTCAGTGCTCACTGAGGTCACTCACTCATTCCAGCTTTGGAGGCCGACCCACTACCCCATCCCATTACCCCCCTCCCTTGCTATCTTGAGCACAAAACCCCTGGGGAAGCCCAGGCAGCTCTCTACCAGGCACAAAGCCCCCTGTACCCCCACTTCTCCCTAACACATGTGCTTCTCTCCCAAAGGGATATTCTCCGGGTTGGGGTCACCTTGGCTGGCCACCAGAAAAAAATCCTGAACAGTATCCAGGTGATGCGGGCACAGATGAACCAGATTCAGTCTGTGGAGGTTTGACATTCACCCGCCTCGGCTCACCTCCTCTTCCAGGCCCCTCCCCCTCCGCCCCGCACACCGGGCCCCTGGTGCTCGATCCACGGCAGGGCCAGCCACCTGCCAGGAGGCCACGGGCAACAGGAAGAATCAAGCAGCGCTCCAGCCACGGGACGTCACCAAGAACACACGCAACTCAAACGATGGGAAAAAAAGGGAATGGGGAAAAAAGAAAATAGATCCTGGGAGGGGGCGGGAAATACAAGAAATATTTTTTAAAGAGGATTCTCATAAGGAAAGCGATGACTGTTCTCGGGAAGAAAAATAAAAGGGCTTGGGAGATCCATGCGATTTGTCCAATCGGAGACCAAAAGCAGTTTCTCTCCAACTCCCTGCAAGAAGGTGACCTGGCAAGAGCCAAAAAACACTTTCAGGAAAACAAATGTGAAGGGAAGAGGCAGGGGTCGCCCTTCTCTCCTGTTCCTGGGCTGCTCCTCGAGGCCTCACTCAACAGACAAGTGCCAGGCGGATGGGGCAGGTGGACAGGCAGACACCCGGGATCCACACTGGGAAACTCCATTCCCGCTGCCACTGAGCAAACAGAATTTTTCTGTCTTTGGAGACTATTTTAGAAACTCTAATGAAAGAGACTGTTTCTCCTGTTTTCTCATGAAAAGGGGCGTTTGTCCTCCCAGGTCAGGGAGAACACAGGATACCAGAAAGGCCAGCCTTCCTGAGGATGGCCGCCCCCCAGGTCTGCAGCTCCACGTACATAACGCGCACAGCCCAGCGGCCCCGACCTGCCTGGGCACCCACTCCCACTGGCCGCTGGCCCCCACCTCAAGGACTGATGCTGCAGAGACCGCCATCAGCTACGACTGCCACTGAGAAGGGTTGATCCTGCATCTGGGTTTGTTTACAGCGATTCGTGGACTTGGGGGTATTTTGGTCTGGGGTGGTTTTGGTTTGGGGGGTTTGTTTGTTGGTTTGTTTTTTTTTTTTAATGACAATGAAGTGACACTTTGACATTTCCTACCTTTTGAGGACTTGATCCTTCTCCAGGAAGAAGGTGCTTTCTGCTTACTGACTTAGGCAATACACCAAGGGCGAGATTTTATATGCACATTTCTGGATTTTTATATGGTTTTCATTGACACCCTTCCCTCCCACCTGCTGCCTGGCCTCACCAAAGCCAACCACCTCGGGGCCATCTGGGCCATTTAGAGATTTGAGTGAGAATTGGTGGGGTGGGGGAAGGCACCAAGGTGGACGAGCATCCCACCCCTGGACTGTTTTTGAAAGTGACAGATCGAGGAGGAAGTGGGGTCTGAAACTGAAAGTCCCTGTCCACTTCCTCACTCTCCTTCTGTCCCAGTCTATCCAGTACTTCCCAGGCAAATAGGCCCCTTTGAGTGTCCTCAAATGGCCAAAACCCACTCTTGCCTCTGGGAGCCCAAACCAGGCTGCAGGACCCAGATCATTCACTGTGACATCCCAGCCCTCCAGAGGGTTCCAGAGGGTGCCCTCGGAGACATGGGCAGGCATACTCCCATCCTTGGAGAGAAAGCGTGTGATTTCTCCCCGTCTCCTTCCCTGCACCAGACCTTTGCCCAGGTCCAAAGGTCTTGGCCATGGGAAAACCATCCGCCAAGGGGTCTGGCCGCAGACTCCCTCCTGGGAGCTAATGCAGGCACCTGAGCGGAACGATCGGTTAGTGAATTGAATGCAAATAAACACTTTAGTTATAAAACGACCCCTGTTCTCTGTAAGTTCCGAGAGGGACCCTGGCATCCTCAGGACGTGCCAAGTGATAATGCTCTTCCCAGCAACCCTTTCTCCCTCAGGATTCTAGAAGACGTGGGGCTGAGAAAACACTTGAAGGATTAACAGAGCTCCACGTGCCTTTCTGGCTCTGGCTCGTGAAAAGCACAGGCAACAAAAGAAGTGAGTTAGAAGTGGCTCAGAACTCAGCGTTCGACGCCCTGGGACTCAGGGTGAGCCACTGCAGGAGCAGGGAGTCGACTGGTTGCACTTAGCATGCCTCGGCCAGAGGAAGGGGGTTCTGGGTGCCAGGTGAGCTGTGATCAAGATAGACTGTGATGATAGGAGCATGAAGGTCCCAGAGTGCCCATGGACCCCCAGCCAGAGCCACAGGTGTGGTCACTTTTCCCAGGCTGACTCTGATTTTCTCTGCAAACGGGCTCCTGCTCACATTAAAATCAGGATTCTTTGTGTGGCAGGATGAGGCAGTGAGGTGGATGTGCTGTGGCTGTCAAGTCTGGCTGAGGAGGGGGAGCCAGGGACACCACACCTCAGGGCCTTTCCGTTTGTCCATGGAGCTTCTTTGAAGAGACTGACCAGTGGGGAAGATTCAGGCCCCAGGCAGCCAGCTAAAGGCCCGGTGGGTGGAGCGAGCAGCCGGCATGGACCAGCCTGGCGTCTGTCGCTCACCTGTTCTGAGAGCCAGAGATGCAAAGGGAAGGAAAAGATTAGAGAGGGGCATGGGCCCCTGGGGGGACAGCAGGGCGAGCCACAGGAAAAGCATTGGCAGGTTTCCCACAAACTGGCCAGCAGTGGCCCACTGGACGTCTCTTTATGCCCTCGAGATGGCCAGCGCGGGTGGCAGCTGTCCCAGCACACAAGGTCACCTTCTGGTGGGAGCTGCCCTGATGCTCTTTAGATTAACTCCATCTCCTCAGACCGCCCCCCACTGCTCCGGAACCCCACAAGGGGCTGGCATGCAGTGCTTCCCGTCAGATGGCTTCTGTCCTAAGCCACTAGACTGGTGTCCACTAGCCAGAACATCTGCCCATCCGCCCTCCAGGGCCCAAGGTCCTCAGTGGCCCCCACATGCCTGCTTCACAGAGTACAGGTGCTACCCAGACCCTCTGGGTGTCCACTTCAGGATAACAAACAGACGTCACTGTGACCGTCCCAGGGATGCAGGCCTCGCTGACTTCTCGCTACCAGGGCAGTTCCCGTCCCCCCCCCCTCACTTGCTGCTCAGTGGGGAGTGGCAGGCCCTGCTGCCAAGCGCCTTCCATTTACACTACCCGCTCACCCAGGCACATGGCTCTGAGCTGCCCGCTGCCTGGTTACTAATCCTTTCCTGGCTCAACCTCCCCGTGTGCCAGTCTCCACCTGCCCAGCAGTGTTGGAGTAGTTTCCGGCTGTTGAGGAAAGAAAGCCGCCTTGTAAACACAGCCTGGGCACCGTGGAGATGGGGACCAGCTGCTCTGGGAGGGTGTGACGGGTGGAGCTGCCCAAGGCCAAGCCATCCGCCCCTGCCCCTCCTGCTCCAGAAGCCCCCAAAATGGGCCATTGTTGATGATCAGCAGGCCTCTTCCTGGGAGATGATATTTAAAATATCTATCAACTGGGAAGACATGGGCAGACCAGTCAATGGATGATGGCCTTAGTGCTGGACCAAAGGCCTCAGGGCAAGGGCTAGGGTGGGGGGGGGGACACTTAAGGGACTTGGGGCAGTGGCTGTTTACTAACCAGCAGTACCTCTTGCTTGGATGGCATCAGCTGGACTTTCCTCTTCACTTCTAGTTGGTCCCCACCCTGCCAGCACCTAGGGGGCTCTCTGCCCCCCTTGTTGGCAGTTGCTAGCCTTGCACCTTTCCCAAATCAGGGGCTCATCTCCATATGGTTGGGAGCTCCCACTTCTGCCAGCTCTTCCTCAGCCTGGATGAAGCACAGGAAAGACCCAGACCCCAGACCTTCCCCAGTGCTGGGCCCTGGGCCACTTCTGGCTCTTTCAGGGACCCCTGTAGTACCAAGATGGTACCAAAGGCTGGAAGACTCTTGCCAGGGAAAATCACATAAATGCATTCAAAGCACAGGATGCCACGTGATGCTAGGGAAATGCATCCTGACTCCAAGGTGGCAGCCTGCTCCTGTCACTAACTCAAGACCTGGATCTAGGGAGACACTTCCTCTCACTGAGCCTCAGTCCCCATCTGTAAGACGAGAGCATTGGACTGGGTGAGCCAGACTGTGCAAAACACTTTATACACCTTAGTCCTGTGAAGAGAGACCGTCCCCCCCTCCCCAATTTGTAGGGGGAAACTGAGGTTCAGAGGGGTGAAGTAGTTCGCTCAGAATTGCGCAGTCAGGACAGTCAGGAAAGGGCAGAGAAGGACCGTGAGCCTCGGTTTATCTGCTTCTAATAAGCTGTACCACGCTCAACTAGATGACAGGAGGCACTTGGTGTCTGACACTGATGGATAAGAAAAGGGAAAGCTCACATGGGCTGGGCTGTCAGGGAGGGCTTCCTGGAGGAGGCTTTCTTGAAAATGACAAAAGTCGAGAGAAAGGTCACTCCAAGATACAGCAGCTGGAATGGTCCAGCATAGTGAGGTGTCGGGTCTGGATGGGCCAGAGGAATGGTGGGAGGTGAGGGTTGCTCTAAGGGGAGGTGGAGGCAGTTTGGATGTGACGTACAGTCAGCCACAGCAAGTTCTGGAGCAGAAGAGTGGCAGAGTGAGCGTCGGCTTCTAGGCAGGGGAGTCAGTTCAGCCACCAGATGGGGCAGGGTGCCTCCCCCAGACAGCCCTCTCCCCGGGGGAGGAAGAGCAGCCCTCATTTATTCTGGGAGAATCCAGGCCCCGCTGGTTTCTTTTCCATCCTCACTGACGCGGATAATCCAAAGAGTCACTTCAGCTGCTTGGAACAGCAGGGTTGGATTTTGTGCTACCTGATTCTTAATTCAGCTGATGTCCACCCATTTCCTCCAGTCCACTCCGAGAGGTGACGGGTGAGATGGAGAGAGTGCCAGGAACGGATGGAGCTGAGCCTGGGAGTTGTGTAGGTGGGCTGCTCGGGAAGCCCATCTCTGCCCTGGTCACCTGGCCCTGGACAGATCACCCAGACATGTTGGAAGGGGTCTGGGGTCCTGTCCTTTTTGGTCGTGTTATCCTGGGGAAACCCAGAGGGAAGTTTAGGGAGCCCCACCACGCTGTGCGATGCTACCCGTGTGTGTGCACATGCCACCAGCTGACCTGGACCCAGCCTCCCGCAAAACGGCTCCAGCCATAAAACAGCATGGAGGATGACCTCAAAGCTGGCCAGTTTCCCCTTCAGGGAAACCAAGGTCAGAGTGTTGATTACAGGAAAGGACTTGGCCTTTGTCATATAACACCGGAAGAGAGTGGGCTCAGGGCATACCCCATCGAAAGCTAGTCTCAGGAAGCTGAAGCCATGGGGATTGCAGGAACAGCTGATCACTTACCATATGCTGGGGCCCAGAGTACTGTCCTCCCCTCTTTGCAAGTAAGGAAACAGAGTCCCAGAGGCAATCCCCAGAGGATGTCAATCAGACCCTTGGCCTTCAGTCCCCCCTCCTTCCCACCTCTTCGGATTTCTCAAAATTATTGCCATCACACACCTGTATCAGAATCTCCTGGGCTATTTAACTTGCAGATTCCCAGGCTTCCCCCTGGTCCCCTATATCAGAATCCCTGAAGTTGAGCCCAACAGATTCCATTTTGACAGACTCCTCCAGAAGATTCCTCCAGACACTGAAATCCTCACTTCACCTTCCCCTGCCCCCGATCCCTCTCCCTGACAAACTGTCCCTATGTCTGTAGAGAGGTCTGCCATAGACAGGGATTAAGAAAAGCAAGACAGAGTCAGATAAGATGCCCAAACTCAGACACAGATTAGGACCCATAAAGTGGGGGGTAGAGCTGACCCTCAGGAATGTGTTCAGACTGAGCTAAGCTTTCAGGAAAATCAGAAAGACCCCCAGACCCACAGTCTGTCTGAGTTTAGCTTTGCAGCATGAAGTCTACCTCAGGAAAGCTGATACAGCAAAAAGAGACAGGAACTTAATACTCCACAGGGGCCCAGCAACCCACCCAAGGCCACCCTGTAGAGACCCCCACATACCCCAAGATTCTGGTCCAGGCCTGCTTACTCAACACCTGTGCAGGTGGGCCAGGCAAAAGCAGGGTGGGGCTTCAGCTGGACCTGGAGCTACAGATGCCCCCACCACTACCACCACCAAACCCTGCTACCCAGGGAGAGGGAGCAAAGGCCCCTGTCTCTACTCAGAGTCTAACAGCCCCTGTTGGAGGAGAGGGCTTCTAAGGGTTGACAGGGTAGAGGGGGAGGGGAGAGGTCAGCAACATCTTAGAGGAGGTCAGAGCCAGGACCATGGACATTCTGGGGCCCTGCTAAAACTGCAAGAGTCAAATCAAAAATTCTAACATCCCACAAGGGAAAGTCTAAAATTGCAAAACCCCATCATTCTAAGATTCCATTAGGAGGTTTCCATGTTTTTAAGATTGATCCTATGCTGCTAACTCCTGAAATGTCAAGTCCCATTGTTCATCGCTGGTCGCCAAACCTGAGAGCCCTAGCAGTAAAAAAAAAAAAAAAAAAAAAAGCACAAAGAGAGAGCAAGGAGGAGAAAGAGATGGCGAGGGAGACAGCTAAAAACAAACACCAAGAGCTTCACCCTTTGAATCTGAGTTAGAGACGGGCCTCGGCAAGGGCCAAAGACCCTCCTTTGGAGTGTGATGCAGAATTCCTGTCCCTGGTAGAGTGGCAGAATTGTGCACACTAAGCCCTCTTAGGGGTAAGGGGGGCTGGCCGCCCCAGGCTGCAGCTGAGCAGAGCCCCACACAGGCCACAGTGACCACTGGCCAGTGGGCTGTGACAGCTCAATTCAGGAGCTAAGTAGGGGCCCCAGTGGCTCAGTCTGGGGAGGGACTCAACCAGGGTGGAACTGCCCCATCCCTCACCCCCAGAGAAGAAGCTGCAGGGCCCGGGATTTGCTTTGGGAGGCTGTGGAATATTCCCAAGCTGACCACCTTCCTGTGCAGAGCCAGAGTCATAACACTGGGCAACTGTAGGGTCTTGCTGCAAACCCCAGAACCAGGTGCCTTCCCTCTGACACAGGACACAGCTCCCATGGCCACACAGCCCCTGCTTCAATCCAAGGACCCCCTCACCCTTTCCAATTTTAGCCACTGGAGCTGGGATGCCAGCCTGAGGAGGTGCCTGAGGATCGCTCGGAGCTCAGTAATCAGTCTGGCTGCTTTCCCTTCTGTGGACGAGGACTCTGACGGCCAGGGGGCACAACATCGATCCTCTGAGGCTGACCCAGGGTAGGCCTGGCAGGGACTTTCACTTACAACCAGACTCTCTGGACTCCAGAGAAGAGCAATTACTGCTCGGTCATGCTCACCCCAAAATCATAATCATAGCTGCTATTTCTTGAGTGCCAACAATGTGCCAGGCGTCATGCTTAACTTTTTATATTGTGTCTTGCTTAATGCCCACACAACTCTGTGAGACAGGTACAATCATTAGTCCCATTCCACAGACTAGGAACCTTCAGAGACACGGCCGGTGACTCTCCCAGGTCACACAGCCAGAAAGTGTTCTCTGACCCCAGCACCTGCCCTCTACATCACTATGCTATGCTGCTACCAGGGGTCCTCACTCAGCCCCTCTCCATTGTCAGATCCTCTGGTCAAATCCCAGATCCCTGGGGGCACTCTGACACCCTCCATGAGTGTGGCCTCCTTGCGGCTGCTGTCAGAGCCACGGGCAGTGGGAGTGACCTCCTAGAGGTGTCTCCCCAGCCTGAGCTGTGCAGGCCAGAGCTCTCAACCAGGGGTCCAGGGCTGTCTGGCAGGGTTTCACAGAACCCTGTTCCCTCTGGTCATAAACATAGGTTTTCCTGACAATGTTGGGGAGTCAGGGAGTGATGGATCTGGGGTTCCAATGGCCATGGGTCAGGCGTGGCTCCTCTGGGCCCCCACTGCTGTGACCAAGGAAATCTCACCAGCTGTGACCACGACACCCCTGACCCTGTTACTCCAATGCCTTTGTAGGAGTATTTTTAGCAGAACCTCTTTTTTTTCCAAAATAAATGTGAATTGTAAAAAATGATCACTTGGACTCAGTATTTTTCTTTCTCTGGGGTTCCCTAGGAAACCAATGGGAGCTCCCAGAAGTCCTGAGTGAGGTTCTGGAGAGTTCCTAGGAGTTTTCCAGGGCTAAGATGGAGTCAGGGCTAGGGCTGGGATTGGGGTTTTTGAGGCAGGGGTGGGGATTTGGCCTGAGTTAGGGTGGGGCATTGTACTTGGGCAGCGACTCCTAAGAATACTCATTGGTGTTTAAGAGTTTGAGCTCTGCTGTCAGGGGTCCTAGTGTCTGTACCCCAACTCTACCATTTGTTAGCTGCGTGTCGTTGGAGAAGACACATATCTGTTCTGAGCCTCATTTTGATGTCTGTAAATGGAGGCAATAATACCTAATCCCTAAACTGTGGGTGAGGAGTAAGGAAGATGACGCATGCAAAGGGCTTGGACTCCCGGACGTCAGCTCCCAGTATTCGCTGGGTAGGAGGCCCATGATGGCAGGCCCCTGTCTGTCAGCCTGCCGTGTTCTCCACAACAAGGACAATGCCTGACCCATGCTAGGCATTCAATAATGTTTGTCAAACTGATGTCAGTTGATGTCTTGCTAAAGAAAAAAAATGGGGGGAGGGTTCTATGGTCAAATACATTTGGCAAATTCTGAAGTAAAGCAAGTTAATCAGATTTCTTTATTTCAGGATATTGCAGAGCCTTAAATATGCTGAAAATGCAATGTGAATCACTAAAAACATGCTCTCACTTGCAGGCTTCCCCTTTCGGGGGCAGCATCTCATAGGACCAGTGTCACTGGGAACACACTTGGAGAACTACCTAGTGCTTGGGGAATGCTCTGGGGGCTAGAGGCAGAGTGGGGGCTGCGGTTAAAGGTGGGCCTAGAAAACATGACAGGGTGGAGGTCAGTGACGGATGGGACCCAGGAGGCAGTCCTTGGATTCACTCACTCACCCACTCACTCATTCATTCATTCATTCATTCATAAGTGCTTACTGAACTCCTGCTACACAAAAGGCACTGCACCAGATACCATGGGGAGACAGAAATGACGCCTGCCCTTGAGAGCTGACCACAGCATTTGGGCCACCTCACCGCACATGTAGTGCTAGACTCTGGGCTGGTACCAGGAACAGGGCAGTGAATGGACACGTGCCTGCCCTCGTGGAAGTGCTCAGCCAATGGATGAGACTAGCAGGTCATTACAACTCAGGGCAACGTGTATGACAGCCATAGCATCTAAAGCTTCCAAGAAGGGTGCAACTCACCCTGAATGGGAGCCCCTGGGTGCTGAGCAGGGTTCTACAGAGCGACTGAGACAAGAAGCCAGAGATAAAGTATTCCGAGCAGAGGAAACAGCAGATGCAAAGGTGTGAAGTCAAACACTGATATTTTGTGAGTTACTCTGTGCTATGGTCTGAATGTCCCCCCAAATTCATATGTTGAAACTTAATCACCAATGTGATACTATTAAGAGGTGGGGCCGNTGAAAATGCAATGTGAATCACTAAAAACATGCTCTCACTTGCAGGCTTCCCCTTTCGGGGGCAGCATCTCATAGGACCAGTGTCACTGGGAACACACCTGGAGAACTACCTAGTGCTTGGGGAATGCTCTGGGGGCTAGAGGCAGAGTAGGGGCTGCGGTTAAAGGTGGGCCTAGAAAACATGACAGGGTGGAGGTCAGTGACGGATGGGACCCAGGAGGCAGTCCTTGGATTCACTCACTCACCCACTCACTCATTCATTCATTCATTCATTCATAAGTGCTTACTGAACTCCTGCTACACAAAAGGCACTGCACCAGATACCATGGGGAGACAGAAATGACGCCTGCCCTTGAGAGCTGACCACAGCATTTGGGCCACCTCACCGCACATGTAGTGCTAGACTCTGGGCTGGTACCAGGAACAGGGCAGTGAATGGACACGTGCCCTCGTGGAAGTGCTCAGCCAATGGATGAGACTAGCAGCGCACATGTAGTGCTAGACTCTGGGCTGGTACCAGGAACAGGGCAGTGAATGGACACGTGCCTGCCCTCGTGGAAGTGCTCAGCCAATGGAGGAGACTAGCAGGTACTCATCATTTGGCAAATTCTGAAGTAAAGCAAGTTAATCAGATTTCTTTATTTCAGGATATTGCAGAGCCTTAAATATGCTGAAAATGCAATGTGAATCACTAAAAACATGCTCTCACTTGCAGGCTTCCCCTTTCGGGGGCAGCATCTCATAGGACCAGTGTCACTGGGAACACACCTGGAGAACTACCTAGTGCTTGGGGAATGCTCTGGGGGCTAGAGGCAGAGTAGGGGCTGCGGTTAAAGGTGGGCCTAGAAAACATGACAGGGTGGAGGTCAGTGACGGATGGGACCCAGGAGGCAGTCCTTGGATTCACTCACTCACCCACTCACTCATTCATTCATTCATTCATTCATAAGTGCTTACTGAACTCCTGCTACACAAAAGGCACTGCACCAGATACCATGGGGAGACAGAAATGACGCCTGCCCTTGAGAGCTGACCACAGCATTTGGGCCACCTCACCGCACATGTAGTGCTAGACTCTGGGCTGGTACCAGGAACAGGGCAGTGAATGGACACGTGCCCTCGTGGAAGTGCTCAGCCAATGGATGAGACTAGCAGGTCATTACAACTCAGGGCAACGTGTATGACAGCCATAGCATCTAAAGCTTCCAAGAAGGGTGCAACTCACCCTGAATGGGAGCCCCTGGGTGCTGAGCAGGGTTCTACAGAGCGACTGAGACAAGAAGCCAGAGATAAAGTATTCCGAGCAGAGGAAACAGCAGATGCAAAGGTGTGAAGTCAAACACTGATATTTTGTGAGTTACTCTGTGCTATGGTCTGAATGTCCCCCCAAATTCATATGTTGAAACTTAATCACCAATGTGATACTATTAAGAGGTGGGGCCGGTAGGAGGTGATTAAGTCATGAGGGGCTCAGGGCCCTGGCAAATGGGATTAAGGCCTTTGCTAAAGAGGCTTCTCACAGCGTTTGGCCCTGATTGCTCTTCTGCTCTCCCACCATGTGAGGACACAGTGTTTGTCACCTTTTGTCCTTCTGTCCTTTCCGCCATGTGAGGACACCAAGACGGCACCATCTTCACCAGGCACTGCACCTGCCGATGCCTTGATCTTTCATGTCCTGGACTCCAGAACTGTGAGAAATAAATTTCTGTTCTTTATCAATTCCCCAGTCTCATGTATTTTGTTATAGCAGCACACACTAAGACACTAGGTAAATAACACTGACGCAAACATGACTACCATATATAAAATAACAAAAGCCTTTGCACCCATTTGGACATGCAGGCTGGCAAGGCTGCCACATACTGTATGGTGCTCATGGTGCTGGGTAGGGGAGACTGTGAGAGGTCACAGTGGGTCATTGGGGCCATGCACCACACACGGGCACCCAGCACAGTCAGAGCCCAGCTTGCAGATCCCAGGCCCTCCTTGAGTGTCCTAAGGCCCTGACCCGTCACCCAGGATGGCTTCTGCTTCCCCTAGCCCAGTCCCTCGAAAAGTCTGTATCCCTTTTCTGGTTCCACCTGCCCAGCCCCTGGTCCAAGCTGGGCTTTCCCTAGACTCTCCTGCCCATCCCAAGATCCAGTAGAATCTCATGGGGGTCTGCTCCCAGCTCAGGGACATGCACCCGGGTCTCTCTGACCCCAGCATTCTCAACAAACCCTTCCTGATTCCTCCCACCTTTCTTCTTTTTTCCCACCTGTGGGACAGCCGAGACCCATCTTTGCCCCTCCTGGCTCTATATGGGCACCCACAGGTTCGGTCATTTTTCAGGGATGGCTGTTATTGCTGTCATAGAACATGTCATCAAGGAGAAAAAGAGAACTGGGGGAGGGGCTTTCACCATAGGCCCTCACTGGGTTTGGCAACATGACTGTGAAGACCCCCGCTCCTACCCCCATGGGACCATAGAAATGCTCCCCCCCAACCAAGCCCATCACTCCTCCACCAATCCCACTGGACCAACGGGTCAACCTGGACCAGCCCTGCCCCAGAATCCCCCCTCCACCACCTGCCCTCTGGATTGCACAATGGTAAAACTCGAGACTATTTCGCTACTGCAGCTGCTGGCATGGCCCCTCCTCAGCCCTGGAGATGGAGGGTCCCCAGGCAGCATGAAGTGTGCTGGAGACTGCCCCCTCCCCTCCCCTCAGCCCCCACCCCACACACTCATACACATACAGCAACACCCCCTCTCACCCAGAGGCACAGCACGTCTACACACACTCGCTTGTGTATAAAGCAACTCCCACGGCACACACACACTCATGCCGTGGACTGCACACAAACAGACGTTCACACACAAAGCCATGAGATGCCGCCCACCCACACATTCATGTGCACACACAGGCACACAGATGCAGACTCACGTTCAGACTCAGCCCCACGCACCGTTCAAGTCACATGTGCGCACACTCGCCCCTCATCGTAACAACAGACAACATGCTCCAAACACTTCGTTTGTGTCGGGCATCGTACTGAGTTTCTCTGCATGTTTCATCCTGCTTCATTGTCTAAACCCCTGCTGCTCAAATTATCTGTGGACAAAGACAGAGTTTGTTTCTCTCTCTTTTTTTTTTTTTTTGACTGTCCAACCCGTTGAGGATCCGATACGCGGTCTGTGAATTCAACACCCAAACTTGTCCACACCCTGTTATATTAGATCAGTCCACTGATGACATGCTTGGATGCTGTGGTCATGACAGGATGCCATACAAGTTTCTAAAATTTCTGTACCTATCTTGTCATAGACCAGTCACAAACTATTTCAGGACAGGCACCAGTCTTGTCTATATTTTGAGTAGCACTGCCCTAAAGCACCCCAGAAAGTGGACAACCATCATTGTTCTCATCTGTAACTTGTCTATATTTTGAGTAGCACTGCCCTAAAGCACCCCAGAAAGTGGACAACCATCATTGTCCCCATCTTACAGATGAGGAAACTGAGGTATGGCATTTTGAAGAAATGCCCAGTTACACAGCTAGTCAGGTCAGAAGCCAAGATCAGAACCCAGGCATTCTGCACTAAAACCATGCCGTAAGACCCCTCCAAACTTGGACACAGAGTTGCACTCATATGCACAGCAGAAGACACACACTTGCAAATATACATATGGAAAGCACCCCAGACATAAACATACACACTACAGTAAACACACATGTATGCACACAGAAATACAGGCACAAGCATACAGATGTGTCCGTTTTGTTAAGCAATAAGTCCCCAGTACCAGTACAGTGCCTGACACTCAGTGGGCACTTGGAAAATATTTGTGAGTGAATCGGTACCCTTGTGCCTATTCACATTTCTACCCACAAAGTCACATAAAAGCATGTATATAGACTTTTTTATGTGGAGGTACTAAAGCAGCCAGTTAAGAGCACAGTTTCGGGGTTCAGGTAGATGACAGTTCAAATCCTGTCTTTACCATTAACACTGTGTGACACGGGAAAGTTGCTTCACCTCTCTCAGCCTCAATGTCATCATCTAGAAAATGGAGGTTAATTCCTTATTTACTGAGCAAATTCATATTAACTGTCCACATGTGATGTTCAATTACCCAGTGCTGGGAACAGAGCAATGAACAAAACAGACAAAAACGCTTGCCCACATGGAGCTCACGTTCTGGTGGGGGCAGACAGGCAGTTAAACAATCAAACACAATATGTTAGATGGGAATGAAGCCATGAGAAAAATAGTGGGGAAAGGCTTTGGGGAGTTCTTGAAGGGGGGTGCAATTTTAAAATAGAGTTGGTGGACACAGAAGAGCATATAAGATCCATTTTGTATGAAGGTCAAGAACAGCCAAGTCAATCAATGGTGATAGAATTCACAAGAGTAGTTACTTCTGGGAAGTGCAGAAGGAAACCTTACGGAGGGCTGGAAGTATTCTACTTCCTGATCTAGGTGATGGTTACGCAGGTATAGGCACATGTAAAAAAATCATCAAGCGTAAAGCTCAATGCACCTTACACACTTTTTTTTTTTTTCCTTTTTGTCTTTTTTCGTGACCGGCAATGGATCGCAACCCTCAGTGTCGCGCCCATACCGGACCGGGACCGGCAACGGGATCGCAACCCTCGGTGTTGCCCCCACGCCTCGCTCAGCCAGTGAGCGGCCGGTCTGTATGTGGGATCCGAACCCTCGGCGGGAGCGCCTGCCACGCTTCCCAAGCGGCGCACTGTAGCAGTGCGCCACCGGGCCGGCCCAACCTTACACACTTTTGTATGTTATCCCTCAGTTCACAAAAATAGCATGGCTAGGGAAGGCCTCACTGAGAAGCAAAGAAAGAGCTAAAGAAATAAAGAAGCAAGCGAGTGGCTCACCAGAGAGGAGCTTTCCAGGCAGAGGGGACAGCAGGAACAAAGGCCTGAGGCCAGAGGATGCCTGGTGTGTTTCAGGAGCAGAAAGAAGGCCAGGGAGGCTGGAGCAGAAAGAATTAGGGGGAGAGTGGGAAGAGCTGGGGTCCTTCTTGGGCCATGATAAGGACTCCAACTTTTCTCTGCATGAGATGAAAGCTCATGGAGTGTCCGAGAATACAAGTGCATGATCACTCGGTTTGCCCAGTAGAATGATGGTGGGGGTGTATCAGTCAGGATTCTCCAGAGGAACAGAACCAGTAGGACATATATTAAAGATTTATTTCGAGAAACTGATGAATGTCATTCAGTTGGCAAATCCAAAATCTGTAGGGCAGACTGGCAGGCTGGAAATTCTTGGGCAGGAGCTGACGCCACAGTCCAGAGGCATAATTTCTTCTTCCTTGGGGAAACCTCAATTTTGCTCTTAAGGCCTTTCACTGACTGAATGAGGCCCACCCACATTATCGAGGATAATCTCCTTTGCTTAAAGTCAGCTGATTATAGATGTGAACCACGTCAACAAAATACCTTCACAGCAACACCTGGATTAGAGTTTAAACAACTGGGAACTATAGCCTAGCCAAGCTGACACATCACAGAGACAGTTTGGAGATCACCATTACAATCCTGGAGGAAGAGACGGTGGCTGGGAACAGGGCAGTAGGAGTAGAGGTGGTGAGAAGTGATTGGATTCTGGATGTAGCATGAAGGTAAAGCTGACATGATTTGCTGATGGGCTGGATGTGGGGATCAAGGGGGGCTCCACGGTGTTTGGCCTGAGCAACAGGAAAGATGGAGCTGCCACTAACTAAAATGGGGCACACTGCAGGAGGGGTGGGCTTGGGGGGACACTGAGAATTCCATTCTGAACATAAGTAAGGGATGCCTATTAAGCATCCAGTAGGCAGTTGGATATAAGAGTCTGGAGCTAGGGGAGTAATTGGAGCTACAGAGATAAATATGGGAGTCTGGGGTTTGTCCAGAGTCGTCTGGTGAAGACAAAGAGGAACAAAGGAGATGGGAGTAAATGCAAGAGTGACAACTGCAATGGGTCCTGGGACCCACTGTAGGGAGTGTGGTGGAGCGTGGTGGATGAGGACAGCGCAAGGGTGGCAGTACCAGTGCATCACTGGGGGGAGGAGGATTGCTGGAATGAGGATCCTGGAGGAAGTGACCTAGGAATATAGGAGGGAGTGGTTGGGAATTTGGGTCCTTACAATTAAGATCACTGAGGGGCTGCTGATGTTAAGGTCAAGTGAGTGACCATAGGAGGTAGGGTGGAAGGTAAGGAAAGAAGTCAAGGACCTGGGGGTGGGGTGTCGGCAGCATCCTCCCACGTGGTTATTGAAAGCATCAAAATGTTGTACCAGAGTCACATTGGAAAGGCTGGTGGGCATGATAGCAATCCAGGAACTAAAATATTCAAGGCGTGAGCGGCAGGGACCCCCAAACTGGGGATAGATCTGTAAGATGCCACAAGGAGGATAGTGGGAGGTCCCTGACAGCCTGAGACTCAACATAACAGACTCTACCTTGCAAGACCTTTGCGAGCACTACATAGTTAACAGATGCCAGTGTCCAGCAGAGAGCATGGCACATAGTGGGGACTCAGTGTGTGTTAATCCCTCACTACTCCCCGGGAGCATCCCTCGGAGGCAGGGGCCCAGGTGCAGGTGGAGCTCAGCCTTCCTTCCACGGAGTCACGCTGCCCCCTGGTGGCTGGGGCCAGTAGCAGGCCAGAGCCAAGCCCCAGACAGGAAGCACTGGCAACCTGCGGTGAGTGGGACACGGTGAGCCTTCCTTCCACGGAGTCACGCTGCCCCCTGGTGGCTGGGGCCAGTAGCAGGCCAGAGCCGAGCCCCAGACAGGAAGCACTGGCAACCTGCGGTGAGTGGGACACGGTAGGTGTGTGACTCCCTGCCCCCTGCTCCCCATCCAGCCAACGTCCAGGCCAATGTGTGGGGAGCTCAAGATACAGTGATGGGGCAGGAAGCAGAGCAGGTTGAACCAAAGGTTATCAGCTGCCCTAGAAGCCGCTTTCAAACCCCCCATTAATAACACTGTCTCGGGTCCAGGCTATTGGCCTCAGAATTCTTCTACAGGAAGAACTCAGGAGCAGCCAATCTGGTTGAGATGAAGGGCTAGGAAATTTGTCGTGCAGCTATAAATACCTAGCCGGCATGCTATTTGTCTTGAGATGGAGAGCTTATCGGAGGTGGCTTGGGGAGGGGGCAGCTGATGGAGACTGCCACCCCCTGGCACCTCCACTGTACACATTTTATCCCTGAGTGCTCACAAACACCCAAAGACAGTTATGCCCAGGGGTGTACTATTAAGTGTGTAACAACCAACTTTCCAAGTGTAGTTCCAAGTTAAGGGGTAAGATAAAAGTAAAACAATGAAAATTATGTCGGAACTTCACTTATTCCCTAATGACATGAGTTACTTCTTTGCTAAATCAGATAACTGTTGGGCCGGCCCATGGCTCACTTGGGAGAGTGCGGTGCTGATAACACCAAGGCCACGGGTTCGGATCCCTATATAGGGATGGCCGGTTCGCTCACTTAGGAGAGCCCGGTGCTGACAACACCAAGTCAAGGGTTAAGATCCCCTTACCGGTCATCTTTTAAAAATATAAATAAATAAATCAGATAACTGTTTTCAAACACTGGAAGAATATTCCCTCAATTTTTTGTGCTATTCATAACGTAACGGCTACAAACACGACACACTTTCAAATTTAATCTGTATTAACATTTTACCCATCACTTTCTTAGATCTAGGCAATCAACAAAACAATAAATAAACCAAGCCCTGATTTGCAGCAGTTCCCATTTTCCATGGTGTAAATACTCCCACCAAGGCTAATTTCACACTACCAATGTGAGCCACTGAACACAGGGTTGGGAGAGAAGCTCAGCAATGTGTCATTACATAGTATTTCCACATTACAGAGATAACAGATGCAAATAATCTCAAGAGCACAGACAATAGTAACATGGAGTAAAATAATTAGGAAGTGATTAGCTTTGAGTGTTTTCTTTTTTCAATAATTTATGCTATTCATACAATTTAATTTTTAATAATACCTTGAACAACTGGCTCACAAAAACTCCTGAAAATGTACAAATTGGCTCTTGTGAGGCAGTGTGAACTGGCTCCAGCACAATACTGGGCTGTTATCCCATTTTACAATAGTGGAAACTGAGGCTCACAGGGGTAGGGTGTCTTTAGCCCTCAAGGCCAAGCAGAATGTGGCCAGGTTAGGATAACACCCAGGGATATTTTACTCTAAACTGAGTTCTTCCAACTGTTGCCTAGATTTTCAAACTCCCCTCTTTCCCCATTCTTTGCATCTCTAGAGCAGTTCAGTGCAATATATAGAATCTCCTCTTCCTTCTCCCCACTCTTCAAAGCCAACTCTCTGGAAACACCAGCCTGAGGCTGGGCCCTACCTCACACTATTCCAGGGACCCTAAATCCCAGAGTGAGCCTCTGAGGCCACAGAAGGAGTCCCTGGGTCCAGGAAAGAATGAGGAAGGCCTCACCCAACCAGCACACACACAGGTGACCTGTGCCATAAGCCCATCTTTAGTTCACACTTGTAAGTGCAACAGGGGGTGGTAGAAAGACTTGTGGGGCCATATGGAGCTGTGATGGGATCTCACTGATAAACCTGCAACCTTGGGCAAGTCAGCTCACTTCTCTGAGTAAAACGGGCTTATAATCCCTACCCTCAGGATTGCTATGACAATTATCTAGAGACTGCCTTCTTTTCCCCGTTTCCTTAAATTCAGTGGATGCTGGGGAGCCCCTTGCTTGTCCCTGGTGCCTGGCATTGACCATGAAAGGGTCACACCCTGGGTTTGCAGCACTGCCTTTTTCCAGCTGCTCTTTCTAAATCCCACTTCTCCTGGAGAATCAGCTGATAAATCCCGAGTGCTCTCAGGAGTGAGTTTACCAGGCTTCCTCCCTGACCGAGGCCTTGGGGTCTTCCCCTCTACCACCTCCCTTCCTCCTCTAGGTGGGAAAGGGCAGCAGCCTGACCCTCCCAGCTCCAGACCCATAGCCAGAAGCCTTGCTTGGGTCTCCCCACGAGGGGAGTCTTTAATTCCCCAGAAGGGACCCTAACAGCTTGCTTCTCCACTTCACCTGCAGTCCCCCAGGTCATTCTGAGAGGCTCATGGTTTACTGCAACCAGCCTTTAATGTGTCTGTCCCTGCCCTTTCCTAGCCTCCTCCCAGCTGCCCAGAGAGACCACTAACCCTAGCCAGTGACTAGCTGATGGGAGACTATCAGATCCTGTGTGATCTCAGCAAGTGGCTTCCCTCTCTGAACCCTGTCCATCCATTCAGCAGACATTTCTTGAGTGTGTTCTGCACACTAGACACTGCGCCAGGCACTCGGGTTATATCTGGGAACAGGAGAAATGAGGCCCCTGCCTTCATGAACTCTACAGTCCTTATTTAAACAAATACATAAAATAATGGCAAAAGGTCATAAGTGCTAGGAAGAAAACCAGCAGGTCTTCTCTGTGATGCCAGCCATGGGGGACAGCAGACTTTAGGTGGAGTGACAGTGAAAGTATCTTTGAAAAGAAAGGAGAATTTGACCACAGAGCTAAAAGATAAGAAAGCAACTACATGAAAATCCAAGGGACCCTCCGACTCCTTACCCACAGCAGGAGAGGGCTGTCTGGGCGCTCTCGGGGCTCTAACGAGGTGCCCCCAGGACCTTCTAGGGCACAAGGGAGGGCTTCGTGGGCCAAGCTCCACCTCCCAACTTTACTCCCTCCAGAAAAAAAATCTGCTTTTAACTGTTTTAAAGATTAGATTTAGATGTTGTTTTAAGCAAAAATGATATAGCTTAAAAATATTCAGAAACTACTAGAATACTACTCACTACTGATGAGATGACTGTTAAAGACTCAGCTCCAAATCTTAGGATTTCTGTGTTCATGAAATGGAATGGCTGCTGGTTCACAGAGGAGGGAGGGGAAAGTGTGCAGACGCCCTGGGAAGGACAGGACAGGGCAGGGCAGGTGAAGCTCCTGTCCCTCAAGCAGTGGATTCTGGAAATCAAAGAGCTTCTAGCTGTGTGACCTCGAGCAAGTTATTGAACCTTCCTGGATCTCAGTTTCCTCTCTCTTGACATGCAGATATATGTTTCCTATGGCTGCTTTAACAAATCATCACAAATGTAGCAGCTGAAAGTAATTATCTTGTAGTTCTGCAGGTTAGGAGTCCAACACAGGTACCATTAGACTAACATCAAGGTGTCAAGGCTCTTGTTCTCTTGCCTTTTCCAGCTTCTAGAGGCTTCCCACATTCCTTGGCTTGTGGCCCCTTCCTTAATCTCCAAAGCCAGCAACGTTGCATCTCCCTGTGATTGCTCTTCTCCATTTCATATCTCCTTCTGCCTCCCTCTTCCACTTTTAAGGACCTTTGTGATTACATGGAACCCCCAGGATAATCCAGGATAATCTCCCTATTTCAAAAGTCAGCTGATTAGCAACCTAATTCTATCTGTAACTTTAGTTCCCTTTGCCATATATCCTAACATATTCACAGGTTCTGGAGATTAGGACATAGACATCTTTGGGGAGCCATTATTCTGCCCACTACAGGGGGTCACATTCCCATCAACAGCCAAAATTCTGAGGCTCAGAGCACCCCCGCAACCTGCTCTATAACAAGGCCGCCTTTGATCCCCCTGCTGGGGCCCTCTGCAGCCACCAGTATCTGTTGGGGAAGGGCCTGGGGTACTATCATTTTGCAAGTGCTCCATATTTCTGTGCCACAACAATCATGTCCCCCAATTTGTAATTCTTCCTACACATGCTGGGTCTTCCTCTCTGCCACAGATGGCCATAGTAGCCACACATATTAAACTCTTATGTGTGCCAGACACTGTGCTATATGTACTTTAATTACATGACCTTACGCAATCCTTACAGCTCTGCAAAGGAAGAAGTATTTATGTTGTTCCCATTTTATAGGTGAGGAAACTGAGGCACAGAGATTTTAAGTAATCTACCCAAGAACCACTAAGTGGTAGAGCCAGGACAGAACCCAAAGCCTGGCTTTAGAACCCCAAGTCCTAACAAGACACGGTCCTGCCCTACACAGGCCTGAGGAGCCTCTTCACCCCTCTGTATGCAGACCCTTAATTCCCCACAAACCAGACCACTGACAGGACTATCGCTTTTGACAAGGCTTTACTGAAGGCTCAGGAATGATGGAAGGAATATTCAGCACAGACGACACATCCCAAGAGCTTCTACGGGGTGTGCCTCAGGCTCCCAGGCCCAGCCCCAGCCTCAGTCCCCCTTGCTCCCCCACACACACCCCATGCATGAAGACTACCCATCCCCACCAGCAGGCGTAGCCTGGAGCTGCCTTCACTCCTGAGCCAGGCCCAACCTTCGTGAGGCCCAAAGAGAGGAAACCATCTGTCCTCCACCTGCAGCTGGAATGATCGCAGTCTCAATCCACAAGCACAGGTGCAAGACACAGGACACATCTTTATGAGCTGCAAAACACGTGAAACAAAACTGATAGAACTGAAAAGAGAAATAGACAAATTCACAATTATGATTAGAGACTTCAATTTCCCTCTCTTAGCAATTAATTGATAGATCAACATGTGGAAAACCAGAGAGGACACAGAAGAACTCAACACCATCAACCAATAGGATCTAATCAACATCTATGGAACAATCCACCTCACAATAGCAGAACTCACATTTTTTTTTTTTTGTCTTTTTTTACTGACCGGTAACGGGATTGCAACCCTCGGTGTTGCACCCGTACCGGGGACCAGCAACAGGATCGCAACCCTCGGTGTTGCGCCCGCACCGCGCTCAGCCAGTGAGCGGGAACCGGTCTCCACATGGGATCCGAACCCTTGGCGGGAGCGCCGCCACACTCCCAAGCGGTGCACTCTCCAGTGCGCCACCAGGCCAGCCCAGAACTCACATTTTTTTCAAGAGCCTGTGGAACATATACCAAGACAGACCATATCCTGGGCCACAGAACAAACCTCGCTGAATTTAAAAAGAATTAAAGTTATACAATATATGTTCTTTGGCTACAGTAGAATCAAACTAGAAATCAATAGCACAAAGATAACATGAAAATCTCTGAACTCTTGAAAACTCAGCAACACACTAAATAATCCATGCGATCAAAGAGGAAGTCTCAACAGAAACTTAAAAACACATTGTCCTTAATGAGAATAAAAATACAACATATTAAAATTTGTGGGACACAGCTAAAGCAGTGTGAAGAGGGAAATTTATAGCACCAAATGCTTACATCGAAGTAGAGGAAAAATCTCAAATTAATAATCTAAGCTCCCACCTCAAGAATCTAGAAAATAAATCTAGAAAAAGAAGCACACAATAAACATAAAGCAAAGAGAGGAGTGAAATAATGAGAAGAGCAGAAATCAATGAAACTGAAAACAGAAAAGCAATAAAGAAAATCAATGAAACAAAAAGCTGGTTCTGTGAAACGATCAATAAAATTGGCAAACTTCTAGCAAGACTAACGAAGAAAAAAAGAGAAAAGACATAAATTACCAATATGAGACATGAAACGGGATGTTACTACAGACCCTGCAGATGTCAAAATAATGATAAGGGAATACCACAAACAACTCTACAGGCATAAATTTGACAACTTTGATGAAATGGGCCAATTCCTCAAAAAGTGCAAAGTACCACAACTCACTCATTTGAAACAGATCATTTGAATAGCCCTATAACCATTAATGAAAATAAATTAATATTTTTTTAATTCCCAAAAGAGAAAATCTGCAGTTCCAGACAGTTTCACTGGAGAATACTAATAAATGTTTAAAGAAAAATTAAGCCAATTCTACACAATCCTTTCCAGGAAATACAAGATGAGAGAACACTTCCCAATTCATTTTATGAAGCTAGTACTACCCTGATACCAAAACCAGACAAAGATAATACCAAAAAAAAAAAGAGAGAGAGAGAGAGAAAATTACAGACTAATATCGCTCATGAATATAGATGAAAAATCCTTAACAAAACATTAGCAAATAGAATTCAGCAATATATAAAAGAATTGTGCACAATAACCAGGTGGGGTTTATTGCAGGGATGCAAGGCTGGTTCATTATTCAAAAATCAACCAATAGAATCTACCAGATTAGTAGACTAAAAAAAGAAAAATTACATGATCATATCAATTTATGCAGAAAAAATATTTTACAAAATTCAAAATCCATTTATGATTTTAAAAAATAGTCTCAGAAAACTAGAAATAAAAGGAGAATTTCCTCAATTTGATAAAGAGCATCTACAAAAAACCTACAGCTGACATTATACTTAGTGGTAAAAGACTGAATTCATTCCTCCTAATGTCAGGAACAAGGAAGGGACGCACACTCTCACCACTCTTATTCAACATAGTACTGGAAATCCTAGCCAGTGAAATAAGGTGAGAAAATTAAGTAAAAAGCATACAAACTGAAAAGGAGAAAATAAAATTGTTCTTATTTATGGAAGATATGATTCCTAGAAAATCCCAAGGAATCTACCAAAAAAATTAAATGAAAACAAACAACAACAAAAAAACCCTCCTGGAATGAATAAGTACAGCAAGGTCACAGAATACAGGATTAACATACAAAAATCAATCATATTTCTGTATACTAGCAATGAACATGTGGACACTAAAGTTAAAAATATAAGAGCCTGGGGCCGGCCCGGTGGTGCACTGCTACAGTGCGCCGCTTGGGAGTGCGGCGATGCTCCCGCCGAGGGTTCAGATCCCACATACAGACCGGCCGCTCACTGGCTGAGTGAGGTGCGGGCGCAACACCGAGGGTTGCGATCCCGTTGCCGGTCCCGGTCCGGTATGGGCGCGACACTGAGGGTTGCGATCCGTTGCCGGTCACGAAAATAAAGACAAAAAGGAAAAAAATATATATATATAAGAGCCTTTAAAAACATTCCCAAATAGTGAAATGTTCAGGTTTAAATCGAACAAAACATACACAGGAATTATATGCTGAAAATTAAGAATGCTGATAAAAAGAAACCAAAGAAGATGGAGAGAGAGAGAGACATACTATATTCATGGATTGGAAGACAACATAGTAAAGATGCCAGTCTCCTCAAATTGATACACAGATTTAATGAAATTCCTATCAAAATCCCAGTAAGAGTTTTTGTGGATATAGATAAAATTGTTATAAAATTTATATGGAAAGGCAAAGGACCTATAATAGCTAAAACAATCTTGAAAAAGAACAACAAAATGGGAAAAATCAGTCTACCAAACTTCAGGACTTATATGAGTACATAGCCATAGTAATCAAGACAGTGTGGTACTGGTGGAGAAATAGACACATAGATCAACGAAACAGGATAGAGAACACAGAAATGGACCCACACAAATATGCCCCACTGATTTTTGACAAAAGTACAAACACAATTCAATGGAGGTGCTATGATTTATGAATGTGTCTCTTCCAAAATTCAGGTGCTGAAACAACGTCAATGTGATGATATTAAGAGGCAGGACCTTTAAGAGATAATTAAGTCATGAGGTCACCTCCCTCATGAATGAGATTAAGGCGCTTACAAAAGAGGCTTCACACAGCTGCTACTTACCCTTCCACATTTGCCTTCCACTGTGTTAAAGGCAGCATTCCTCCCCTCTGGAGGGTGCAGCAACAAGACACAATCTTGGAAGCAGAGAGCAGCCCTCACCAGACAACTGAACCTGCCAGTGCCTTGATCTTGGACTTCCCAGCCTCTAGAAGTGTGAGAGATAGCTTTCTGTTCTTTACAAATTATCCAGCCTCAGGTATTTTTGTTATAGCAGCACTAAGGGACAAAGACAAGAGGATAGATAGCTATTTCAAAAAAGTGGAGTGACTGGGCATCCCAAGGCAAAAATAATGAGCTTCAACTTAAACCTCATCCCTTACACAAAGATGAACTCATATAGATCATAGACTTAAACATAAAACATAAAATGATAAAATTTAGGAGAAAAAAAAACATAAGAGAAAACCTCTAGGATCCAAAGCTAGGCAAAGAGTTCTTAGACTTGACACCAAATGCATGATCCATAGGAGGAAAAATTGATAAACTAGTATATTCATTTCCTGTGGCTACTGTAACAAACTACCACAAAATTGGTGGTTTGAGACAACATAAATTTATTCTCTCACAGTTCTAGAGGCCAGAAGTCTGCAATCAGTATGACTGGGCTGAAATCAAGGTGTCGGCAGCCATGCTCCTTCTGTGGGCTCTAGGAGAGAATTCATTCCTTGCCCCTTCCAGTTTCTGGTGGCTACTAGAATTCCTTGGTTTGTGGTTGCATCATTCCAATATATGCCACTATGGTCACACTACCTTCTCCTCTCCCGTCTGTGTTGAATCACCCTCTACCTCTCTCTTATAAGGATATTTAGGTCCCACCCCAATAAAACATGATAATCTCATCTCAAAATCTTTAACTTAATCACATCTGCAAAGGTCTCTTTTTTTGCCATATAATGTAACATTCACAGGTGCCAGGGATTAGGGAGTATACATCTTTTTTTGGAGGGGGGCATTATTCAGCCTACCACAATTAGGCTTAATCAAAATTTTAAAATTTTTCTCCAACAAAAGATCCTAAAAGGATGCAAAGACAAGCTACAAACTAAAAAAATATTTGCAAACTATGTATCTGACAAAGGACTAGTATCTAGAATATATAAATAACCTTCAAAACTCAACAATTTTTAAAAAAATCTAATTAGAAAACAGGCAAAAGACTTAAAGAGATATTTCACTGGAGAGGATATACAGATGGCAAAAAAGCACATAAACATTTTCAACATCATTAGCTATTAGGAAAATGCAAATTAAAACCACAATGACTTATTACAACACACCTATGAGAATTACTAACGTTTTAAAAATAGTGACAATACCAAATGCAGACAAAAAACGTGGAGAAACTAGATCACTCATACATTGCTGGCTGGAATGTGAAATGATACAGCCACTCTGGAACACAGATTGGCAGTTCCATTAAAAACTAAACATGCAACTACCACTCAACCCATCAGTTGCACTCCTGGGCATTTATCCAGAGAAATAAAAACTGCTGTTCACACAAACACCTGTAAACAAATGTTCATAGCAGCTTTATTTGTAACAGCCCCAAATTGGAAACAACCTAAATGTCCTTCAACAAGTGAATGGTTAAACAAATTGTACTATATCCATGCATGGAACCACTTCTCTGCAACAAAAAGAAACAAACTATTGATACTTGCAGCAACTCGAATACTTCTCTAGAGAATTACACTAAGGGGTGGGGGAGAGATCCCCAAAGCTTACAGAAGTATATGACTCCATTTATACAATATTCTTGAAATGACAAAATTATGGAAATGGAGAACATTCTGGTGGTTGCCAGTGAAAACTTCTAACCTGCGCTATCTGCTTCTGTAAACGGGCTTGCTCTAATTTAGCAACAGTGAAGCCATCTTAGAAGCTGTTACAGCAAGACACACCTTGCCCCCCTGCCCCCGGGCCAGCCAGACACACAGGATGTTCTGCTAGCTTGCAAGAGCTGAAATACGTAAGTTGTGGTAGAGCATAAAACTTTCCACATAAACATGTTTTCAAATGGACCTCTGAGTAGGGGTCTTATCACACCTGGGCAAGTAGGGCAAGAAGTGTGGTTGCCTGAGGAGGGGTCTCTGAGAGCTGGCCTACTTCTCCTCTACACAGGAAGAGCTCAGGGCTGACAGTCTGTGGTTTTCTTGCTAACACAGGCGCAGGCTTGTAACCACAGAGCTATGAGGTGCAGAAGTATTCAGCTGATTTTATGTCTCCTAATAGCTAAGCCAAACCAGCAGAGGGCGAGATGTTTGCAAGTAAAAAAGTCAGAGGGGAAATCACCTAGAACCAGAAGGGTGCCAACCAATAAGTTTTAGGGTCACTTAAGTTAGCCAATAAGCACTGCTCACTGCTTTGTCTCCTGGCCACCAGAAAAGTTGCCCAGGAGCATGGTCGGGTGAATGCTCAGCCCTGTGCATCACCTCCTCTGTGCAAGGGAAGATGGGTGATGTGCATGCCACTCATAGTTCCTCCCTGCATCAAAATATCTCTCTGTTTTCCAAGTCTAATTTTTGGAGGGTCCAAGTTGGACTCTCCTCATTGGTAAAGTCCATCACAAGATACCTATCCTCTTAACAATAGTAACAACAAAATGGACAGCATTTCTGCTCCACAGAGTGCTAGGCTGTAAGATGTTCATTTGTTAGGTTTTACCTGAATCTTGCCTAAGTATACCAGGTTAGGCTCCAGAGGGTGCACTCCTGGAGTAACTTGCTTGACATCACATGTAAAGGTCTTCTGTTATTCCTGTGGAAGGAAGTGCTGCATCAAAGAGGGTAAGCTAAAAGCTTCAATGTATATTGCAAATTAGCTTCTAGAACAATTGTATCTATTTTTAGTCTCACCTATGTTATATAAGAAAATATGTTTTTCCATACTCTTGCCTACTCTGTGTATTGTCTTTTTTTGGTATTGCCTATTGGATAAGTAAAAACTAATGTCACATTAGCATAGTGATGTATATTACTTTAACTGCTAGAATGTTTGGACATTAGTTCAAGTGTTTACTGCTATTTATGTTCCTCTTTTGCTCATTTTTTTTTTTTTTTATTCCTTTTTGTCTTTTTTTTACTGACCGGCGACAGGATCGCAACCCTCGGTGTTGCGCCCGCACCGCGCTCAGCCAGTGAGCGGGAACCGGTNGTATATTCATTTCCTGTGGCTACTGTAACAAACTACCACAAAATTGGTGGTTTGAGACAACATAAATTTATTCTCTCACAGTTCTAGAGGCCAGAAGTCTGCAATCAGTATGACTGGGCTGAAATCAAGGTGTCGGCAGCCATGCTCCTTCTGTGGGCTCTAGGAGAGAATTCATTCCTTGCCCCTTCCAGTTTCTGGTGGCTACTAGAATTCCTTGGTTTGTGGTTGCATCATTCCAATATATGCCACTATGGTCACACTACCTTCTCCTCTCCCGTCTGTGTTGAATCACCCTCTACCTCTCTCTTATAAGGATATTTAGGTCCCACCCCAATAAAACATGATAATCTCATCTCAAAATCTTTAACTTAATCACATCTGCAAAGGTCTCTTTTTTTGCCATATAATGTAACATTCACAGGTGCCAGGGATTAGGGAGTATACATCTTTTTTTGGAGGGGGGCATTATTCAGCCTACCACAATTAGGCTTAATCAAAATTTTAAAATTTTTCTCCAACAAAAGATCCTAAAAGGATGCAAAGACAAGCTACAAACTAAAAAAATATTTGCAAACTATGTATCTGACAAAGGACTAGTATCTAGAATATATAAATAACCTTCAAAACTCAACAATTTTTAAAAAAATCTAATTAGAAAACAGGCAAAAGACTTAAAGAGATATTTCACTGGAGAGGATATACAGATGGCAAAAAAGCACATAAACATTTTCAACATCATTAGCTATTAGGAAAATGCAAATTAAAACCACAATGACTTATTACAACACACCTATGAGAATTACTAACGTTTTAAAAATAGTGACAATACCAAATGCAGACAAAAAACGTGGAGAAACTAGATCACTCATACATTGCTGGCTGGAATGTGAAATGATACAGCCACTCTGGAACACAGATTGGCAGTTCCATTAAAAACTAAACATGCAACTACCACTCAACCCATCAGTTGCACTCCTGGGCATTTATCCAGAGAAATAAAAACTGCTGTTCACACAAACACCTGTAAACAAATGTTCATAGCAGCTTTATTTGTAACAGCCCCAAATTGGAAACAACCTAAATGTCCTTCAACAAGTGAATGGTTAAACAAATTGTACTATATCCATGCATGGAACCACTTCTCTGCAACAAAAAGAAACAAACTATTGATACTTGCAGCAACTCGAATACTTCTCTAGAGAATTACACTAAGGGGTGGGGGAGAGATCCCCAAAGCTTACAGAAGTATATGACTCCATTTATACAATATTCTTGAAATGACAAAATTATGGAAATGGAGAACATTCTGGTGGTTGCCAGTGAAAACTTCTAACCTGCGCTATCTGCTTCTGTAAACGGGCTTGCTCTAATTTAGCAACAGTGAAGCCATCTTAGAAGCTGTTACAGCAAGACACACCTTGCCCCCCTGCCCCCGGGCCAGCCAGACACACAGGATGTTCTGCTAGCTTGCAAGAGCTGAAATACGTAAGTTGTGGTAGAGCATAAAACTTTCCACATAAACATGTTTTCAAATGGACCTCTGAGTAGGGGTCTTATCACACCTGGGCAAGTAGGGCAAGAAGTGTGGTTGCCTGAGGAGGGGTCTCTGAGAGCTGGCCTACTTCTCCTCTACACAGGAAGAGCTCAGGGCTGACAGTCTGTGGTTTTCTTGCTAACACAGGCGCAGGCTTGTAACCACAGAGCTATGAGGTGCAGAAGTATTCAGCTGATTTTATGTCTCCTAATAGCTAAGCCAAACCAGCAGAGGGCGAGATGTTTGCAAGTAAAAAAGTCAGAGGGGAAATCACCTAGAACCAGAAGGGTGCCAACCAATAAGTTTTAGGGTCACTTAAGTTAGCCAATAAGCACTGCTCACTGCTTTGTCTCCTGGCCACCAGAAAAGTTGCCCCAGAAAAATGTATAAAAAGACAACTAAAGAGCCTAATGGGGTCTCACCCCAGCTTGGCGGTGAGAACCCAACGCATTGGAAATAATAAACGTCTTGCTGATTGCATTGCTCCTGGTCTTGTGGTCTCTTCAAGGCGAATATTCCCGTTCTATGTAAGTTGGGATTTTATCCCAAATCTTACACCAGGAGTTAAAGAGGGGGAAGTAAGCAAGTGGGTATGGCTACAAGAGGGCAACCAGGGATTCTTGGGCTGATGAAAATGTTCTGGATCTTGACTGGACTAATGTCAATATCTTGATTGTGCTACTGTACTATAGTTTTGCGAGATATTTCCATTGGAGGAAACTGAGTAAAGGGCACATTGATTATTTCTTACAACTTCATGTGGATCTATAATTATCTCAAAATAAAAAGTTTAATTTTTTTTTCCTTTTTGTCTTTTTTACTGACCGGTAACGGGATCGCAACCCTCGGTGTCCCGCCCGTACCGGGGACCAGCAACAGGATTGCAACCCTTGGTGTTGCGCCCGCACCGCGCTCAGCCAGTGAGCGGGAACCGGTCTCCACATGGGATCCAAACCCTCGGCGGGAGCACCACCGTGCTCCCAACTGGCGCACTCTCCAGTGCGCCACCGGGCCAGCCCAAAAGTTTAATTTTTAAATAAAGACATACGAAATACAAGCCCAAATTTTATATTAGATTCAACAGGCATAAAATTCATCAAAATTTTAAAACTTACGCTCTTCAAAAAACACCATTAAGAAAATAAAAAGGCAAGAGAATTCTGTTAGCGTTGAGCCTCCTTATAGTTTCAGGGTTAGTTTGACAAGATGCCAGTGAGTGAGTCACTTTTGCTGAAAAATTCACGTGTTCCAGCAGGGAAAGAAGCAGTGTTGTAAAACAGAAAGGAATACAGGCATTAGAAGAAGATTTGGGGGATTCCAAGATGGCGACGGGTCTGGAGCGGGGGCGCGAGAAGACAGCCTGAGCCTGAGAAGTGTGCGCTGTGCTGCCAGAGTGCTATTTGCATTTCCAAGAGCAACAAAAAATGAATAAGTCTTTGATCAACTAATCTACAACTATAAAAAAGCAACTACAGACTCGAGGTTTAGGGCTGACACAAAAGAAGATTCCAGAGAGTGCCCGAGCTGCGCCACGGGACCAAGTGAGCAGCCCGAGGTGGCAGTGGCCGAAGACGGGGACGGCGACGACGTGGAAACGGAGAGAGAGCCGCCAGACCGGCCCAGCTCTGTGAGTGACCCCCAGCCCAGCCCTGCTTGCAGGGCAGACGCCCGTCTGGCTTCCGCCTGCCACACCAGGCCCCACGGCTGCCTCCATTTTCTCGGGTGGGGATGGAGCTGGCTGGCTCGGCCAGGCCTGCCCTCCTTGCCTGGCTCGGCTCCTCACTGAGCCTTACCACTTGCTTGCCCCGGCACGGGGCCTCCCGGGGCCTGCGGGCCGGCCTCCCATCCCACTACCCCCATGGTTCTCTGGCAGGGCTGGTGGCATGGGGAGCCCCCGGCCAGTGTCTGGAGGGTAGGGAAGAGCGGGCCGGGCTGACTGTCACTCCACCGCACCCTGGGCTCCAGCCCCCGGTAAACTTCCTGTTACCAGGAGGCAGATACCATCTCTGCAGCCATCAGTTCGGAAAAATACCTAACCGATTTCCGGTTAGGAAAAGTGTGGTCGGAGCGCTCCCACGCTCACTTGAACCTGCCAGAAAGCTGACTGCGGGCGGGCGCCGGAGTCGGTCCACGCGGGGGGAATTCAAAGAGGAACTGTGTGCTGCAGGCTCCTCCCCCGAGGAGCTCACACCCTGGTGTGGGAGATAAGACAAGTACACAAACAACCGCAATACCAGGAGGAAGGTGATAAGTCCCAAGAAAGCCCTATTCAGTGCTACAAAGGCACCCAGAGCAACCGGTCATCTGCACCTAGCAGAAACTTGAAAGTCTTCCTGGGCGGGGCGGTGCCGAGCAGGGGCTTGAAGGCCCGGCTGATAGACAAGGGTTGCAGAAGACATGCCCCAGCCCAGTACAGTGCTCACAGAGTGGGGAGGTGTCCGGCTAGGGAGGCGGAGACTTGGCAGAAAACACACACCCTGCGGGCCACCTCTGCAAGGTCCAACAGCCCCACCTAGTGCGCACAGAGCGGGGAGACGTCCAGATAGGGAGGCGGAGACTTGGCAGAAAACACACACCTTGTGGGGCCGCCACTGTGTGATCCAGCAGCCAGGGCCAGAGCGCACGGAACAGAGAGAAGTTCTACACGGGAAGTGGAAGCTCAAAAGAGACCACACACCCTGCGGTACCGTCCTGTGATCCAGCAGCCCAGCAGAGTCCAAGCTGACCAGAGAGGAGGCTCCCAAGAGAGGCCCAAGACCCAAGGCAAACACACACACAAGACACTAGAGGCCAACTGAGCAGTCACAGAGGTAGCCATACCAAATTGACAAACACAGCCACACCTTAGTTAGTCAATAGGGTCAAACCTGTGCACTGTGAAACCCCCTGCCAAAATGAATAAAAATAAAAAAAAGATACCAGAAATACAAAAAACCAAGAAAGTACACCAACAAAAGTCAATAAATCGAGAAAGAAGCCCAAATTTTTAGAGGAAGAGCAAATTGTATTGAAAACCACCAGGCACAGCCTTCTGGCTACAAGTTGGTTTTTCCCCACCGTAATAACTTCGTATAGCATACATTATACGAAGTTATACGAGTTAATACTAAACAGACTGAACGAGATACAAGAACACACAGCTAGACAACACGATGAAACAAGGAAAAGTATACAAGACCTGAAAGAGGAAATGTACAAGGAAATGAATGTCCTAAAAAAAAATGTAGCAGAACTTGCCGAACTGAAGAAGTTATTCAGCAAAAAAAAAAAACACATTGGAGAGTTTAACCAGCAGGCTTGCGGAAGTTGAAGAGAGAACCTCTGAACTTGAAGATGGGCTGTATGAAATAACATAAGCAGACAAGAAAAAAGAAAAAAGAACCAAAGACATTGAAGAAAATCTGAGAGATATTAGACAACCTTAAGCGCTCAAATACCCGAATCATGGGTATTCCAGAAAGGGAGGAAAAAGGAGATTGTATTGAAAACATATTCAATAAAATAGTGGCAGAAAACTTCCCAGGCATAGGAAAAATCACAGATCTTCAGATCCAGGAAGCTCAACGATCTCCAAACGTATTCAACCCAAAAAGGGCTTCTCCAAGACATGTTATAGTCAAATTGGCAAAACTCAAAGACAAAGCATAAAAAAAAATGTAGCAGAACTTGCCGAACTGAAGAAGTTCTTCAGTGAAATAAAAAACACATTGGAGAGTTTAACTAGCAGGATAACGGAAGTTGAAGAGAGAACCTCGGTTCTTGAAGATGGGCTCTTTGGAATAATACAAGCAGACAAGAAAAAAGAAAAAAGTATCAAAGTTATCGAAGAAAATCAGAGAGAGATATTAGACAACCTTAAGTGCTCAAATATCCGAATCATGGGTATTTCAGAAGGGGAGGAAAAAAGTGATTGTATTGAAAACATATTCAGCAAAATAGTGGCAGAAAACTTCCCAGACATAAGAAAAATCACAGATCTACAGATCCAAGAAGCTCAATGATCTCCAAACGTATTCAACCCAAAAAGGGCTTCACCAAGGCATATTATAGTCAAAATGGCAAAACTCAAGGACAAAGAGAGAATCTTGAAAGCTGCAAGAGAGAAGCGTCAAATCACCTATAAGGGGGCTCCAATCAGGTTAACGTCAGACTTCTCAACACAAACCCTAAAGGCTAGAAGGGAATGGGATGATATATTCAAAATACTAAAAGACAAAGATTGCCAGCCAAGAATACTCTACCCTGCAAGGCTGTCCTTCCGAAATGAAGGGCAAATAGTATATTTCTCAGACAAACAAAAACTGCGGGAGTTCACCACCACACGACCACCCTTACAAGAAATTCTCAAGGGAGTACTGGGTTTGGTTCCTGAAAAATAACTACCACTGCCATAAAAAACCAAGAAAAATCAAAACCCACTAGTATAATAAAAATGACAATCATGAAAAGAAAACAAACAAGCAAAAAGGCTATCTGCATCCTAAGGAACCAACAAACACAGAAAACAAACAGAAAAGCAGAAAGCAAGGAACAAAAGACACCTAAGACAACCAAACAACCAACAAAATGCTGGGAATAAATCAACACCTTTCAATAACAACTCTTAGTGTAAAAGGCTTAAATTCCCCAATCA
>NW_007726161.1:338059-338391 GCF_000696425.1 Galeopterus variegatus
ACCACGATCAAGTGGGATTCATCCCAGGGATGCAAGGCTGGTTCAACATACGCAAATCAATGAATGCGATACACCATATTAAGAAAGTCAAACACAAGGACCATATGATCATCTCTGTAGATGCTGAAAAAGCGTTTGATAAAATCCAGCACTCATTCATGACAAAGACCCTCTATAAGATAGGTATAGATGGAAAGTATCTCAACATAATTAAAGCCATATATGACAAACCCACTGCCAATATCATCCTGAATGGGGAAAAGCTGAAAGCTTTTCCTTTAGGAACAGGAACTAGACAAGGATGCCCACTCTCACCACTCCTATTCAATATA
>NW_007726161.1:339227-340481 GCF_000696425.1 Galeopterus variegatus
CCATTGATTTCTTCTCTAATCTTTATTATGTCCTTTCTTCTGCTTGATTTAGGTTTAATTTTTTATTAAAGATTTAAATATACACTCTGAAACAATAAAACTTATTAAAGAAAACATAGGAGAAGCATTACAGCAAATAGGGCTGGATACAGACTTCCTGAATATGACTCCAAAAGCACGGGCAACCAAAGGAAAAATAAACAAATGGGATTATGTCAAACTAAAAAGCTTCTGCACAGCAAAAGAAACAATTAACAGAGCTAAAAGACAACCAACAGAGTGGGAGAAAATATTTGCAAAAGATACATCTGACAAAGGATTAATATCCAGAATTTACAAGGAACTCAAACAACTTTACAAGAAAAAAAATAAGCAACCCAATTAAAAAATGGGCAAAAGAGCTAAGTAGACATTTCTCTAAGGAACATATACAAATGGCTAACAAACATATGAAAAAATGCTCAACATCACTCAGCATCCGGGAAATGCAAATCAAAACTACACTGAGATACCATCTCACCCCAGTTAGGATGGCTAAAATCCAGAAGACTCTGAATAATAAATGCTGGCGTGGTTGTGGAGAAAAAGGTACTCTCATACATCGTTGGTGGGACTGCAAAATGGTGCAGCGTCTATGGAAATTGGTATGGAGGTTCCTCAAACAATTGCAGATAGATCTACCATATGACCCATCTACCGCACTGCTGGGAATATATCCAGAGGAATGGAAATCATCAAGTCGAAGATATATGTGTTCCCCAGTGTTCATTGCAGCCCTCTTTACAATTGCCAAGAGTTGGAACCAGCCCACATGTCCATCATCAGATGAGTGGATACGGAAATGTGGTATATCTACACAATGGAATATTACTCAGCTATAAAAACGAATGAAATACTGCCATTTGCAACAACATGGATGGACCTTGAGAGAATTATATTAAGTGAAACGAGTCAGGCACAGAAAAAGAAATACCACATGTTCTCACTTATTGATGGGAGCTAAAAATAAATAAATAAATTCACTCACACACACACACAAAAAAAAAATAACGGTGGGGGGAGAAGATATAACAACTACAATTTTTTGAAGTTGTTACGACAAGCAAACGGAAAGGACATTGTTGGATGGGAGGGAGGAATGGGTGGAGGGAGGGAGGTTTTGGTAAGGGGCCACAATAATCAACCACAATGTATATCGACAAAATAAAATTAAAAAAAAAAAAAAGGAAGGGGAATTTTGGGGGGGGGGGGGGG
>NW_007726161.1:340750-341703 GCF_000696425.1 Galeopterus variegatus
CATGTTCTCACTTATTGATGGGAGCTAAAAATAAATAAATAAATTCACTCACACACACACAAAAAAAAAAAATAATAACGGTGGGGGGAGAAGATATAACAACTACAATTTTTTGAAGTTGTTACGACAAGCAAACGGAAAGGACATTGTTGGGTGGGAGGGAGGAGAGGGTGGAGGGAGGGTGGTTTCAGTAATGGACCATAATAATCAACCACATTGTATATCGACAAAATAAAAATTTAAAGGAAAAAATAAATAAAATAAAATAAAATAAAAAGGCAAGCCACATACTGGGGCAAAATATGTGCAATACATATGTCTAATAAAGGACTTGCATCCAGAGTAAAGAACTTTTATCATTCAATAACTACGATACAATTAAAACCACAGTGAGATACAACTTCACAACCCACTAGCATGCCTAAAATTAAAAAGACTGACAATATCAAGTGTTAACAAAGATGTACAGAGATAAATTCTCACATATTACTACTGGGAATACAAAATGGTGCCCGTGTTTTGGAAAACTTCATGGTGGTCACACCTAGATATTTACCCAAGAAATGAAAGCACATATTCACTAAGAGACTTTTTATACGAGTGCTCTTTCATAGTAGCCCCAATCTGGAAACAACACAAATGTCCATCAAAGAGTGAATAAAAAGGAACAAACTATTGATGTACACAAAGATGGGTGAACCTCAAAACAGCATGCTTAGCAAAAGAAGATAGACATAAAAGACTACATTGTATGATTCCACTTACATGAAATTCTAAAACTAATCTATAATGACAGAAAGCAGATCAGTGGCTGCCTGGGGCTGGGTGTGGGGGAGGAAACTGACGGCAAAGGAGTAGGGGAAAGTTTTGGGGGTGATAAAAAAAATTTTCTGGGGCCAGCCCGGTGGCGCACTGGATAGTGCGCTGCTTGGGAAGTGCGGCGGCGCTCCCGC
>NW_007726161.1:343074-344714 GCF_000696425.1 Galeopterus variegatus
CCCTCGGACGGGAGCGCCGCCGCGCTTCCCAAGCGGCGCACTATCCAGTGCGCCACCGTGCAGGCCCAAATTTGATTTTTAAAAGACAAAACCTGGGCCGGCCTGGTGGCGCACTGCTACAGTGCGCTGGGAGCGCGGTGGCGCTCCGCCGAGGGTTGGGATCCCACATACAGACCGGTTCCTGCTCACTGGCTGAGCGATGTGTGGGCGCAGCACCAAGGGTTGCGATCCCGTTGCCAGTTCCGGTCCGGTACTGGCGTGACACTGAGGGTTGCGATCTGTTGCCGGACACGAAAAAAGACAAAAAAGAAAAAAAAAAGACAAAACCTACAAGCCCATATTTTGTCTTAAACAGACAAGAAAGTTTTCTAGTTCAATGCTTACATTTATGAATGCTTATTAAAGTTTCTAAGCGCTTACTCTAAATTTCTGTACTTAACCCTTCTTCCCCATGGATAAAAACAGCTCGCACGGTGGCTGTGGTCCGCGGACCACTCTGCTCCACTTGGCTCACTGCAGCAAAGCCCTGCTGCAGCCCGCCCTTGCAAACTTCACGTGGGAAAGCCGGGAGGCACCTGACCACGGCCAGGGTCACTGGGTCTGGAATACAGGCTTGCGCTGCAGCCGCAGGACCCGGTACGTGTTGAGGCCAGGCACGTCGAAGCCGGGGGACAGCCCGTGGCTGTCCAACGGGTAGAAGTTGACGAGCTGCCCGTGCTGGGCCTCGAGCGANCGTAGAAGCCAGCTGCCATGCGGGCGCGCACGAGGGGCGTGAGGTCGAAGCCAGTGTCCGCCATCCCCAGAGGATCCAGCACGTTCTCCGAGATCCAGCGTTGGTAGTCACCATGGGCGGTGTGGGCTGCCAGGACATGGGCCAGGAGCGAGAAGGCCAGCGTGCTGTAATGGCACCTGGAAGTAAAGCGGAGGAACCTGGAATGTGGCCTCGGAAAACACCTCCAAGCCCTAAATTATAGCCCCCCTTTCCCACCTGTGCAAGCTGTCTGAAATGCCACCAGGGTTTCATTAGACTGGGTGGGGAAGGAACCTGCTTCACTGTTTCCCAGATGGTCAGACCCAGAAGTGACTTCTGCTATCAGGGAACATAACTCTGTCTTCTATATCTGGGTAGACTACGGCCAGAGAGGGGCAGATTGTCCAGGGTCATACAGCAGGTTGAAGGAGAGCTGGGCTCAGCAAGGCTCCTGGAACGGTGCTAAAGCAAATCTTGTTGGTCCTTTACACTTTAGTATGATTTACTTAACCAAATGGAAAATTAGTCTTAGACTGTTCTGGCTGAGGGGTGGAGATGATAGTGATCCTGTAACTCAAGGATAACAAATAGGAAGCAAGAACTCAAATAGGAACCATGGCAGACACCAATAATCAATGAGGCCTCTTTTCTTTCCCAGAGTAGATGCAGTTTCAGAATCTCTAAAATAGTGCCTTGGGGGCCGAGCCCGTGGCGCACTCGGGAGAGTGCGGCGCTGGGAGCGCAGCAGCGCTCCGGCCGCAGGTTCGGATCCCATATAGGGATGACGGGTGCACTCACAGCGCTCACTGGCTGAGCACGGTGTGGCCAGGTCTCAAAAAGGACAAAAAATAAAATAAAATAGTGCCTTGGGAAGGCACAAAGACGGATG
>NW_007726161.1:345574-349003 GCF_000696425.1 Galeopterus variegatus
TCCCAGAGTAGATGCAGTTTCAGAATCTCTAAAATAGTGCCTTGGGGGCCGAGCCCGTGGCACACTCGGGAGAGTGCGGGGGAGCGCAGCAGCGCTCCCGCCGCGGGTTCGGATCCCATATAGGGATGACGGGTGCACTCACAGCGCTCACTGGCTGAGCACGGTGTGGCCAGGTCTCAAAAAGGACAAAAAATAAAATAAAATAGTGCCTTGGGAAGGCACAAAGACGGATGAAAATTCACGAATCCTCCTAGCATTTCTGAACTCTAAGAAATTTCAACCGCCTCATTTTTGGAGCTGAGGAAGGTGAGGTTCACAGAGGTAATGTGCCTCACCCAAGGTCACACAGCATGTTAGTGGCAGAACTGAAAGCATCTCCTTTCTCTGCATCACCTGAACCGTTTCTTCTTTAAGGGAAGTGAGGCCTGAAATTCAGCATTTGGAGAAGCAGAGGAGTAAATTTGGGAAAGGGAGCGCTGCCCAGAGGCCTGGAAAGAGACATCTGAGGCAAAGGCATGCCGGCTGTCCTCTGTCCAGCTCCAGAGCCCCACTGCTGTCAGAATTCGGCTTCTCTGCTCAGGGCCACCCAGCTATCCACGCCCAATCTCATCAGCGTCACATTTATTTCCATCATGGCAAATCTGTCTTATTTGTTCACCGTGGCTTCCTCACAAGAATGCAAGCTCCACAAAAAGGGTCCTGGACAGATTTGTTCACTGCTGTATCTCAATGTTCAGCACGTTCTGGGCAGACTAGGTGCTCAATACATGTCGAGTTGATGAATGAAAACAACAGGAGATCCAAGCAGAACTGGATTCTGGGCCCAGCTCTCCCCTGCCCCACTGGCCTCCCTACTCCTGGCTGTAATCTTTCCAGCTGTGGAGTAGGGCTTTTATTCAGTGATCCCCGAGGTCTCTCCTGACTCCAACCATCTAGGATGAAGCAATGTCGGCTCTTTCCCAGGTGGGTGGGTCTCCTCAGGAGGTGCCTAACATGTGGCTGGGTGTCAGGGTGCACTCTTCACCTGGTCTCCTCACCTGGTTCCTGGGTCTGCCACCAACACGTCATCCTTGAGTAGGCTCAGGGCCTCCTGGGTGCTACCCCTCCACAGCAGCGAGGTGGAACGCAGCCTTCTGGGCAGCCCTAGAGAGGAGCAGAGGTCAGATCTGCTGTGCCCAGCTGAGGGTGGGATGGTGGGCCCCTGGGTGCACTCCCTCCCCCACCTTTCATAGGTTGAGAGAGAACAAAATTCTTTTTTTTTAAATCAAGCGTGAACTCCAAACCTGCTTCCTTCTCTTCCTGCCTGTGTTTCACTGGGCAAGTCATTTACCTCTCTGAGCCCCAGTCCCTCATCTATAGCATAAGGGAAACAACTCCTACATCATAGGGCTGGTGTTAGAATTAAATGAGATATGAGGTTTAGCATAGTGCCTGGCACATACTAACTGATCAAAAAATCATTATTATCATCAACTATAGAGAGTTTAATTTCGATAAACTTCTTGAGGTCAGTGACCAGACAAGTTTTGTGGAACTTGGCTTCTCCACCCACTTGCAATGTTCTGTTTATTGGATGTGACAAGTATGGGAAGGGTCACAGGATTGGGATTTCTTCCATCCATCCACTTATCAGTAGTCTTTGAGCATCTATTGTGTGCCAAGGACTGTTCTAGGTGCTGGGGATTCAGCAATGAACAAAACAAAGTCTCTGCCCATGTGGAGTTTACATTCTAGTGGAAGGGACACATGATAAGCAAGTAAATGTTCACATAGTGGAGAAAAATAATTCCATGTAAGAAGGGAGGGATAGTTATTTCTTGGAAGGTGGTCAGAGAAGGCCTCACAGAGATGACCCTTGAGCAGGTGAGACCTAGAGGAAGTGAGGGAGGGAGACATGCAGCTCAATTAAGAAGAATGTCTTGGGCAGAGGGAATGGCAGGTGCAAAGGCCCTGAGGCACGAATGTCTTGGCATGTTTGAGGAACAGTGTGGAACAGCCAGTGTGGCTGGAGAGGAGTGAGAATAGGAAGACTTTGGAGATAAGAGATATTGGGGGTGCAGGCACCAGATCTTATAAGGCGCTGTGGGCTACCAGAAGTACTTAGCTTTCCCTCTGAATACAATGGAGCCATTGCAGGGCTTTGGAGCAGAGGAGAGATGTAATTCGACATGGATTTTATCAAGGTTGCTCTGACTACTTTGTGAAAAGACTGTTGGGGACAATATCAGAAGCAGGAAAGCCTGTAAGGAGACTTGCTAAAATCCTTGTTTGTGGCTTGGACCAGCGTGCTGGTAGTGGAGGTGGTGAGAAGTGTTTGTGTTGTGGACATATTTTGAGAAGAGAGCCAACAGAATTTGCTACTGGAGGAGGTTGGAGGGTGTGGGAGTGAGAGGTGTCAGGGACAACTACAAGGTTTTGAGCAACTGGGGGACAAAGTCCTGAGTCCTGGGTTTAAATTCTGACTCCAGCACAGCTACTGGAGGAGGTTGGAGGGTGTGGGAGTGAGAGGTGTCAGGGACAACTACAAGGTTTTGGCTGAGCAACTGGGGGACAAAGTCCTGAGTCCTGGGTTTAAATTCTGACTCCAGCACGTCTTACTACATGGCCCCAAACTATGCTGCTTCTCTGTGCCTCTACCTGCTCGTCTTTAAGTGGGCTGAGTACATGCGGTGGTTTCCCTATGAGGTGTTGAAAGACTTAAGGAATGAATGAAAAGCTCCAGGAGGAGCTTTTTGAGGGTCAGTCATAAAGATGTTGAGAGCCTAGAATGGAGTTATTCAGGTGGTAGTGTGCTCAGCTGGCCCCTTGGGACTGAGAGGAGACATGTAGGGTAGTTTAAATCTAACCACCTAATAGAGACCTATGCTGAGTTCCATGGGTATAGATGAAGAATAATCCACATTATACCCCTAGAGGGAGCCCTAGAGTCAGAGGCAGGGTGGATTTACAGGGAAGCTCACCCAAAAGTTTAAGCCTCAGGGCTTCTCACCTGCGTGGCCAATTTCCAAGGCCTGTATCTAATTTTGAATTTATAATATTGTATCCTTAAAGAGGACCCCCAAAATTATATCTGCATCAGGCCCCACTAAACCTGGGTCCACCCCTGTTTGTAGTAACCAGAGCTATACTGACAAGTATGAACAAGGCTCAGAGAAGGTAGGTGACCTGCACAATATCACACAACTAGGAGGAGGCTGAGCTGGAATTTCAGTGCTTGTGCCCTTAACCACTGGGCAACCCTCAAGAAGACTCTGATCCTGTCCTGCCTGTGCTACCTCAAGAGAAGCCATCCTCTCACTGAGCATCAGGATGTGTGCATGGTAGTGAGACATGCCATGTTTACTGACTGAGACCTCTGGCCTGAATGCACTTTGTAAAATGATAAAATTGTGGGCACTTGTGAGAAATTTCTACCTTTTGGAGTCGATG
>NW_007726161.1:349422-349720 GCF_000696425.1 Galeopterus variegatus
GTTATATAATACGTACATTACACATGTACATATATTCATATACTCATATACATTATATGTGTATATACTATTTTTATTCTTTATGTATGTGGTAGCAAACAATATATGCTGTTATGAGCTTTTTTCCTACTTAATATTGTATCTTATTCCATCTCAACCCACAAAGAACATTATTATCCCTTTTGTAGGGTTATACAGTATTTGGTTGTATAGCTGTGTCTTAGTTTATTTAGCTATTCCCCTATGGATGGACATTTAGTTTGCTTCAGTCTTTTGCTATTACAAGCAGTGCTGTAGT
>NW_007726161.1:350316-354585 GCF_000696425.1 Galeopterus variegatus
TCCCCTATGGATGGACATTTAGTTTGCTTCAGTCTTTTGCTATTACAAGCAGTGCTGTAGTGAGTAACTGTATACATACCTCATACCATATATGAGTACATCTGTAAGAGAATTTCCTAGAAGTGGGATTGCTGAGTCAAAGAGTATATACTTCCCCTATGGATGGACATTTAGTTTGCTTCAGTCTTTTGCTATTACAAGCAGTGCTGTAGTTAGTAACTGTATACATACCTCATACCATATATGAGTACATCTGTAAGAGAATTTCCTAGAAGTGGGATTGCTGAGTCAAAGAGTACATACTTTTTTTTTTTCCCAAAGATGACCAGTAAGGGGATCTTAACCCTTGACTTGGTGTTGTCAGCACCACGCTCTCTGAAGTGAGCAAACCGGCCATCCCTTTATAGGGATCCGAACCCGTGGCCTTGGTGTTGTCAGCACCACACTCTCCCAAGGGAGCCACGGGCTGGCCCAACATTTTAAATTTTGATAGATATTGCCAGTTGCCCTCCAAACAGGTTGAACCAATTGAAATTCCCACCATTAACGTATAGGGGGACCTCACCAACTCAGTGCATCCATCCTTTTGATCTGTGCAAATCTGATAGGGGAAAATGTGTCTCAGTGTAGTTTCAATTTGCATTTATCTTGCTATAAATGAAGTTGTGCATCTCTTAAGTATTTTAATATTATTAAGAGACTTTTCTGCGAACTGTCAATTATGTTGCTATCCTTTATCCATTTTTCTGTTGGGTTCTTGGTCTTTGTTTTGGTTTATAGGTGATCTTTATATATTAAGGAAGATTACATCTTCATTGTAGAATTGTCTGCAAATATTGACTGTTGACTTGCTCTTGACCTAATAAGCAGATTTTGACCTGTCAACTTGATTTTAACCTGCCGACTGACCTTGATTTGTCTACTCGATCTAAATTTCCAGGCTTCGCCTCAGCTTTTCCCTCCTGAGATGTTTCTACCACGCAAGCTGTGAGGAGGAGGTATGGCCAGTTCAGAAAGCAAAGCAGAGTGGGCTCAGCCCAGCTGGATGAGAACCTGTTCCCCAGTTCCCCACCTGAAATGATTTGGGTCAGTCTGGGTAAGTTCTGAGACTCTCACCTGACAGCTGGCTGGCCATCCTTCGGAGGGTGACAGGTGAAGGCCTTGGGGCTGGGCGCTCCTCCAACAGCCCATCCATCAGGCCCCGTTGTTCGGGGGCCGATGCCATGCCCAGTGGGTTGTTAATGCTGAAGGTGCTGGCATACCTCTCCAGAGGGTCGTCTAGGGAAGCTACAGTGCCCTCCTCCCACAGGCGGTACAGCATGAGGACTGGAAAGATCTTGGAGATGCTGGAGATCCTGGAAAATGATGGGGACACAAGGGTACAGAGGGCAACCTATTGGCCCCACAACCCACTTCCTACCCTTTACCCACAGCCTCCAAATTTCTAGTATTCTAGAAAAGCACTGAACTCACCCGTATTCAATGCCTCAGACAGAAATTCACCAGCCCCAGTGGAACTACCTTTGGGATGCTTGTGAACATACCAGAAGCAGTGGGTCTGGTGTGGGATGGATATTCTTGAGGACCTACCCTGTGCCAGGCCCCTTACCAGGCACTTCCCATTCTGGGACAGACCTGGGTTTAGATGGCACCTCTGCCTCTTACTAGCTGTGTGGCCTTGGGCAAGTTGCTAGACCTTTCTGAGATTCAGTTTCATTGTGTGCTTCACAGGTTGCAAAAAGGATTGAATGAGATTGTGCATATAAAGTGCTTGTCGACATGCCTGGCAGGTAGTAAATGTTTGATAAGTGATAGCAAATATAATTGTTGGCCCCATACCTGGCACAGAGCAGGTGTAGCATGAATGCTAATCCCCTCTGGAGCCCTGTAATCCCCACAGCATCCCTGGGAATGACTGTGTTACTTGCATTGTGAGCTTTGAGAATCCTGCAGGTAGCACCCAGGAGGGGAGACTCTGGGTGTGCAGCTGAATGTCCAAGCTGCTTCCATCTGGGCCACTGCTGCCAACTGAAAAGGACCTGGGGTGAGGGTCCAGGAACTGATTATGGTTTCTTTGTGGCACACAGCGGGGTGGGGGGGAGGACACAAGGAAGCCTTTTCTAGTTAGAGGCTAAGGGCTCTTCAGAAGGGATTCCTTACTGACCTATTACCCCTGTGGTGTGACATGGGGTACTCACTGGTCTTCTCTGGACCTTAGCCTCCTCTTCTATAAAACTGTCAGGACTTAATAATGGTCCCTGGCAGCTTGGACCCCCAGCCATGATTCTGTTGAGTCTCGCTACCTCCTAGGTCCCCTTGCCCTCCCATCCCTTGCCCCCTCCACAGGACCCTGGAGGTCACCTGGCTGACCTGTACATGGTGTACTCATTGGGGGTCCCAGAAGCTGGGTCTGAACCATTCTTCTTCCCGAAGTTCCCAGTCCAGAGCACAGTGTCATTGTGGATGACAACTGCAGACATGGCAGCCAGGCCTGGGGCAGACATTGCCTGGCGCAGGCCCCTGTCTACCTGGGGGGGAAAGAACGGGAAGCTCAGAGCCTGGGTGCTGTAGCCAGCCCCTCCCCCGCCCACACCCCCACCAAGTCGTTCTGCACACCGCCCATTCCCACAGCCACACCCTGCACGCAGACCCCCATGAGCCTCCAGACCACGGGTTCCCAAACCATGCCCTGTGGGGTGGAGCTCCCACCCCGGCTTCAATCAGAGCATTTCCCCTTGAATCTGTTCTAGATGTAGGGCTTCCTCAAAAGATTTTTGCTCACACATTTCCGTAGCAAAATGAATAAGAAGAGAGGGGTTAAAACCACTGATTTAGTCCAACCCTTGTCTGATGCCCTAGAAAACCTCCAGTAGGCTTAGTCCGATACCCTAGTGTTGCAAATTCACTAGAGAGGGCACCTCAGCCCTCTTTTAACATGTGTTGAAAATACCTCATTATTTTCAAAATATCTCATTACTTTCAATGATGATGTATAATAATGATGATAACTAACATTCATTGAACATTTAGAATGTGCCAAGCATAGCATAAAGTAAGTTTTATGCATTGTCTCATTTAATCCTCGCAATAAGTCAGTGCTAATTTCTCCCCATTTAATAGATGAGAAAATTGAGTCTATGAGATATGAAGTGACTTGCCTAAGTGGCTAATGGCTGGCGGAGTCCAGATGAGAACCCTGTGCTAACTCCAGCCCCAGTTCTTAATTAACTGCCAGACCACCTGCCGAGTGATTTTACATTATACTGGCTGAGCTCTGTCTACTTGTGGTTTCCCCCCCCTGCACTAACTTTGCCTCCCTGAGCCTCAGTTTCCTCCTCTAGAGATAGGGATTCACAAGGAATGCATATAAGATGTTAGCACAGTGCCTGGCACATACAAGGTGCTCAACAGAAGGCAGCTATGGTTATTATTGTTGCTATTTTTAAAAATTAGTGTGACTCCTGGAAGCCACATAGCCCGCTCTGCTCCTGCGCCTTCACGAAAGTCCTGCTGGTATCTGCAGACAGTGATGGTGTCTCTGCAGAGGCCCCACCTTCTCTTCTGTGGCCGCCTCACCCCCCTCCCTTCCCGTGTTCCACAGATGACAGTTTCAAGTCCCCCACCATGCTCTGCTCATACACTTTGATCATGTTTCACTTGTCTCTGTGTCTCCCAAGATGAGGGACCCAAGTGGGTGGGGTCTGACTGGCACAGACTAGAGCTAGCTGACACCTCCCTCTAGTGTTTCGCCATCTTTCCCCACCTCCCACCCATGGCCTCTCAGTCCTCTGCATGTGCCGTGCACTCACTCTGCTGCCTCTGGGCCTTTGCACGTGCTGTTCCCTCTGCCTGGGGCACACTCCTCTATTCCCCAAGCACCCTCACCGCACACACACATCATCTGGGTATCTCCCACTTGCTCACATCTCAGCTTAGACACTGCTTCCTTCAGAAGCCTTCCCTGACCCCAGGACCAGCTCCTCTGTGCCTCCACATCCCCTAAACCTTCCTTTCCTCACTCTTGCCTGTGCATTATTAATGTTTGGCATCTTGACTGTTTCCCTCACTCCTTAGACACTGCTTCCTTCAGAAGCCTTCCCTGACCCCAGGACCAGCTCCTCTGTGCCTCCACGTCCCCTAAACCTTCCTTTCCTCACACTTGCCTGTGCATTATTAATGTTTGGCATCTTGACTGTTTCCCTCACTCTCAGACTAGTATCTTCTTCCTGCCATATCTCTAGTGCCTAGCACAGAGTAGGTGCTCAAGAA
>NW_007726161.1:355137-356817 GCF_000696425.1 Galeopterus variegatus
GTCCCCTAAACCTTCCTTTCCTCACACTTGCCTGTGCATTATTAATGTTTGGCATCTTGACTGTTTCCCTCACTCTCAGACTAGTATCTTCTTCCTGCCATATCTCTAGTGCCTAGCACAGAGTAGGTGCTCAAGAAATTCACATTGAATGAATGAATGCCATGACCAGTACAGAGGGAGTGCCCTCCCCTTCATTCCCCAGGCCTCGCCCCCACCCCTAGTTCCCTCCTGGGCCATCACTGACCTTTTCCAGGGCCTCCTTCAGTACAGGGAGGGGGTGGGCCAGGGGCACAGGCTCAGGGTACCTGGGACACATCTTCATGGGAGTAGAGATCACCTCTGGTCCCAAGGAACCTGGAGAGAACATCATGTGATGGGTAGGATACAGAGAGCAGGACAGGAGTCTTAAGGGTCATCCTACAGGGCAGGGGGAGGTGGCAGGAAAGGCCAGAGTCACACCTAGGGACAGTCCTCCCCAGCTGTCAACAGCCTTATCAGGATATATCAGGGTACTGAGACCAACCAGAGTGTGCCTGGGAGGAGAAGGCATGGTCCCACACTTGCCACCTGTTGTGTGGCTTTCCAGAGACCCATTACTCCACAATTCCTGGTTGGTGGTCACTGTCCTCCCTTCTGTCTTGCTCGACCAGCTTCCTACTTCCATGTGGTCAGTGGGCTTAGACATTCTGGCTCCTTGGGGCANTTGGAGCCCCACTTAGGCTTGGAGCTAAACCACAAGAGACAAGTCATTCTATCACCAGAGCTGACATCAGAGCATCAGGAGCTTGAGTCCATTCTACCTTTGTCCAGGCATATGGCTTCCTTGGAACTTCGGGGAGGAGCTGAGGGCACTGGCAGGACAGGATTCAGGCTGTGATGTCATCACAGCAGCTCCCAGACTTCACCTTATCCTCTAAGGCCGGCGTGGGGTGTTAGGGGTATGAGCCCCACTTGGGGGGCCACCTCCTCCTTGCCTTCCACTCCCTCCTGAGATTCCACCCAAAACTGAGACAAGCTCCCTGTGCTAGGTTCCATATGGCCTTAGGTTTCCTCCCACCTCTGGATCTGGCTGGCTTTGTGACTTGCCTTGGCAAACAGAATGAGGCCGAACTGATTGTGCAACTTCCTAGGCTAGGCCTTAAGGGCCCTGCTTTCGGGGAACACTGCCACCTCCTGGACAGGCCTGGGACAGCGGCCTTGAGAGCAAGAGACCACAGGGAGGGAGAGGCCACCTCCCAGCCGACTTGACCGCTGCCTTGGAGAGAGCCCAGGTTAGACCAGCAGGAGAACAGCCAGCCAGCCCACAGAATCATGAGAAATAATCAGCCACCGGTGTTATAACACCAAGGTCAGATTGGATTCCCGTACCAGCCAGCTGCCAAATAAATAAATAAATAAATAGCATTTAAAACTTCCATCTAAAAAAGAAAAAAAACAATCAGCCACTTTGAAGCCAGTAGATTCTGAAGTGGTTTGTTACTTAGCAATCAGTAACTGACATGGCCCCAAACAGGAAAATGACCAGCCTTAGGGAGGATCTCTCAACAATTCCATGACTCAGGTGTGGTAAATAGCCTAGACGTCAACAGCTGAGCTTCTCTACCTATCACGTACACACACGAAAAACCACCTGGGAATCTTTTTTTTTTTTTTTTTTTTTTTTTTTTTTTTTTTTTTTTT
>NW_007726161.1:357655-360442 GCF_000696425.1 Galeopterus variegatus
GGGAGCGCCGCCACGCTTCCCAAGCGGCGCACCTATCCAGTGCGCCACCGGGCCGGCCCGAAACCACCTGGGAATCTTAAAATGCAGATTTGATTCAGTGGGTATGGGGTGGGGTCTGAGAGCCCTCATTTCTAACCACCTCTCAGGTGATGCCAAGGGAGAATGTGGACCTAAATCGGTGTGGTCTACAGACCTAGGGCTAGTCCATGAACTGTTTGTTCCTCGTTTATGACAAATTAAGCATGAAGTTTGAGAGAGCATTCAGAACTTTTATAGCCATTTGACAGAGTCATTTGGCATTTGTTGAACCTAATAATTCAAAATTTGCACTTATTTTGTATGTCTTTTTAAAAATTTCCCTAATAATTCATTTTTATGTGTTTATAGTAATTCCAGTCCCCTATCAATTGGTAGTTTGATAGTCTGAGGAGCATGGCCCTAGAGGACAAGCCAGCTTGCCCACCTGGGGCTCTATTTGCTTAAGGGACTAAGAGGTCCCTCATAAAGGAATTTACCCTAGAATGAAAGGGTTGGGGAGAGAAAGAAACTGACAAGAAAATGAAAGAAGCCATTTCTGCAAAAAATCTCTGTGGGACTTGGGAGCCCAGGGCACCTCGTTGAGCTTTGGGGCATCTGCAACACAGAACGACACAGAGGAATACAGAGAGCCACTCCCCCGCAGTTCAGCAGAGACCAGGGGCTCTGGCCCATCCCGAATCCTAGCAGGTTGGAGGTCCCAGCAGTTGCTACAGCAACAGAGGGTCTGCTGGACCTCACCAGCAGTGGTGGCGCCTGTGCTGGGCCTTGACCAGCTCAGGAAGGAGAGGCTCCAAGAAATGGCAGCTGCTGTCCGTGGACACCTGTGAGTGGTTCTTCTAGGGTCTTAGATATAGCTGTGGGGAGGCAAGAGGGCATTGTCTGAAGGGGACCAGGGCCCAGAGATCCCACCGTGGTGTCTGAAGGCAGAGTAAGGAGAACACTGTTTACACTGAGATTAACCACCAGGCTGAGTGACTTGAGGAAACCCTGGTGGTGGCATTAGGGTCCTCATTTCATACACAAGGGCATCGAGGCACAGAGATGTCACAAGACTGGCCCAAAGATGCACAGTTAATGAGAACTGGGGTCAGAATGGAGGCCGGAGCTTCTGAGTCTAAATCTTATGGTCCTCCCTACACCCTCGAGTCTGGGGTGGCAGCTCAAAGCCCAGGAGGACCCTGGGGGTGGGGAGGAACTCCAGGTTGTTCCTGCACTCACCGGTCTTCAGCTTGGGGAGGTGATACTGCCACAGGAAGCAGCCAGTCATGACCACTGAGAGCAGGAAGAAGAGGCTGCAAAAGGTCGCATAGACCCACTTCTTTCTCACTTTCAGCAAGCTGGGCAGCCGGGCAGCCTGCAAGAGCAAGAATGCAGAGCACAGCACCTTAAGGGTCAGCAGAGGGAAGAAAAGGACCCCTACCCTGGCCCCTCCTATGCCACAGGTTCGCCCAGACATCACAAGAGCCCACAGCTTTGGATAAATTTCTCCCTTGTAACAATAAGGCTCTTCCCAGAGTGACCCCTTCAACAGCTCTGCCTTGCATGCCAACACCCACCCTCCTGTGCCCTGCTTGCCAGGTCCTCACCGCCTGCCCCCATGTACTTGGTGAAATATCTTAAGACCAGCTGAAATGCCACCTCCTCCAGGAAGCCTCCCCAACTCTCCTCACCCATGTCCACTCCCAACACACTTGGAACAAGCCTCTGTGATGGTGCAAATCCACTTCTCCCTGAAGTCTGAGAGCTGTTTACTACATTAGCTGATCTGCCTCACAGAATGTGAGCTCTACAAGGGTGGGGCCGCTTCTTCGCTTTTTCTCCTCCATGGCCTCTAACTCATCCTGGTTGCCTGGCACATGTTTGTGGAGTGAATGTGTGGGCCCTGAGAATGCAGGCCCAAGCTTCCCAGAAGGCCCCCTTCCCTCCATTCCACTCCACACACCCGCTTTTCCAGAACATCCCTCCTCTTCCATTCCTCCAATGTTGTGTTCTAGAACCTGAGAAAGAGCACCCAGCGGGCACGGGTTAAGCTCCCAGCACATGGTTGGTCCTCCACAGTGGTGGCAGGTTCTGGAGGGCTGGTCACATCACCTCATCCCCCATGTGGCTCTGCCCAAGTGAATAGAAAAACCTTCACAATGAAAAGGGAGTTGCTTGGAGTTCTCGAGGAAGGATGGAGCTGCAGAGAGCTTGGGGTCCTTTCCCACAGGCAGGTTAGGGGCTGAGAAAGCATGGCTAGGAGCCAACGAAGAGTGTAGACGTGAGGAGAGCAAGTCCTAAAGCCTGACAGAGGGAGGAGGAAGGGGCAGGTGGAAGGGGCTGAGCTACTGGAAAGGGAGCTCCCAAGAACAGTGTTTCCTCACAGCCAACTTAGAACCCTAGAAATGCAGTACCAGCTCAGCTTAGTATCCCAGAGACTGTGCTAAGCTTTTTTTTTTTTTTTTTTTTTTTTTGGTACATGATAAGTCTTTTTAAATAAGTGTCACAACACCCCATGAGGTAGGTGCTATTAGTGCCCTTAAGTTACAGATGAGGCTCAGAGGAGTTAAGTGACTTGCCCAAGGTCATACAGCTAGTTGCAGAGCTTGGATTTGAACCCAAAGCCCAGACTCCAATCTACTCAGCCAAAGTTCTGGAAAGGCCTTAAAGATGATTTGTTGAACCTTCTTATTTCCAGGTAGGGAAACTGAGGTTACAGGAAAGGGCTTGTCTGAAAAATAATAACTATCAAATGTCGAGTGCCAGCTT
>NW_007726161.1:361135-365250 GCF_000696425.1 Galeopterus variegatus
GTTGGTTTGGGGACCTCCATTTTAGAGATGATACAGTGGTGCTCAGAGAGGTTAAGCGATTTGCTCAGGGTCACAGAGCAGGGTGATAGGGAATCCATTCTGCCTGACTCTCAACCCTTGTGTCTGACAATGTGACCTCTTCTGAGCCATCTTCATTGTCTCTGTGGCCTAGACTGTGATGTACAGTATTCTTCCCTGGTTTCCTCCTAAAGGGCCTGCAGAATGAGAGAGGGAATTCAAGACTATTCCTTCAGAACCCTCATCCCAGGGACTGAGGGTCAGCATGAAGTGCGTCATGTACTAATCTTTTCAGCAACTCTTTACTGAGCACCTACTAGGTGCCAGGCACTGTTCCAGGCCTCGGGGATTAGGCCGTGAAGCAGTGTCATGGATCTCTGCCCTCAGGGAGCTGGCATGCTGGCGTCCAAGGCCTGCCTCTCCCGGCTGGCCTGCAGCTGCACTTCCTCCTTGCTGCACTTGGTGGCTGACCTGTGACAGGGGCCTGGTGAAGACGTGCTGAGTGCATGGGTGAGTGTGATACAACTTGACAGAGTGATAAGCAGCAGGCTGGTGGGGACCTGGGCCTCGAACTCAGGACCCTGAAACTTCCATCACAGAAGAGAGCCTTGCTAAACAAAACCCAAGTTCAAATCCAGGACCCACCACCTCCAGACCCACAAAACCTTGGGCAACTCCCAGTTTTTTCATTTGTGAAGGAAGAAAGGTAACAGTTTTCCTTGTAAGGTTATTTTGAGACAGTAAACGTAGAAAGCACTTACTATGTGTGGGACATGATTCTAAGCACTTTGAAATACATTATACACATCAAATCATTCAACCCTCATAATAACCCTGTGATATAACTACTATTATTACTCCTATTTTACAAGTGAGGAAAGTGAGACTCTTATATGCTAAACCATTAGCCCAAAGTCACACATTATTAAGTGGCAGAGCCAGATTTGTACCCATGCAGGGTGGCTCCAGAATCTGACATCCTTAACCACTGGGCTATCTCTGTTGCCCCTGGTGAATGAGACAACAGGTGTCCACACAGGATCTTGTGCACAAATGTTCACGGCAGCATATGCAAAGTAGCCAAAGAGCGGAAACAACCCAAATGTCCATCAACAATGAGTGGATAGACAAAATGTGGTATATCCATTCAATGGAATAATATTCAGCCCTGAATTGCTGATCACTTGATAAATAAAAAGAAAAAAGAAAAAATATTCAGCCATAAAGAGGAATGAACCTTAAAAACATGGTAAAACCAGAACCCAAAGCCTACATTTCATTCTTCTATTTATGTAAAATGTCCAGATAGGCAAATCCAGAGAGACAAAGTAGATTAGTGGTTGCCAGGGGCTGGAGGTAGGGGGACGAGTAATCACTGCTAATGACTGCCGGTTTCTTTTGGGGCGACGATAAATTTCTAAAGTGGATCGGATTCCAGTTGCATAGTTTTATGAATATGCTAACCACACTGAATTGTACACTTAACAATGGTGAATTTTTTGATACATGAATTCAATAAATTTTTTTGAAAATAATAGTATCTACCTGTATTCAGTTGTGAGGATTAAATGAGTTAGATCGGATTCCAGTTGCATAGTTTTATGAATATGCTAACCACACTGAATTGTACACTTAACAGTGGTGAATTTTTTGATACATGAATTCAATAAATTTTTTTGAAAATAATAGTATCTACCTGTATTCAGTTGTGAGGATTAAATGAGTTAATATTTATAAGTCACTTAGAACAGCATCTGGCATATGGTAACACTACATATTTGGTTATCCTGACATGAATGCTTACTATGGCACTGACCCAGGTATTGGGAATATACTGATGAACAGACAGGAACTTTTCCCTGCCCTATTGGGGACCACAGTTTTGAGGGGAGATGGGTATTAATCAAATATTGCATTAACTGCTTCGTGCCTACCTCCCTTTTCAAGGGCTCCTCTTTGACCTTTATCCTACAAACATGGTGTTTCTTCCTCCTCCCTCCTCCTCTATCCTTAGGACACACAGAGTCCCTTTGTGACGAATTACCAAATCAGATACGAAAGAGGGACATCACTACAGATCCTACAGGGAAATATTATGAACTACTTTATGCCAATCCATTTGACAACTTAAATGACAAGAATAAATTCTTTGAAAGACACAATCCTTGGGTGATCTCATTCACAAGGGCACCAGCCACGTGCCAATGATATCCAACCTTCTAATTTCTGCCCAGCTCTCCTGAACTTCAGACTCCCATTTCAATTGTCTCTTAAGCATTTTCACGTGGAAGTCACCAGGTACCTGGAACTCAACATTCAGGACAGAACTCACTTATTTTACCTCCTCCTCTTCCTCCTCCTCTTCCTCATATCTTCAGCATCAGTTCATGGCACCTGCTTCCACCCAGGCACCCAAGCTAGAAACTTCAGGGTCTGCCTTGGCCCCTCCTATCCCTCGATCCCCACCTCCAACCTATCACAAAGCCCTGTTACAATTATGAAATACAATCTGTATTTCAAGCATACAGAAGAAATATAGGCACACACCACCCAACTTTGTTAAATCTTAACATTTTACATATTTTCCTCACATCTTTACATTTTTAAAATATATTATATCAATTACTTATTTAGTCTGTCTGTTCAGCATCCCCATCCCATTAGAAAACAGGGATTTTTGTTTGTTTTGTTTACTATAGTATTCCCAGTACCTAAAACAGCCCCTGCAACATAGCAGGCCCTAATAAATATTTGATGGATGGATGAATGAAAAACAGGGATTTTTGTTTGTTTTGTTTACTATAGTATTCCCAGTACCTAAAACAGCCCCTGGAACATAGCAGGCCCTAATAAATATTTGATGGATGGATGAATGAATGAATGAATGAATGAATGAATATAAAACATTCTAGGTAGAGTTGAGCCCTCTGTGTACCCTCTGCAGATCTCAATCCCTTTCCTCTCTCCCCACATGTAACACCCATTCTGATCTTGTTGTTTATCATTATCACACACATGTTTATTCTTTTACTGTATTTATGTAAATAGCATTGAATATTGCTTTGCACATTTTGAACTTATATAAATGATATCCCGTTGTTTTATCCTCCTGCAACTTTCTTTTTATTCACTAGATACATGTAGTTCTGGATTATTCACTTTAACTTCTGTAGAGTATACCATTGTAGGAATACACTGCATAGTGCAGTGGTTAGAGCATGGGGTCTGGGGGCAGACTGCCTTTAAAACATGACTATTTTACATTCCAGTTAGGAGCACTTTGCCTAGGAGTGAAATTTCTGGGTGACAAGGTATGGCGATCATCAGCTTAACCAGATACTATCCAGCTGCTCTCCAAAGGTGTTGCAATTTACACTCCCACCACCTGTGATTCTCACTGCTGTTTTAATCTGTATTTTCTTGGTGACTAATAAGGTACAACACCTTTTCATGTGTTTAATGTATATAAAATCATGCATTGCTTAACGACAGGAATACATTCTAAGAAATATGTCATTAGGCAATTTTGTAGTTGTGTGAACATCACAGAGTATGCTTACACAAGCATGGATGGTATAGGCCACTACACACCTAAGGCTATATGGTATAGTCATTATAATCTTATGGGACCACTGTCATTTATGCAGTCTGTCATTGACCAAAACATTGTTATGTGGCCCGTAATGTATTTGGGTTTGTTTATTTGGGTTTCTTTTTCTGTGATTGAACTATTCTTCTTTGCCTATTTTTTTAGTATTCATTTTTCTTTTACTCATTAGAGTTCCCTATATACTCCAGATTCTTCTACTGTGGCTTGCCTTTTTTATGTTGTGTTTAGGATAACTTTTGTGGAGATATGACAGGGAATACTGTAGCAATGAACCTGTGGCCAGATTGCCTGATATTGAATCTCAACTCAGACATTTACCAGCTGTGTGACTCACTTACCCCTCTGTTTCTGTTTCCTCACCTGTAAAAAATAAGGATGATAGTGCCTGCTTCATAAATTTGTAAGGATTAAATGAGTTAATATATATAAAGTACATTGACATATTGTAAGCCCTATCAGCTATTATCTTTTTTTTTTTTTTTTTTTT
>NW_007726161.1:365705-388906 GCF_000696425.1 Galeopterus variegatus
TTTTGTCCTTTTTGAGACCGGCCACACCACGCTCAGCCAGTGAGCGCACCGGTCATCCCTATATAGGATCCGAACCCGCGGCAGGAGCGCTGCTGCACTCCCAGCGCCGCACTCTCCCGAGTGCGCCACGGGCTCGGCCCTCAGTTATTATCTTTTAATAGGAGGGCTTTTTGTTTCGGTTGTGGTTGTTTCCAAATTTATCAATAATGTCTTTCTGGTTTGCGTATGTGCGTGTGCACACCGCACACACCCTTAAGAAATCCCTCTTTTCACAGAGGTCATAAATACAGGTTTCTGTACTTCCATACACACACAAAAAAAATGTTTTGGTTATTGTACAAGGTAGGGATCCAATTTTATTTTTTTCCATGTGGATAAGCAATAGTCGCAGAGCCATTTATTAAATGCTCCAACCGTCCCCCTCTGGTTTGTATGCCATCTCTGAAATATAGCCAGGGTTTGTACACACACTGATGTTTGTTTTCTAGGCTCTGTTCCAGAAGAGTCTCACTGAGTTTCCATCCCATCCTTCTCTGTCCAACCCTACACTCTCTTCCATGACAAAGATCACTCACATGCTGAGCACCGACTGTGTGCCAGGCACTGTTGTATAGGAAGCAGTCTGGCAAGAGAGGCTTTCTATGATCTGACCCCCACCTACTACACCAGCCCATCTTCTGCTCCTTCCCCTTCCCCACCCTATGTCCTTATGCTCCCACACCCTGGATGGTTTCCCCCTCTGTGCCTTTGCACCTGCCATTCCCTCAGGCTGAGATTTCTGTCCTCTTTCACCTGACAGACTGTGTTCTTCCCTTAAAACCCATGGGCATCCGTGAAGCCTTCCCATTCTCCCCCAGCAGAATTGCTCACCTGTCCCCCCTACTTTTACACATACCCCATGACTGCACTGGTCACACTGGCTTCTTTGTCATGTCTCTACTAGACAGGGAGTCTCTCCAGCACCAGGATCATTCCTTTTTGGCCTTTATGCCCACGACACCTGATTCCCCTGCCCCTGGCACTGGCAGGGTCTCAGGAAATGCTTTTGAACTTTACATTGTCGCACAAGGCAAGAGACTTGGGCTCAAATCTCAGCCCCACCTCCTGAGTCAGTTGTAACTTTGGACGAGATTCTTCCCTCTCTGGGCCTGTTTCTTCAACAGTTAAAGGAGAGGGTTGGGCTATTTGTAAAGACTTTACCTTTGTATCTGGAAGTCTTACATGGTTTCAGAAGTATCTTCCAGTTCTAGAATTTGGAGATCATAATGAAGCCATTTCTTTAATCATAATTTCCAAAGACCAGAAACGACCCCAAATGTCCCTCAATTGGTGAATAAATAGACAACTACGGTACATTCATACAATGAGATACAACTCAGCAATGGAAGGGAATGAACTACTGATACACACAATAATGTGGATGAATCTCAAGTGCATTATGCTAAGGGAAATAAGCCAGACTCAAAGGCTACAGACTATATATAATACCGCTTATATAACATTCTGGAAAATGCAAAACTGGAGGGACAGAAAACAACTCAATGGTTGCCTGTGGGTAGGGACAGGGGTAGACTACAGAAGAGCAGAAGGGAATTTGGGAGGCGATGGAACTGGTCTACGTCCTGACTGTGGCATGTGTTACGGGACTGTGCACATTGGTCAAAATTCATAGAACTGTGTGAATTTTATTGCACGTAAATGATACCTCAATTTTTATAAAATGAAGCTATTAAAGATCCCAAAAGCTTTAGCGCATCTCCACCTGAGTGTGGAAGGAGTGACACCAGACACAACTGTGCCTCAGCCACATAGGAGCAAATGGAGGGCTCTCTGGTATTGTCACGGGTTTGTATGGAAGATGCTCCCCTTTGAGCATGAGCCAAGAGCCACAGGGCCAGGGCCAGTAAGGGCAAGGCAGCCCTGGTGGGAAGGCAGCCTAACCTCCTTTAACAGGTACCTATGGCATGACCAGTATCCTCATCTCATTTTCAGGTGGAGAATGAAATTCAGAGCCATTGAATGACTGGCTGAGGTCATGGGCAGCAGATAGCAGAGCTGGGACTCGGCTGTGTGCTGCACAGCACCCCACCCCACCTCAACATGCAGCTGGGGCACCTCCTGTAGCTTTCCTAGGGGGCCCAGCTTCATGCCATGTCTGTCTCCAATCTCAGGATTTATTCCACAAGACCCGAAGGTGGGGGCAGTATTTACCCTCTAAGCTGCACACCAGCTGCTCACGTTTGGAGATGCAGGAGGCACTAGGAATCTCTCCCCTCTCCCTTCCCAGCTGGAAAGTGCTGGCAGGGAAAGGGCTCAGGAAGAGCCAGCCTCTTCCAAACCCCACCCATAACACGGCTGCCCAGGCCCTTCCCCGGAGGTCTGCAGCCCAGTCACCCTTGCCTTCTTTCCCCTTCCTCCAACCCCCTCTGGAACAGCCCCTCTTTGTCCAGCCATTCATTCAGAACACAATCCCTGAGGGTCTGCTGTGTGCAGGCAACATCTGCCCCCTCGGAGCCGGCAGGATGGTGGCGTGGTCAGGAGAGGCAGGACTGCCGGATGCCAGCTCTGCCCTTCCTAGCTTTGGACAAATAACCTCACCTCTTTGGGTCTCAGTTTCCTTGTCTGCATAATGGAGATAAGAGGTCTGCAGCCCAGTCACCCTTGCCTTCTTTCCCCTTCCTCCAACCCCCTCTGGAACAGCTCCTCTTTGTCCAGCCATTCATTCAGAACACAATCCCTGAGGGTCTGCTGTGTGCAGGCAACATCTGCCCCCTCGGAGCCGGCAGGACGGTGGCGTGGTCAGGAGAGGCAGGACTGCCGGATGCCAGCTCTGCCCTTCCTAGCTTTGGACAGATAACCTCACCTCTTTGGGTCTCAGTTTCCTTGTCTGCATAATGGAGATATCAAAAGTTCCTACACCTCACAGGATTTAGGTGAGAGTAAATGAAATAATGCATGTGAAGCCCCTAGAAACCGGTAGCTAGAGTGGTTGCAATCACTTCTCTGAGAGGGCTCCGGGGGCTGGAAGAGGCACAGATGAGCTCAGCTGGGGGCGGGGAGGAAAGCGATGTTGAGCAGGGAATTGGGGATGAGTTGGGGGCACTCCAAGCACAGGCCTGGAGATGCGAAAACAAAGAGGAGTAGTTTCTGGTTTGTTTTGAGAATTCAGTGAGCTAATGCATTTAAAACACTTAAACTCTTCCTGGCCTATGGTGCAAGCTCTAGAAATGTTGGTGATGAGGACAAAGGTGCTGTGGGGTGACTTAGGCCAATGTTTGAAGGCTTCTTGGGGCTGTGCCTCACCTGGGTCTTCATTCTCTCCAAGGCATGGAAGATTCCAGCTTCTTGAGGATCCAGGTCTGCACCTCGAGACCCTGCAAGCAGGAAACTGAGTCAGAGGAGTGAAGGTAAAAAGAAATCCTGGGGGGGCTGCAAAATAGAAGAGGGGGCAGAGAAATGCTAGAAAACAAGGAGGGTAGATGAGGATGGGGGGAAGCAACACGCATTCACCTGGCTCTACCTCCAAGGCAGGCTCGGAAACCCCTGCAAGGGTGACCCTCTGTTTCAGTTTGTCCAGGACTGTCTTGATTTTAGCACTAAGTCCCACACTCCCAGAAACCCCTCAGTCCTGGGTAAACCAGGACAGTTGGTCACCCTACCTGCCCCTGCCTCTGATTCCAGCTCCTTTTTTCCCCTCCAGCCTGCTCTGGGGGCCCCTCAGAAACAACCCTGTCAGGCCCCAGGGCTCTTGGCCACAACTTACCCTCTTCCAGAAGGCTCAGGTCCCGCGACAGCTGGGCAGTGCCTCCAGGAGTCCCCTGTGTTTCAGGAAACAGGAATGGCTTCCTGGACTGAGACACAGGCTCTGCCCAGGCTCCCCAGGGGCTGGCAGATGTGGTGCCTAATTTCCCCAGCACTAATCCCTCTGAGTGCCCTCTGCCACGGGGATTAGTTGCTGGGGTCCCTGAGCAGCAGGGAAGGAGGGCACATCTGTCAGAGAATGTTGGGCAGTTCCATGTGACCTAAAATGCTTCAGGCTGGTGGGCAAAGGACACTCTCTCCAAAAGGCGGGCTGCCAGGGTCCAGTCTCTGTCCTCCACGCCAGCTCCTCAGGCATCTCTGAGGAACCCAGGGCTCCAAGAAACACAGTATGAAGACCACTGGGGCCAGCCTAGTTATTAAATATTCAGATAACCTAGGTTCAAGTTCCAGTCCTGTCACTGCCTGTGTGACCCTGGGGAAGTCTGTAAAATGGGGATAATAATAGTTAGTGCGAGGATTAAATTACAATGTGATTGTAAAGCAGGTAGCCCAGGGCCTGGCACCTAGTAAGGTTAAGGGCTCCATAAAGGTTGGCTTCATGTTATGATTTGGTTTTTATGCCAATCTTCTACCTGGCCCCTGTGGCAGATATCATATGTTTCTCAGTGAACACTCTAAGAATGTCACATCTGTTGGTTCTAGTTGGCCCAAAAGATAAAAATATTTGCCATGTTGGCACTAGATAAGGCTGCACATTGGAATTACCTGGGTAACTTTTAAAAACCACTGGCATCTGTGTCCCACCCCAGAGATCCCCAAGGGTGTAGCCTGGATGTCATGATTTTTGAAGGTTCCTCCGTGATTTCACTGCGAGGCCAAGGTTGAGAACCATTGCCCCAGACCACTAAGTCTGCAACTTAACTGTGTGCAGGAGCATCCTGGGGATCATTCTAAACTGCAGGCTCTTAGCCAGTGGGTTGGGGTAGCACCTGAAAGTCTACATCTCTAACAAGCTCCCAGGTGACATCGATGCTGGTCCAAGGACCACACTCTGAGGAGCAAGGCTCTTCTGCAATTTGTGAACCACGCCACATCGTTATCTCAATAAAGCCTCATAATTGACTCACAGCCCCCCCACTCCCCCACCCTCCCCCGAATGGACAGGGCTTGAATTATCACCTCCTTTTGCTGATGCGCAGGGTCGGGCATGTGCACGGGTAGAAGTGAGCCTTCTGGGTCTTCTTCTGTAGCCCCCGTGGCCAAAAATCTGAGTGAATTTGTTCAAACTCTACATTGTGTAGCTGGCGAAACAGGCTCAGAGAGGGGAAATGACTTGCCAAGGTCACACAGCGAGTGCAGTGACAGCAATAGACGGGACCCAGGTCTTTTCCATTGTATCTGCTTGGTTAATCTTCAGGGCAGCTCAGAGCCATTGGGCAGCTGCTCTGGGGCACAGACTGTGTTGACAACATAACACACAGGGTGCTCAGTGCTTTTTCTGTATGTCCTTTGGTCTGCACAGCCTACCAAGTGGGTTCTATTCTGCCCCCATTTTTCGTCGGAGGAAACTGATGCTCCAAGAAGTGAAACCCTCAGGGAGTGGCGGGACTGAGACTTGGACCCAAGAGTCCTTCTGTTCCCCAGAGACTAACGCGCCTCCCCTGTTATCTTTCCATCTCACTATGAGGCAAGGACCGCATCTCAGCCAGCTGCTCAGCTCCTCGCTTGCACTTGCCCCAGCTCCCAATGCCCCAGTTCCCACCACGGAGGTGAGTGAGCCCTGTCCCAACCGAATTCAGCCGGGCAGGAATCCACAGTATGTCATACAGCAAGATGGCCACTGGGGGGCGGTATGTGCCCATGTGTAAAATCTCCCCGCCCAGCCTGCGCTTCCAGGTCTAAAGGACAATTCACTTGAGTGCTTCTCTTCCTCCAGGCCCTTAACCGTGGGCTTTCCACCCATAAACCAAGATAATCCCCGACAACAGCCCTGTGAGGGAGGGATTATTTATCCTCTTTATAGATGAGAGACTATGTTAGCCCTTTGCTTAAATAACCTTCCATCAGTGCCCTCGGCTCTTCAGAAAAATTCAAAATCTTTACCTGCAACAGCCTAAACCCTACCCAGTAGACCCTTGAGTTGAACTGCTGAAGTTCGAATCCCAGCTCCACCACTTTTTACTTATGTGACTTCGGTTGGTTTTCTTGGCTTCTCTTGGACCTCAGTGTGCTCATCTGTAAAATGGGATAATGAAGTAGAATCCCTCTGGGGTGGGAGTGAGGGTCACATGATGTAATACACCTAAAGCTCACAGTTCGGTGGCTGGCATGCAACAAATATGAGTCACTGTTATTACCATTAGTCTCACCGCCCTCTCCTCCCGGGGGAGAAATTAATTGTCCTCACCCTCAGCATCAGGACTGTCAAGAAAGGACAAATTAAACTTTAAAAAGGAAAATGTCCCCCCTAAAGGACAGATGAAGATCCTCAGCATTGATTCACTAATTCATCCATCCTTTGACTTCCCCATTGAGTCATTCAGCGGACACTTATTGAGGATCTGCCACTTGTAAGGCCTCACACCTGTGTTGGTGGTGGGGAGGACCCAATGGCATAGTAGACACAGTAACAGATCTGCACTGTCAACACACGGTCAGTGAGCACCTACTCAGTGCTAGGCACTGTTCTAGGTGCTTCCGACCTATCAGTGAATAATATAGACAAAGATCGCTGGCCTCCCAGAGCCTGTCTTCTAGCAGGGGCAACATAATAGATAAGTCCAATGGTATATTAGAAAGTGATACATGCTGTGGAAAAATGAGTAGAGCCAGGTGAGAGGGGTAGATTGTAGTATTAAATGAGGTGTCAGGACGGGTCTCGTTGAGAGGGAATGTTTACCAAATCACGCAGAGGAAGTAAGGGAGTTAGCCATGGACAACAGAGGAAGAGTGTTCTTGGTAGGGGAACAGCCGGTGCGGTGGCCTCAGGTGAGAGTGAGCCCAGCATGTTAAAGGAAAAGCCAGGAGGCCGGCAGCTGGAGCTGACTAAGTGAGGCACAGAGTGGTAGGAAAGGTCTGGAAGTAATGGGAGGCCACATCGTGTAGAACCTTCTAGGCCCCAGGAAGGACTTTGCCTCTCCCTCTAATGAGATGGTAGCCTTTGCAGAGTTTGAGGAATAGCATGGTGAATTAGTCCATTTCTGTTGCTTATAACAAATTACCTGGAACTGGGTAATGTAGAAAGAAAACAAGATTTATTGCTTACAGTTTCTGAAGCTGGGAAGTCCAAAGCCCATCTGGTGGTGGTGACAGTGACCCAGGAGTCTCATTGCAAGATGGTGGAAGCAGAGAGATCAGAGCGTGTGTGCGAGAGAGAGACAGACTCTCTTCTCTGTTCTCTCAAGGCCTTCAGAACCACTCCCTGATCAACATTTTTACTCCATTCACTACTGCATGGTCCTACGACCCAATCACCTCTTCAAGGCCCCACATTTCAATTACCATAATAGGATATCCCACCCTCTTAACAGTCACAGTGGGGGCCTAGCTTCTGATACATAAAACTTGGAGGACACAATTCAAGCTTCAGTGAGTTTGGGGGGGTACATAATTCAATCCACTACACATGGCCTGACTCCCATTTATAAAGGAGCACTCTGGCTTCTGTGCTGAGAAGTGACTAGAGGGCGGGGGTGGGGGCAGAGAGGCCAGTTAAAAGACTGCCCCACTTGCTCAGGTGAGAAATGATGACAGCTTGGACTGGCAGCCAAGGTGGTGAGACTGATTCTGGATGTACTTTGAAGGTATGGCTAAGAGGATTTACTGATGAACTGGAGTTGGGTATGAGAGAAAGAGAGGAGAGGAGTTGGGAATAGCTCCACTGTTTCTGGTCTGAGAAACTGGAAAGAGGGGGGCTGACTTTTGCTGTGAGATGGGGCACCTGCACGGGGGTGGGAGGGTTGGAGGGGAGAGCCAAGAGTTCCAGATTGGCCACATTAATTTTGAGATGTCTGAGTGATGGTGTGAAAGTAGACAGTTGGACATCTGTACAGAGCTGAGAGGTCTGTATCAAAGATGTAATTTAGGAAGTCATCAGTATGTAGCAGTAGATGGCATTTAAAGCCATCACCAGGTGGATGAGATGAAGAAAAGATGGGATCTGAGGACTGAGCTCAGAAGTCCAGGAGATGTGAGGACCGTGGAAGGCAAATGCCACAAAGACGTGCAGCATAGGTGCAAAGAGACCTTTACTGGGTAAACTTGCAAGCAGAGGGTCATAGTTGAGGTCCAACCTCTCATCATTGTATGGAGTGAGGTACGGGGGACCAGGGCATAGCTGGAAATGCCATGGAGTGTGCTCCGGAAGAGGGACCCCTCCTTTCTCGCTTGTCTACTTTTTTGTAGGCAAGTGTGAGGCCATCTAGCAAGTATAGAAAACCGGTCTGAGCTCAGGCACCAGGGGATTTGCCTGCAGTGCTGAGGGCACCTGGAGACCCTATGGGAAGTGGAGACCAGGTAAAGTCATTTCCGCTTTGAGGAAGGGAGCCCCCCTCTGGAACCCACTTGCTTTTTCATGGCTAGAAACCTGGAGTGAGCCCCCAAGGGTCTTCCAGTACAATGCAAGTTGTTTTTCCAAAATCCATCTGCTGACCTAGGGGCTCATCAAATATAAGCCCACCCAACAGGAGTAGAAATCAACTGGGTTTATAATGGGATTTCCAGTGGTGGTTGACAAAGCTGGAGGAGACACTGTAGAAGGAGGGAGGCCTGGAGGAATGGTGCACAGTCCACCATGGAGGTCTGAGCCATCTGGTCGTGGAGACCGATACCAGTATGAGGAAAAAGCGCACAGCTCAGATGGACGAGTAGTCTGGAGCCACTGGGTTTGCTCCCGTAGTAGTTACCCGGGCTTCTTCACCTGGCCAAAGGTGTTAACCAAGAAGCATCAGAGGATATTGGCTCATGTGACTCCTCTCCCAGCTGGCCAGTAAACAGTCCAAAGTTCCTAGTTATCCAGCATAACCTGAGCTAAGGATTCATGATAATCTTGGCAGTGAGAATTCTGGCTGTCCCCACAGCAATCTCCTTCAGGATAGCTGAGCAGTTATGGATCATGGATTCTACCTATCCATGGGAGGAAAATCTGTATAAAATGGTGAAATCCATGTACTGAATACCCAGGAAAGTCTTGTCAATGGCACCAGAGGCTGGGACTGGGAATGTTGCCTGTGTTCACAGGTCTTGGTCATCAGGAAGGTTCATATGCAGATGACATTATGTCCAAGCAAGGAAGGACCTATATCCAGAGCACAAAGGGCACTGCTCAATATTCTGCCAGTTGGCTCAACATCATAAATGCATAGGTGGGAACATGGTTGTGGAGACCCAAAGCACAGAAATTTTTGTGGCTGTAGCCAGCAATGCCCTGGCTGTGGTCAGAGAGCAAGACATCAGTAAGGTCCCCCATAGCTGGGTACAGTGGGCTGGGGTAGTGGTGGTGAAATACTCAGTACTGTAATAGGTTTGTGCAATGGGCACAGGCCTGGGCAGCTGCTCTCAGCTGTTCAGCGTTGCCTGTCCAAGTCTGGAAGAGGAGTGAGAGATGATTTAACCTTCTACCCTGATCTGTTTCCTGAAATTGCTTGAGTATGTTCATGCTAGACCAGCTGGGGACTGTCATGCCCCCAGGGTCAGCCAGATGATCTGTACTTTCCCCAGAGCATTGACCTCCATAGGAACCCAGGAGTCACCATTCTGCTCTCAAAGGCAACCTCTGGAGACTGAGGAAGGTGGCTGCCAAGCAGAGGAGACCTGTTGCACAGGTATCATCTCCCACTTACAGAGGAGATGGGTGGTAGGACCATGGGACTCCTCTTGGAAAGGCAGAGTCAGAGTTGCCTACTCAGAGTGTATGTCCATCAAGTGCCCCCGAAAGAGGCAAAAAAGAGCCAAAGTCACGTCCACACAGTTGTCCTCTACTAGGACAGTGTGAACTTACCAGCCAACAGTCAGAGTTAATGTGGGCTCAAAAAAGGAGGGGTGATTAGGTACAGAGACTCTGGGTCCTGACACATCAGGTGGACTCTTTCCCCTCCTAGGTACCCACAGAGTATAACAAGGGAGTGGCTGACACTGTTTCTCCCTGAGCCAGCCATACCAAGGCTCCATTGTACCTGCCACCTGCAGGTGGTGAGTGTGGAAGAGCAAGCGAATTCCATGCTGACAGGGTCCACTGCTCTAAACAGAGTTCCATTGTCAGATTGTGTCTTATCAGGAAGCTTTTAGCACATGACAAAGGTGATCATCAGAGCCTTAAGAGATTGAAAAGCGAATTCCATGCTGACAGGGTCCACTGCTCTAAACAGAGTTCCATTGTCAGATTGTGTCATATCAGGAAGCTTTTAGCACATGACAAAGGTGATCATCAGAGCCTTAAGAGATTGAATTCTATCTGCTTGGTGGAAGAAAACAGCCACTCATATGCCTTAACTATGTCCATGGTGGCCAGAATCCACTGTAACCAATATAACTGTGAGCTGGTCAGAGCCACAGGCTATTGTGCCTAGTTCACCTTGAGCCATGGGCCAACATTGCTGGCAAATAACGCAGACTCCATGAGCACCAGTGTCTTCATAGGTCAAATGAGCCGTCATTGGACCACCTCAGACCTCCTCAGGAGTTTTGTTATTGCAGTAGGTCCAGGCATGGGTCTAGTGTGCTGCTATGGTTTAAATGTGTCCCCTAGAAGGTCATGTGTTGGAAATTTAATCCCTTTTCCCTCATGAATGGATTAATGTTGCTATCGCAGGAGTGGTTTTGTTATAAAAGCAAGCTCTCTCTTACTCTCTTGTCTTGCCCTCTCTCCATGTGATGCCCTCTGCCACGTTTTGATGCAGCAAGAAGGCCTTCACCAGATGCTGGCACCATGCTCTTGGACTTCCCAGCCTCCAGAGCTGTGAGCTAAATAAATGTCTTTTCTTTATAAGTTTCCCAGTCTGTGATATTCTGTGACAGCAACAGAGAATGGACTAAGCCATGCACCAAAGGGGATATGATGCCCCCATCACCTTGATCAATCTCTTCATTCCAGATGCCCTCTTCAAGATGCAGTGCCTTACTGTGGGCTTATTTGTATGTCACATACAGACTGAGTTTGTGATTGAGTTGTTGTATCTGTATCTTCCCATAGTGGGGGTTACCATATGGATATTCTCCTAATGATCCAGTTCTGGGTGGTCCACTTGTCTGGCCGTACAGCAAGACCATTATCAATGGCCCGTGAAGCTGTGTAAAAGGGTGTATTCACAAAGGTATAAGCAGGATATAGGGAAACCACAAGGATAGTACAATACCCCTGGGCTGGTATCTGTGGGAACAAAGGGTAGGTGGAAGGAGACAGTCGTGCAGAGAGAACTTCTCTGAAATCCAGTCAGCCCAAAACTAGCCCAAGATGAGGCCACAGGAGGGAGCTGGGGAAATAACTACTTCAACCTACTCCTTTCCTTCAGCCTTATTCTAGCACTCCCCATTGGCCAAACCCAAGTGGAAGCCACAGGGCAAGGGGACCTGATGATGCAATCCATACAGCGTGGGCCCCGCAGGAGAAAAGGCAGGAGAATGATGGAAAGTAGACCTGAAGGTGGAAGATATCTGACACACAAGAAAGGTTGTGATTTTAAACAGGAAGGTCAAGGGAGTTCTTACTAAGAAGGAGTCGCCTGAGGAAAGAACTGAAGGGGTATCGTAACTCATCTGCATGGTCCAAATGTATCCCCCCAAGTTTATGTGCTAGAAACTTAATCACCACACAAAGGTGTGGCCTTTGGGGAGGTTCTTTATAGATTAATGCCATCATAAAAGGGCTCCCTTTCGCCCTTCTGTCTTCTTCCATGTGAGGGCACAGCATTCCTCCCCTCCAGAGGATGCAGCGTTCAAAATGCCATCTTGGAAGCAGAGACTGGCCCTTGATCTTGGACTTTCCAGACTCCAGAACTGTGAGAAATACACTTCTGTTCTTATAAATTACCCAGGCTGTGCTATTTTGTTATAGCAGCACAAAATGGACTAAGACTGAAATGGATACCAGAGGAATTGGGTGTTGGTATAACAAATACCTAAAAATATGGAAGCAGCTTTGGAAATGGGTAATGGGTAGAGGCTGGAACAGTTTTAAACTGAATGCAGGAAAAAGCCTTTCTGGCCATGAATGGAACATTAATGGTGATTCTGGTGAGGATTCAGAAAAGAGGCAAACTGCAGGGAATGCCTCACTCTTTTTGGAGATTACATAATTGGTTGTGAACAGAATTTGATAGAAATAAAGATAGTGAAGACTATTCTGATGAGATCTCAGACAGAAATGAGAAACAAGGCATTGGAAACTGGAGAAAGGTCATCCTTTTTATAAAGTGTCAAACAACTTTGACAAATTGTGTTCATGTCCTAGGACTTTATAGAAGGCACAACTGCAGAGCATGAACTAGAATATCTGGCAGAAGAAGTCTTTAAGCATCAAAGTATTCAGGATGCTGCAAGAAGAGAGAAATGATTTAAAGATAGAATTCATAATTAAAAGAGACACAAAACATAAAGATTTGGAAAATCCTTAGCCCAGCCATGTAAAGAATAAAAAGCATGCTTAGGAGAGAAAACCAACGGTGTGGCCAAGCCACCATCTGATAAGGAGATTAGCATGAATAGAAGGAAGCCAGATGCTATCCATCAATACAATGGGAGAATGACCGCAAAGATATTTTGGAGATCTTCAGGGACTGCCATGCCCATCCAGGCCCAGAGTGCTAGAACCCTGGGAGCCAGGAGATTAGCATGAATAGAAGGAAGCCAGATGCTATCCATCAATACAATGGGAGAATGACCACAAAGATATTTTGGAGATCTTCAGGGACTGCCATGCCCATCCAGGCCCAGAGTGCTAGAACCCTGGGAGCAAAACAATTTGGGGGGAGGGGCCCAGGGTGCCTTTGGGACCTCAGAGCTCACTGGCCAGGGCCACCTCTTTGGATTCAGGCACAGTACTCCTCAGCTGCCTGAGTTGAGGTTCAAGCAGGCCCTGGTGCAGGTTGGCCCATTTCTCTGGAGAGCACAGCAGCAAGCCTTGGAAGTGTCCATGAGGTGCTAATTCTGTAGACATGAGCACCATAAGAGCTGCAAGAGCTGTGGAGGCATGGCTTCTTCCACCTAGATTTCAAGGGATGCTTTGGACAGCATCAGGGACCAAGAAGAGACTTGCTGCAGGGTCAGTGCCATTGCAGAGAGCCCCCCGGGGCAATGCCCAGCAGAACTGTGGGGTTGGGGCTTCTGCAGAGAGTTTCCATAGGGCTATACCTAGTGGAGCTGTGGGAGCAAGATCCCGTTACCGGCCAGTAAAAAAGACAAAAAGAAAAAAAGAAAGAGATTCCTTAGAGCTGGGTTGAGGGAAGCTTTCTGGAGGTGATGGCTTTGGAAGAAGTGAAGAATTATAACAGAAGAAAGGGGGAAATAAGGGATTCTGGGGGAAGAAACAATGTGAGCAAAGATGTGGTTTCCAGTTACCTCTTTCTTCTTTCCTATTTCTCCCTTTTAAAATGGGAATGTTTGTTCTATGCCTGTCCCACTATTGTATTTCGGAAGCACATAATTTATTCGATTTCATAGCTGGAGGGAAATTTGTCTCAGGATGAATTATCTCACCCACGTCTGATTTAGATGAGACTTGGAATTTTTTACTTTTGAGTTGATATTGGAACAACTGAAGACTTTGGGGGCCATGGGAATGCAATGAATGTATTTTGCATGTGAGAAGGATATGAATTTAGGGGACTGGGGAGGAAGGTGATGGCCTAAATGTGTCCCCCAGAATTAATGTGTTGGCAACTTAATCTCCAATGCAACAGTACTGGAAGTGTGGCCTTTTGGGAGGTGTTTAGGCCATGAGAGCTCTGCCCTCATGAATGGATTAATGCAACCGTACAAGAACTTGATGAATGGAGTTTGGCCCCTTCTGCCCTTCCACCTTCTGTCATGTGAAAATACATCATTCTTCTTCTCCGGATACAGCATTCAAGGCACCATCTTGGAAGCAGAAAGTAGCCCTCACCAGATTCCAGAGACTTAATCTTCGATTTTCCACCCTCCAGAACTGTGAGAAATAAATTCCTATTCTTTATAAATTACCCAGTCTCAGGCATTTTGTTACATCAGCACAAACAGACTAAGACACCATATAATCCTAAAAACAACTCTATAAAGTTCACAGTGTTAATCTCCTCATTTAACATTTCAAGAAACTGAGGTACAGCAAGAATAAACAACATAGAGTTGTCCAAGGTCACACAACTGAAGGTTGGTAGAGTTGGGATTTAAACACAGGCAGTTTAGCCTCAGAGATCCTGCTCTTAAACAAAGTAGGATATGGGAGAGTCATCATAAAATGAAAGGGATGAAGAAAATGTCAGGGATGTTAAGTATTGAGCTCCGACTGTATACTAGCCACTGTGATAGGTGCTATGCGGGATATACAGAGGTACAACATGCTATGCTTGTCTTCAAAGAGCCTCATCAGAATAGTCTTCATTCCATATTTCTACCAAGTGCATTGGTGTATAGCAATGGGTATAGCTGCCTTTCATATTTCTACCCACATTCTGCTCACAACCACCTTAATAATCGCTAAGAAGAACGAGGCTTTCCCTATGTCTCTTCTCTTCTGAGAATCTAGTTAAAGGGTGGGGAGGGAATACAGAAATGTGTGCAAATCAAATCCCAGCAGATTTTGATACATTCTAGTGTAGAACCACAGATAAAATGCTGGAGAGCACTAAGGAAAGAGATTCCTGGGCCGGCCCGGTGGCACACTGGAGAGTGCGCTGCTTGGGAGCGCGGCGGCGCTCCCACCGAGGGTTCGGATCCCATGTGGAGACCGGTTCCCGCTCACTGGCTGAGCGCGGTGCGGGCGCAACACCGAGGGTTGTGATCCCATTGCCGGTCCCCGGTACGGGCGCGACACCGAGGGTTGCGATCCCGTTACCGGCCAGTAAAAAAGACAAAAAGAAAAAAAGAAAGAGATTCCTTAGAGCTGGGTTGAGGGAAGCTTTCTGGAGGTGATGGCTTTGGAAGAAGTGAAGAATTATAACAGAAGAAAGGGGGAAATAAGGGATTCTGGGGGAAGAAACAATGTGAGCAAAGATGTGGTTGAATTTGGGAGATGGCCAGTTATCTGGTTTGGTTAGAATGCATGAGACTTGTGCTGAGAGAGTCAATTTTGGGTGGAACACCAACATGCCATCAAGTCACACTGAATCACAGAGGGAAGTAGCGATCTCCTTTCCACTTCTCTTTCTGGAGAAAAGTCTCAGCTCGGTGATAGCCCACCTTTCACACTCTAACACTTGCTAATCTCTTTTTAATACAAAAAGCACAGGCAACTGAGGTCTGGTTGGAACTGAATAATGTGACTATGTTTACATTGTCTTTATTTTTACAGTTGTGTTCTATTTCAGCCAATCATACTTTTTAAAAAAATTTACACAGAAATTGTTATTTATTTTCCTTTACAGGTAAATTTATTTAAGAAAGATTATTTGATTTAATGGGACAATAGTGAGTTAAACACTCAGGTGGTGCATGGCTGTGGCAAAAATCACAGAGCTGGAACACCAATGACTGATGTTTAGGATATTCTGGCACAGAGTTTAAGATGTGTGAAGGGGACAAAGGAGGGGAAAAAGGCTGGAAAGGGGTCGGGTGACGAAGGGCCTGAACACCATGGGAAGGAATGTGGGTTTTATTCTGTCAACCATGACGGCGAGATGTTGGCCCAAGAACAGACAATGAACATGGCCGGAGACGGACTTGGCAGGGCTGGCTCTGGCCTCTGAGTGCAGGGTGAGAAGGGAGACCAGGGGGCTGGGGCCACAGTGGGGGGACTCAAAGAGAATGGGCATCAGGCCCTGGACCAGGGTAGAGGTGGCCCAACTGAAAGGGAAGAAGATATAGTCTCTAGAGCCCCTGTCAGTCTGTGTCATTGGGTGACACCTGGCTCACCCGCTGTGCACAGATTTTCTTTTTCAGAGATGACTTTCAGCCTCTTCTCCTGGCTCCTAGGCACCTCTCTGGTGTGATTTACTAAGAAGAGTCAATAGCCTCTGTCTGGGTTTGACTGAGTCGAGGTAAAAAGAGCAGAGGCCAGCCCGCCCCGATCTCATCTGGTGGGAGAACTGGAGGTACAGTCAGTGATGGAGAAAACTGACCCGCACCTTCTCTTCCTGTGTTTCCTCGTGGGAAACTTCCCATGTCTGCTGGACCGCCTGTGCTGATTCATTTTATTCCATAGGAAGAACATCTGATTTTCTAAGACCTTCACCTTCATTTCACTGAACAAAAGCCGTTCGAGGATCTTGTCCTGGAGGGCAAAGCAGGCATGTATCCTCTCCATTTCCTTCGGGTTCATGGCCTTGCCATGGTTGGGGTGGGCTGCGGGAGTCTTTGGTTTCTCTGCCTCCTCCTAAGCTCCCCACCGCCAGGAAAAGGGGAAAGTTGGTTAATAATGATAATCCCTTTCCTGTTTGAACACCTGCTCCCTGCCAGGTGGTTTATAAACATTGTCCTCATCGATTCTGGTGGCTACATCATTGCCACATTTTATGGGTCAGAGGATGGGGACCCAGTGGGACATGGTCACTTTCTCAGCATCATACGGCCCCCAAACTCCCAAGACCATGGATGCCTTTGGTTCATAGGAATAAATGACGTGGCTTGTTAAATCTGCCAGTCACAGAGGACATAAAGCCCTTAACCCAAATATATCTGTCCCCAGAGCCTGTGTTTTTCCAATATGCCTCTCTGAGCATTTTGTCAGGCCTAGTAAAATCTCAAACTGTAAAGTCTCAGTGGTCTCATGACATGCTCTTATCTCTATAATTCTCATCCGTCCCTGCCCCAGTTAATAACACTTCATTATTTTTTTTCTTTTTTGGATTCAGCTACAAACTACTGGTCTTTAAAAACATTTAAAAATTTACATAGTTCACACATGCAAAAACAAAGCAAACATTACAACAAATACCCATGTTTGCACACCAGCTTAAGAAATGAAACATCACAAATATAACTGAAGTCCTTCCCATAGTGACCCCCTCCCTGATCATCTCCTCAACTGCAATCCTGAATTTGGTATTTATTTTTTCCATGCATTTCTTTATACTGGTAGTTTTTGATGGAAGCCTATTTTGCCCTCCCCAGGAGACATCTGGCAACCTCTGGAGACATTCTTGTTGTCACCAATGGGGTGGGGGGGGGTGCTACTGGCATCTCATGGGTAGAGGCCAGGGATGCTGTTAAACTTCCAACAATGCATAGGACAGTGCCCACAACAAAAAATTGTCTGGCCCAAAATGTCAATAGTGCCAAGGTTGAGACATCCTTCCTTAAAATACAGGATAGGGCACTTTTGCATTTTTTTAACTTTATATAAAAGATGTCATAATCTATGTGCATTTCTGCTGTCTTTATTATTATATCTTAGAGATGTATCTATGTTGATAATACGTATCTCTACTTATCCATCCTAATTTTTTCCATATTAAAGTAGTTGTTACTGTTGCCAAAGCATGTTAACATCAAACATGAAGTGGGAGAATCTGGGATGGTCCCTATTTTAACACTGAGGCAACTGAGACCTTGTGGAGGGAAGGGGTCTGTCCACCGTCACCCAAAAGGAGGTCGCAGAGCAGGGACTGAGACCAGAGTCTTGGATTCGTCAGTCTTGCCTCATTCTCCTGACACTGTCCCTGTCCCTCAACCCCCCATCTAGCTGTAAATACCCCATACCCCTCAGCTGAAGCTAAGCCCCTTCTTGCTCACCTTCTGGGGTTCTGGGGAGGTGGGCTTGTGTTCATACTTCACCAGCCAGCTGCTAAGCAACAGCAGAAGGAATAGAAACCCAAACAAGGCTGGCTTGTAGCCCATCAGCCAAACCACCACTGCTCCTGCAGTGCCCGAGGACGTGAGTATCCCATGGAGACTTCGAAAAAGAAATACTAGTTCCCCCACCATTATGGTGTGGAGGCACACAGGCCCCAGAACCCTCCCTCAGTCCCCTCCATGACAGGAGTCACAGCCACCCACTCCTCTGAGTAATAAATAGCTCCCTCCCCCCCCACCCAGGTGCCGCATAACAATAATACTAACTACTCTTATGTCTTAAGCACCTACTATGTGCCAGACTCTGACAGACAGCTTGCAAGCATCATCTCATGGTGTCCTCACAATAGCCAGGTGACATAGGCCTTGGCAACACCTCATTCATTCAATACTTCTGGGCCCAGCCACTGGGAATAAAATGGCCAACAATACAGAGCCCCTACCTTCCTGGTGGAGGAGACTTCAAAGAAAAACTATCCAAAACTCAGAAATAAGGTAAAAAGATTGTCACCATCAACAGGCTCAACTGAACAAATGACCTGAAAGTTCAAAAGCTGGTGCAAAGATTGGAAGCTTTATTTTGATAACCAGCACCTGGGGAATAACCAGGCTAAAATCATCCCACCTTCTGGTGCCTGTCCTAGGGTTTATAAAGGGGAAGATGTGGGAAGGGGAGGTAAGAGTTTTGTCCTGTGGGCAAAGGGGAAGGCTGATCATGGGATCAGCAGAGGGGCTGAGTCACGTGTAGGGCCCCATGATGAACTGGGTGCTTTGGCGTCACAGAGTCTGCAGTTGGTGGATTGGTCAGCTTCCAACCCTTGATGTTAACCCAGGGTTGGAATCCTTATCTCCTAGGGAGAACCCAAAGACAATAACCTCGGTCAAGCATCACTGGAACATAAAAATACCTGACTCGTACCTCTAACTAATGTGGATGCAATTTTCCTTTAAGCAAGAGGATAAGTTAATAATCAGCTAGGGTGCTTTGCCTTTCTCTTGGAATTCCTTTGTTTGCAATTGATTAGGAAAGGTAAGAAAAACAAGAAAACTTAGTTTCAATTCTTCATTTTAGGTGTGCAACATCTAAAGTAAATCAACATAAGAGGGTGTAATGGGAGATACACAGAAATAAACTTTTGGGAAGGATCCCTTTAGGGCATGATTTCATCTCTGGGCAGTTCAGCCATACTGGTGAGTTTCTCAGTTCCTGTGCTAACCTCAAGGAATTGATGATTATCAGTTCCTAAGTTAATGGCTAACTGAAATTTTCTACTAGGTCTTAGTTACCCCAAAGATGGCTGTTCTCTGGCTAAGGTCCTTTAGAAGATTACTACGTTTGCTTTTGCAGTCAAACTAAAATATTGTCTAAAAGGCCCACCTGTTGGTCACCTGATGGTTTAGGGGAAGGTAATTTTGTTTGACTTACTACTTAATATTGATTAGAGTCCAGATCTGTAAAGTTCGATGTCAGTTTTTTAAAAATGAATAGTGCTATGGTTGGAATATCCCCTCCAGATCATGTTGGAGTTTAATCCCCAATATGGTATTTGAAAGGTGAGGTGATCACTGACTGGATTCTATCATTAGTAATTAGTTTTACCAGTTTTTGAAGTTCATGTAAATAAAATTTTTTTAAAAAAAACTATACTTTGAAGGCACAGGCAATTAAAAAGGCAATTATAGATCTGTGTGATACATGGAAATAAACTCAAAGAACACAGGACCTGTTCCAGTGTTGGGTCAGCGAGGGATTCCTGGAAGAATTAATAGAATAAACCACCATCACCATCATTATCATTAGACAGAATTAAGCTGGAGGAGAAAGAGATGTTATGTGTGTGGGAATGGGAGATGTGGGGTGGGGTATAGAGGCCAAGCGAAAACTCCCTCTTCACCCCTGAAGTTTCATTAATAAGAATCACTGACGAATTTAGATTAATATAAAGAGAAGGCATAACAAATTTTATTATTCAATGTGCTGGGAGGGGGTAAAACATGGGGGAATCACCAGGAGAGTCATGTTTCAATTTCCCAGTGAGGCACAAAGCTTAGATATCAGTGTTCATGAGAGAGAGAAAATGGGGGTGGGGGACTCAAGTAGAGACATCTTGTATACAGTTGAAAATATTTCAGGTAATCTCACTGCCGTTCTCAGAAAGAATAGGTAGAAGACGAAGGAGAGACACCCCAGAGGAATTTACAGATGTAAATTCCTTTCCTGTTTGCATTTACAGATGTAAATTTCTTTAGATGAAAAACAGCCTTCTAGTTATTATTGGTTTTCCAGGCTCTCTGAATTAACCATCTTGAAATATGTCAAAGAAATATATTTTGGTACCAGTACATTTTGCTTTCCTAGAGTTTCCCCTCTCCCCTTTGAAACTTTAATTTTTAGAAAGTTTCACATATTAAAGTAGGATTGGTAGCTATGGAGAGATTTGGGTTAAAAGTTTGGAGATAAGAGATAGGCAAAGGAAAAAGCATAAATTGGAACAAGTAGAAAAAAACAAATTTGAGTATGCTGCTTCATATTTTTTTGAGTCCATCTCTTAGTCCTGAGAATAGGTCAGTTTGGTTAAACAGTTTTCTCCCACTCCAAAAAGTGGCACTGCAGATGGGCTACCATCAAGGCTAGATCTCTGTATGGTGTAAGTATGCAGGTATTTAATAAGATATTTTTCTATGACAACAAAGAAAAACAATGGTTAATGTCAGGAATTGTTTATAAGCTAGTTTTTCTACAGTCTTTGAAGCATCTTCATTTGGAGTAGCTGGCCATGGCAATCTGACAGGTTTTTCTGGACTGCAATTGGCATGTACAAAGTTTCTCCAAATATTAAGTGGTTAAGGATGATTTTTCTTCAAAGCCAAAATCACTTAAACTTGCAGGGCCTTGGGACAAAGGCAACTTTAATTTCTAGTTGTTCCAAATCAGAAGTGTGGAAGAAAAAGTGAAACATTAATCTGGAGAGTCACTGTGGATACTGGAAGAAATTAAAAATTCAGGATTCAGTCTAGATAATAAAAACTAATAATAATAATAATAATGGTCAGGGCTAGAATCTAATAATACGTGTACAATAGTTTTCTTCTTCTGAAACATATTTTCCTCTCTTCAAGTCCCTCCTTTCCACCAAAGATATTTACGACAAGACAAATTTATTTGCAAAATAAGTTTAGTCTCTGGCCTGATTATTTGCATAAAGTGCAACGAGAATAGTGATTTATTATGTAGGCTCCTTTTAGGTTGGCTTTGCGGGGACTTTTATAAGGAATCTCAGATTACATTTTTAAAAGCCTCTTGGGGCTTAGAAAGCCAAGCTGAGGATTTGATTCACTCTCAGACCATTTGTTCAAGGTGAATGAATTCCTCTTTTCCAGAGATTCTCAAAATATCAAGTCTCTTGGGCCTGTCGGAAAATGACATTCTTATACTGGACAGATCATCTATGCAACAAACCAACAGAGGAACAGTTAATCTATCAGATGGAGAAAACAAATCTGTGGTTATTAGAGGGGGGAGGGGGCGGGGGAAAGGGAGAGATGTGGTTATTAGAGGGGGGAGGGGGCGGGGGAAAGGGAGAGATTGGATAGGGTTATAAAGAAAAAGTGTGATTTGTAACAATGAACATGCTAATCAAAAAAAAAGAAAGAAAGAAAATGACATTCTTTACTTACAGCAAGGCTGGGAACCAAGAATTTGGATAGGGTTATAAAGAAAAAGTGTGATTTGTAACAATGAACATGCTAATCAAAAAAAAAAGAAAGAAAGAAAATGACATTCTTTACTTACAGCAAGGCTGGGAACCAAGAACCTTGTAAAGGAATGTGTAAACAAGGTACCAGACGAGTCTTTCTCCAAGTCTATTGGCTTTATAAAGTCAATCTCAATCCCTCAAAGCTGCCTGCACATATCTGAAAATATGACATTCCCATCAAACCCTTGGTAAAATAACCAGTGTCTCCAATTTTGTCCTGTTAAAAGAAAACAGATTCTTATTGAAGTTATGCAAATAACTATATTGCCATAAAATAAGCATACTCACGAATAGTTACAAAATCCTGGAGGAATCAAGTAGAGAAAAGTAAATGTTTCAGTTTGGCTCACAAAAGTATGCTTTACAAAATAGCCCAAAAGAGAAAAAAAAAAAAAAAATCCTTAAAATCTAGAAAACAAAACATAAAAAGAATTCTGTTCCAAACAAAAAAAAGTAAAACAAAAAGCCCCACACATTTTAGTTCTTTATTGGTTCAGTCCCACATAATTAATTCTTCTTCTGTTTGATGTTTGGTTAGCAATTTTACAGCTCCAGTTTTTCCAGTGGCGTTCTGGAGTTTTGACCCAATCCAACTGTATAATCTCAATGTCATCAGCAAAGGTCTGTATTTCAGAGTACCCATCAGAGTGTTTTTATCCTTTCCATGATTTTCTTTGAAAAAATAACATTCTAGGCTCCAGCTGCAACACACTCAGAGCCGGCAGAGAGAGAACGTGCATATTGATGCATTGAGGTCTCCGTCTGTGTTTGTTATTTTTGCTGACCCTCCCTCTCCCTTTTTGGGTTCCCCCCAACTCGACTGGAGCTGGTCTCCAGCAACTGACGCCCAATGTGCCTGAATTAGGCCAGGCCTCAGCAGCGGTGCGGGACACCAGCAATCCACGGGAGCCGAGCGTGGAGGGAAAGGCTGGAAGACGAGTCCGTGACTACTGCGAGAGAGCTGCCCGCAAAAGGAAGAAACTACTCCTGACTTCTCCAAGGTGGCCAGCAGCAGCAGTGGCGTAACCGGCACTGGTGGCAGCAGCGATAGCAGCAGCGGCGGGGGAAGCGGCACCAGCGGTAGTGGTGGGAGTGGGGGAAGCGGCAGCAGCGGAGCCGGCGGTAGTGGCATGAGCGGTGGCAGCGGTGTGAGCGGTGGCAGCAATGTGAGCTGCAGCAGCAGCGTGAGAACCAGCAGCGGCAGGAGTGACACCCTGTGGTACCGCCCCATCACCCAGCAGCCCAGCAGAGTCCAAGCCGACCAGAGAGGTGACTCCCCGGAGAGGCCCAAGACCCGAGGTAACCACAAAGGCAAGGCACTAGTGGCCAACTGAGTAGTCACTGAGGTAGCCATAAAAATCGGCAACCCCAGCAACATCTTAGTCAGGCAATAGTGTCAAACCTGTGGACTGTGAAACCCCCTGCCACAATGAATAAACATCAAAGAAAAGACACCAGAAATACAAAAAATCAAGAAAGTACACTACCCAAAGATAATAAATCTCAAGCTCTAGATACTATAGAACAAGAAGCCCTTGAAATGACTGACAAGGAATTTAGAGTGATAATTCTAAGGAAACTGAATGAGATACAAGAAAACTCAACTAGGCATCATGATGAAAGGAGGAAAAGTATACAGGACCTGAAAGAGGAAATGTACAAGGAAATCAATGTCCTGAAAAAAAATGTAGCAGAACTTGCAGAACTGAAGAAGTTATTCAGCGAAATAAAAAACACAACGGAGAGTTTAACCAGCAGGCT
>NW_007726161.1:389823-390445 GCF_000696425.1 Galeopterus variegatus
ATCCTATAGAACAAGAAGCCCTTGAAATGACTGACAAGGAATTTAGAGTGATAATTCTAAGGAAACTGAATGAGATACAAGAAAACTCAACTAGGCATCATGATGAAAGGAGGAAAAGTATACAGGACCTGAAAGAGGAAATGTACAAGGAAATCAATGTCCTGAAAAAAAATGTAGCAGAACTTGCAGAACTGAAGAAGTTATTCAGGGAAATAAAAAACACAATGGAGAGTTTAACCAGCAGGCTTGCAGAAGTTGAAGAGAGAACCTCTGAACTTGAAGATGGGCTCTTTGAAATAACACAAGCAGACAAAAAAGAAAGAAAAAAGAATCAAAGGCATTGAAGAAAATCTGAGAGAGATATTAGACAACCTTAAGCGCTCAAATATCCGAGTCATGGGTATCCCAGAAGGGGAGGAAAAAGGAGATTGCATTGAAAACATATTCAACAGAATAGTGGCGGAAAATTTCCCAGGTATAGGAAAAAATCACAGATCTTCAGTTCCAGGAAGCTCAACGATCTCCAAACGTATTCAACCCAAAAAGGTCTTCTCCAAAACGTGTTATAGTCAAATTGGCAAAACTCAAAGACAAAGAGAGAATCTTAAGAGCTGCAAGAGAG
>NW_007726161.1:391211-391580 GCF_000696425.1 Galeopterus variegatus
CAATCAAAAGACACAGACTGGCTGACTGGATTAAAAAGGAGGGGCCAACTATATGCTGCCTTCAAGAGACCCACCTCACCCATAAAGACTCACATATACTAAGAGTGAAAGGATGGAAAAAGATTTACCATGCAAACAGAAAAGAGAAACAACCTGGAGTAGCCATTCTTATATCTGACAAAGTAGACTTTAAACTAAAAACCATAAAAAGAGACAATGAGGGTCACTACATAATGATAAAAGGACTGATCCATCAAGAAGACAAAACAATCATAAATGTGTATGCACCCAATGTTGGAGCAGCCAGATTTATAAAACAAACACTATTAGACCTAAATAAGGAAATAGACACTAATACCATAATACCAG
>NW_007726161.1:392607-404525 GCF_000696425.1 Galeopterus variegatus
TTGTACAAACAATAAAAACTCAGCCAACTGTGGCTTGCTAGTGTGTAAAAGAACATCAATAAGGCTGGCCCGGTCGCTCACTGGAGAGTGCGCCGCTTGGGAGCATGGCGGCGCTCCCGCCGAGGGTTCGGATCCCATGTGGAGACCAGTTCCCACTCACTGGCTGAGCACAGTGTGGGCACAACACCGAGGGTTGCGATCCCATTGCCGGTCAGTAAAAAAGACAAAAAGGAAAAAAAAAAAAAAAGAACATCAATATATAGGCTTCTATTCTTAGACAGGGAATTTTCGATTATTCTTCCTCTCACCATCTATTTTAAAGATTTTTTTTTTTTTTTACTCTGTGAAAAAGGTTCATTCTCAACCTCCGTCTTGTTCTATGAGCATTTTTTCTTCTCTCAAGCTTTAAGTCTTCCTTTTTCATCATATCTTTTAACATTATCAAAATTACAAACCTAAAACGCTAAGCAATATCTTAGTAAGCTGCTCAATATTTACACTTCCTAGCACTGTATTCTCTTTTCCTAACAGAAAAACTTATTTGCAACTTCTTCATGCTGTGACTCCTGCCTCACCAGCCTCTGGCCCTGAGACCCCTGAAGTCCCCATCTCTGTTTTCTGAGCCTCTGCTATCTCAGAATCTATCCCTAGGCCCCCTGAACCCCCAGATGGTATCTCCTGGGCCCCCAATATCTCAGCTTCTGCTGCCCCAGTCTCTGTTCCTGGAACCCCTGAAATCTCCACCTTTGTCTCCTGGGCCACTAATATCTCACACTCTGCTATCTCAGCTTCTATCCTCAACACCCCGGAACCCACAGATGTCTCCAACTCTTGACCACCATTTATAATTAGTAGTCCCTTCTTCTGGGAACCAAGGACAAAGATTCTTCACGAAATCAAAAAATCTTAATAGATCACTTGTTTTAACCTTTATTCCTCGTGTCATTAAAGCTTTTTGTAACTGTCTTATGTAGATGTTATGACAACTTAATTCTTAATTCTTGATTCTTAATTCTTAATTCTTGTCCCATTATCGGGCGTGCTTACTCACCTTATCCTGACGCGGCAGGTTCCCACGGCAGACGAAGGTTTTACTCTTTCATTTTCAGTGGTCGACCCTCCGATACGCCCTCTTCCTCATGGTGTCCCCCGTATCCAGTGCCCCACGTTGGGTGCCAAAAATGTCCCGACCCGTGGGATATTCAACTCAGACCCTGGAGGGGGGAGTGGGAATTGGATGGGACAAGAGACGTACACACACACACACAAAAAAAAAAAACCCCGGGGGGGGGGAAGAAGATATAACAACTACAATTACTTGAAGTTGATACGACAAGCAAACAGAAAGGACATTGTTGGGTGGGAGGGAGGAAAGGGAGGAGGGAGGGAGGTTTTGGTAAGGGGCAACAATAATCAACCACAATGTATTTCGACAAAATAAAATTTTTTAAAAAATGTCCTATAATAAATTTTAAAAAATAAAAAAATAAAATAAATAAAATAAAATAAAATAAAAAATAAATGCAACGTGATATGAAAAGACCTCAGTTAGCTCTAGAAAGGCCTGTAATCTTGATCACTTCCTAATGCAGCAATATCTGAATTGGTTCATGAAGTCTTATATGAGCTAACCTAGAGACTTTCAAAACTTTTTTTTTTTTTTTGTCTTTTTTCGTGTCCGGCAACGGATCGCAACCCTCAGTGTCGCGCCCGTACCGGACCGGGACCGGCAACGGGATCGCAACACTCGGCGCTGCACCCGCACCTCGCTCAGCCAGTGAGTGGGAACCGGTCTGTATGTGGGATCCGAACCCCCGGAGGGAGCGCCGCCGCGCTTCCCAAGCGGCGCACTGCAGCAGTGCGCCACCGGGCCGGCCCTTTCAAAACTTTTGACCCAAAGAAGAAAATACACTTTTTATCATGACCCAGTAAATACATACACACATGAAGCTGAAAGAAAATTGTCATTAAATAATACCAACACTTAAAAAAAAAAATGCACTAGTGCTAAGAAGAGTAGTAAAAAAGAAAGGGATTATCAAGAGAAGGGGGAAAGGGCCCTGAAGGCATTACTGAAGCCTCTGGAGCCAACTCTTCTATTACAGGCCCAAAGGCCCAGGGAGACAGAATGGTCTTGAGGAGCAGGCCTGAGGCACCCTCCACAGGATCAGTGCCCAGGGCCACTTCGGAAGCTCCTCCTAGCACCAGCCCCCCAGCTGCTTTGGCTGCTCCAGCTGTGGCTAAATTGGCTCCAGGTGTGGTTGTACCTGCAGCTTTGGAAAATACAAGCCAGAAATCTTGGAAGCATCCATGTGATGTTACATCTGCAGACTTGCAGAATGTTAGAGCTGTGGAGGCTTGGGAGCCTTCACCCTGATTTCAAAGGATATATGGAAAAGCTTAAGGGCCCAGGAAGAGATCTGAGGCAGGGGTGGAGTCACTGCAGACAGCCTTACGCTAGAGCAATGCTGAGCAGAATGTGCAGTCAGAGTTGCAACAGAGAAACCTCCTCAGCATCATGCTTAGTGGAGCTGTGAGAGCAGGACTGCCATAGAGACCCCAGACCTGTGGAACTACCAGAGTGGAACACCAGCCTGGGAGAGCTGAAGTGTGGCCTGACACCAAGGAGGCCATAGGAGCAGAGCTGCCCAAGGACTTGGTGACCCAACTCCTGCACCAGTGTGCAGAGGATGTAGAACGTGGAGTCAAGGTACATGATTCACCAGCTGTAAGATTTGATCCCTGCCCTGCTGGGCGTCAGACCTGTTTAGGACCTGTTACCTCTTTTATTGGCCTATTTCTCCCTTTTTGAATGGGAATACGTACCCTATGTTTGTCCCACCATTTTATCTTGGAAGTAGATAACTTGTTTGATTTCACAGATGGGACTTGGAACTTCAGAATTTTGAGTTGAAACAAATTAAGACTTTGGGATGTAATGAATGTATTTATCTGTAAGAAGGACATGAACTTTGGGGGCCAGGGGTGGAATGCTGTAGATTGATTGAATTGTGTCCCCCAAATTTCGTGTATTGGAAACTTAATCCCTATTGTAACTGTTGAGGGTAGGAAACCCTGTTATGATAATTGAAAGGTGGGGCCTTGAGAGGTGATTAGATTATAGGAACACGCTGTAGTGAATGGATTAAAAATGGTGGTCATGGGCATGGTTTGGAGAGCTTTAAAAGAAGAGCATGAAGAGGCTATCGCTCTCTCTGCTCTCTCTGCTTCCACCGTCTTGCAAAGTGAAACCCTGAGTCACTGACACCACCACATGGACTTTCAACTTCTCAGCCTCAGAAACTGTAAGCAATAAATTTTGTTTTCTTATAAATCACCCAGTTCAGGTACTTTTGTTATAAGCAACAGAAACAGACTAATACAGTCAACTAAATAGTTTCTATGCAGAGAAGCAAAATCCAACAGAGAGAAATAGAGGCCTAAAAGAAAACATACTCAAATAAAACCAAAAAGGTGCAAAGAAGTCCTCTCAGTATCCAGAACCAATCAGTTCACTAACTGAAAATGGGTCTATTCATTTAGTTCAGGACAGAAGTTAAACAACAAAAGTTAGCAAATGACTCAAAATCTGAACAAATAAACACATGAGAACTAAAATCTCCAAAGATGAATCCCCCTCACCCCAAGATCCAGACCATTCCCAATGACATCTCAAAGACAGAAAACAAAGGGTCTCTATAAGGCTAGAAGGATCACAAATGTGTACCCCAAAAGTCATGCAAACACTTTAAAACAAACAATTTAAACAATTTTTATAAACACTTTTCTCCTGAGTGAAAGCAATTTTGTGATGGGTCTAAACTCTGTTTTAAATCCAATTTTGGTTCAAATGTTGTTAAGTAGTTTCTTGGATGTTAACATTTTAAAGGAATTTACATCTCTAAGAGACTGATTCCCTGATTAGGAATAGAACCTGGGTTATGAGGATGAAAGTGCCAAATCCTAGACTACAGTGAGAAGTGATTTTTTTTTCTTTTTCCTGCAGCTCATGCAGGCAACTTGAGCATATTAAGGATTTTTAACTTTGTTTTAAATCTAATTTCGGCTCTTTAATCTTGACAAGAAAGTTTTTAAGGCTTGTTATTATATTAATCTTTTCATAGGTACCTATAAGATTGGTGTTTAAGACAGGCACTTTCTAAAAGGTTTTCTTTTGAACATAGCAAATCCAAAGGATCCATCGCCTGGCCAGGGACAATTCAGGATTCCCCTATGGTGCACCCAATTTCAACAGCAACTGAACCCAACAAAGAACAGGAGGTAGTTTTCAGGGTGGAGAGTATGGAAAAAGGTTTGGCCCCTCAAGAGTAGCTATTAAAGGCTTTATTCACTTTAAAATTTTTAAATTGTAATTCTCAAAATTTAACAGCCATAGCACGGCATTTTATTCCTACCGAGGAAAGACCTAAACCCTTGGTTTTATGCCACCACCTGCCAATGGGACCAAAATGGTTGGGGCCTGTTGAGTTGTTAATATGGGGAAGAGGGTCTTCTGTTCTTTCTCCTACAGGTCCCTTTTGGATGCCAGCAAAGGCCGTTCACCCTTATCATGTGGCACTGTGTGAGAACAAATCCAATTCTAGAACTCCAGAATCGTGTAACTATAAATTCCAAAGGTCCAAAGGTAACATGCCTGTTCATAATATATGTGCTTTTCCTTTTTATTCAGCCTTCCATAAGTAATGATATTTACCGGACCCATGTTTTGAATCTTCCCATTTTTGATCTGCTTACTTGGGGTGATTCAGAGCCTCCTCTTTTATCTAATGATACTGCTTACACTAGAGGTCTCCTGGTGCATTACAGGATTGCAGAATAAATTGTAGTACTAATTTTACTGCTAGCAACTTTTGCACTCCCTTTCAACCATAATGATATATGAATCATATTTTTACAGCTTTTAATCGTATTACAGCTGTGAACACCAAATATTTATTCAAACTGCAGGAGTTGGTGGAAACTCTAAACGTGGAAACAATCATCCTAAACCCAATATTCCTGTTTGTTCTCACCCCCGGATTGCTACTGGAGATGGTCTGGACCTTAATTAGGTCTCTTGCCATTCAAATAATTTTACAGAAAATAAATTATATGGTAATCGGACTTTAGAAAATTGGGGTCCACGTGATTTATTGATACTGAATTATGTCTCAGTTATGATCTGCACCTCTTGACCATATATTGCCATCTCCTCTCAGATACCTGTTATTTCAATCATTAATTTTACTTTATCTAAAGAGTGTTATATCCAAGGAGTTAATATTACTCTTCCTGCTAACTATATTTGGTTTAATCTTAATATTTCTCATGTGTTTATATTAAAAAAAAGAACAGAGGCATGGTTGCCAGTTAATCTTACTCATAAATGGATGGGGAATTCTGCCCTGGAGCAAGTCACTTCTGCTCTAGAATGAGTTCATCCTAAGAGAATCTTGGGCATTCTTACTCCCTCCATAACTGCTGCTACAGCTAAACTGCTGCAGCAGTGACTGTTCTCATTCTATTCAAACAGCACAGACAATGAATGATTATTTTCAAAATGTAACTTCTGAGTTCCTATCTCAAACTAAAATTGACCAAAAAATTTTACAAAGATTAGATGCTTTAGAGGCTGCTGTAACCTGGATAGGTGAACACAAGCTCTTTGGACTCGAAGTCAACTTAATTGTAATGCAGGATATTGCTTTATGTGAATAACTTCTATTTCTTTTAATTCCTCCATTGCATGGAATACTTTAATGATTTTAGAGCTAACAGGTGGTTGACATACCAATCCTGTTAAGAGATTTTAAAGAATTGCTGTAGGGAAAAATGTGAAAAAAATGTTTGCTAAGGGCAAGCTGTTTATTGGGGGAGACTTTAGAGATAATTATACTTAGATTTAATCATAAGAATGTAACTTTTACTTAAATCATTTTTAATCATAAGAATGTAACTTTTACTTAAATCATTTAAGGACAGGTTATATTTTAGATAATGATTGCAGTTTGACCAACTTAGCTTTTCACAAATTGTACTTTAGAATGTCACATTGTTAATTTTACCAAAGTTACTAGTTACCATTGTTTAAGCTATACTTAGCCGTAGATAACTTTTGTCGCATTGCCCATGTCTTTGTGTCCTTTTGAAATTATTGAATCAACTGATTTTTCTTGTGAAACTTCATTGTCTTTACAGTAAAAACCAGAAGCTAACTTTGAATCAGGGCTGTACCCAGTTTTCTCCTTCTAACAGAGGAGTTGCTGAGGTGCCGTCCCTTCAGGTTTCTCATTGCATTCATGTTGCTTTGAGTAATCCTTTTTTGTGTCTCCATTACACAGAGAGAAGTGTAACAGGAGAGGGCATAGAAGAGGTAGCTCCCATGATCTCCCAAAAATTCACTCCCAGAGATACTCTAAGATAGCAAAAAGACCCTCATTGCCACAGGTGGTGAGGAATAGTCCTTACCTTCCCATGAAATGTGAGGTGCCTCTAGTCACAGACCTGCTAATCTGTGATCCCAGACAGGTGAGACTGGGAAGAGAGTTACCCAGCACAAACAAGGTAAAAAGGTTGAGACAACAAAAGCCCTTATGTACTGGGCCTCTTATTACAAACTCTCCTGAGAGCTTGACATGATCAGAACAAATGGTGGTGGCCAAAAGAGAAAGAGCTCTCAGTTGGTCATAAGTCAAGCTTCAGGACCTAAATAAGATGAGAAGGCAACTGTATAGTTCTCCTCCTTAAGACAAATGACACAGAAAGACAGAGACAAAGGAAAAACAGACTATATACCAGAGTTGTGACACCTAAGACTAGTCAGGCAAATCCTTTTTCCCCCTCAATCAAAAAGAGACAGTGATCTTTACCATCCACTTGACTGGATTACAGAGAGAGAGAGAACAGAGCTGATCAGTAAAAGTATTATCAAGAGAGGACTTGTGCCATGTGCACAGAACCCAGTACCATGGTTGGTTTTTGAGAAAAGAAGGAAGCTTTATTTCACCAGGTCAATCAGTTTGGAGACAAGAGGCAAGGCACCTCAAATCTGTCTCCCTGACCCAGGGGCCATACAGGTCTTAAGGGGTTTTTGGTATTTGTGACTGATTAAGTTCCAAGTCAGGCCACATATGTTAATAAGGCAAGGCTGATTGGCTGGCTCCAAATCAGACCTTATGACTAGGCAAAGGATGATTGGCTGGTAAGTTAAGAGCTGTGACTGGTTGAGTCTCAGTCCATTTCCTTGGTGGAGGATTTTCAGGTTCCTGGGCTGGCTAAGGTCATTTGGATGGCAAGGTCCCTTCTCTGTGCATGCTCAGTTTACACCCTGCAAGAAAACTTTGAAACAACTTGAGATAGGGAAATAAAACCAGTTACAGCTCATTTTAGATGATTTCAAACATTTTACCTTTTTCTGCCAGTTTGCCAGGCTCTAGTCTCCTCCAGCTGTGACTTCCAGAAGAGCAGAGGGGCCTTGATATCCTGCTCACAGTGCCATAACCTCAGAGGCCAAGGGAAATTTTGCTCTTCACCCCTGAAGTTTTATTAATAAAAATCACTGACAGATGCTGAAGGTCATAAGCAGAAGCTGAGGGTAGCCCTCTCTGCCCAGAAGCAGGCAAGAGAACATGATGAAAACACCACTTCTGTGCAGGTGGCCCACCACAGCCACCACCACAGCCATGGCTGCTGCAAAGGCAACTTGACACCACAGCAGTAGCCACAGCAACTGATAGCTTAAGCAGCATGCTAGAACAAGAAGAAGAAAGAATTTCTAATATTGAAGATAGTCTTTTTGAAATAACTCAGGCAGACAAAAAAAAGGAAAAAATAATTTTTAAAAAATGAAGAAAATCTAAGAGAGCTAGCAGACAACCTTAAGTGCTCAAACATTCAAATCATGGGTGTTCCAGAAGGGGAGGAGAAAGAAAAAGGCATAGAAAACCTATTCAATGAAATAATAAAGGAAAACTTCCCAAATATAGGGAGAGACATGGACCTTCAGATCCAGGAGGCTCAAAGATCCCCGAGCAGATTCAACCCAAAAATATCCTCCCCAAGACACATTATAGTCAAACTGGCAAAGCTCAAAGACAAAGAGAGAATCATAAAAGAAGCAAGAGAAAACTGTCAAGTCACCTATAAGGGAGCCCCTATCAGACTAACAGCAGACTTCTCAACTGAAACTCTATAGGCCAGAAGAAAATGGGATAATATATTCAAAATACTAAAACAAAAAACCTGTCAGCTAAGAATACTATACCCAGCAAGGCTATCCTTCAGAAATGAGGGGAAAATAGTGTATTTTCCAGACAAACAAAAACTGTGGGAGTTCACCACCACACAACCAGTCTTACAAGAAATCCTCAAGGGAGTACTGCATCTGGAATCCAAAAAATGATAATCACTACCACGAATACACAAGAAAGAATAAAACTGGTAGAACAAAAATTCAAATGAGAAAGAGAAAGAAACTAAATCTTACCACCACAAAAAACCATAATGAAAATGTAATAATGTCCCTGCTTTTCTTTTGATTTTAGTAATTTTGGTCTTCTCTCTTTTATCTTGGTCAGTCTAGACAAAGTTTTGCAAATTTGTTGATCTTTTTAAAGAATCAGCTCTTGGTTTTGTTGATTTTCTCTCTATTGTTTAATTCCCTATTTCATATTTTCATGTTGTAATCTTTGTTATTTGCTACTTATATTTGCTTTTGGTTTAGTTTGCTCTTCTTTTTCTATTCTTAGGGTAGAAGTTTACATTACTGATTTGAGATTTTTCTTACTTTTAGTACAGGTGTTTACAAGTATAATGTTTCCTCTAAGCACTGCATAAGCCCTGCACCTTATAAATTGTGATATATTGTGCTTTGATTTTTATCTCAAAGTACTCTCTAATTTCCCTGTGATTTTTCTTCTTACCCATTGTTTCTTTAGGAAAGTGTTGTTTAATTTTCCCACATTTGTGAATTTTCTAAATTTCCTTCAGTTATTGTAGTCAGAAAACATATTTTCTATGATCTTAGTCTTTTTAAATGTATTTAGACTTGATTTATGGCCAAAAAAATAAAAAGTAAAAATGAAAATCTACTCAAAGAATTAAAAAATCATTGACAAATTCACATTCATATGAAGAAAAAGCATAACAAATTTTATTATTTAATATGTTGGAAGAGGGGCAAAGCATGGGAGAATCAAAAGAGAGTAATATCCCAATTTCCCAGTGGGGTATAAAGCTTATATACCAGTGTTCATAAGAGAGAGAGAGAGAGAGAGAGAGAAAGCGGGGGCTAAGTATGAGCCCCAGAACAATGGCCTGAGACCAAGTTACTCTAAAGCTCTGGAGGAGGTGAAAGCAGAAAGAAGTTAAAAGTTAATTAGAGACATCTTGTGTGCAGATGAAAATACTTCAGGTTATTTCATAGCTATCCTCAGAAAGAACAGAAGTAGCTAAAGGAGAGATACCCCAGAGGAAGCAAGGCTGTCTGCATTTACAGATGTAAATTTCTTTACACACACACACACACACACACACACACACACACACACAGCTGCCTTCTACCTAATCTGAAGTCTCACAAGCTGTTTCCCTCATAGGCTTCAATGGCACAGCTGCCTTCTACCTAATCTTGTTTTTCCACTCTCTCTGAATTAGCCATCTCGAAATATGTCAAAGAAATATATTTTGAGGCCAAAATATTTTGCTTTCCCCTAGGGGGCTGTGCTAGCATGGGGGGTGTGAATGGGGAGGAGGTCCTGAAGAAGGAAGAGCATGAACAAAGGCTTGGAGGCAAGAGCAATTCCATTTGGATTCAAACCTGAATCTTCTAACTTTTCTCCATTTTATTACCATCAAAACTCATGTGCTCTTCAAGTTTTCCTCAGTCCAAGCAGGACAATTACAAATAAATAAGATGATTTACTGTTTTCAGTTTCCCAAGAAGGATCTCCCTTCTCAGTGTCAGTCAAGCCAATGGAATGAAACTGAGTTTGGGTTCAGCAAAACAAAGGCTTTATTCCATGATCAGGGAATGGAGAGGTTCCCATGCTCTGACAAGCCACATGCTCCCCAAAGTGTGGTTATGAAAGCGACCTTAGCCAGAAAATGGCCAACTTTGGTGTAACTAAGACTGAGCAGAAAGTTTGAAATAGCCATTAATTTAGGAACTGTTAATCATCAATTCCTTGAGGTAGGCACAGGAACTGAGAAACGGACAGTATGGCTGGTACTGCCCAGAGATGAAATCATGCCCCAAAAGGATCCTTCTCAAAAGTTTATTTCTGTGTATCTCCCATTACACCCTCTTATGTTGATTTACTTTAGATGTTGCACACCTAAAATGAAGAATTGAAACTAAGTTTTCTTTTTATCTTCTTACCTTTCCTAAGCAATTGCAAGCAAAGGAATTCATAGAGAAAGGCAAAGCACCCTAGCTGATTATAAGGAAAATTGCATCCACATTAGTTAGAGGTACGAGTCAGGTATTTTTATGTTCCAGTGATGCTTGACTGAAGTTATTGTCTTTGAGCTCTCCTTAGGAGATAAGGATTCCGACCCTGGGTTAACATCAAAGATTTGAAGCTGACCAGTCCAACAACTGCAGACTCCATGACGCCAAAGCACCCAGTTCATCATGGGACCCTACATGTGATTCAGCCCCTCTGCTGATCCCATGACCAGCCTCCCCCTTTGCTGGCAGGACAAAACCCTCACCTCACCTTCCCACTTCTTCCCCTTTATAAATCCCAGGACAGGAATCAGAAGGTGAGATGATTTTAGCCTGGTTATCCCCCAGCTGCTGGTTATCAGAATAAAGCTTCCAATCCTTGCACCAGCTTTTGGACTTCTGGGTCATTGGTTTAGTGTGAGAGAGCAAGCCAGCTTGTTGCCAGTAACAGTTAGGTTTGGGTTTGTAAAGCTAAGTTGGGGACGTATCTCTGGTACAGGTGTGATTACTTGGGACAAGCGCTGTCCATCTCTCCTTGCACTAGCACCACCAGTTGCCTTGATGACAAGTGTCCCTCACATACCAATCTTTGCTTCCTATAGGTGTTTACAGCTGCCCTGACTAATGGTTGCTTTGGTGACTGTGTTTGCTTTGTCTTTACAACGGTGGTGGGCAATGGTCTTCATTTCCTATAGCAGACATTGAATTTGTCCTTTTTACAGCACTTATAGAGTTGGTTATTGGCATCCCTGACCTTCATTTCCTGTAAGCACACACAGCTTAAAGGAAAAAGAATTAACACCTTGACGTTTCTTTATAGTTTTACCATGGTGTGCCCTGGTGACACTACCAGTTACATTTCAGCGTATTTCCCCCACCTCCCCATTAGACTATAAGCTCTTTGAAAGCAAGAACTTCATAATTCAAGTCTTGTCACATAGCAAGAAATAACAAATATCGGTTGAACCGATGGATGAGTAGCTGAACGAATGAATGAATGCATGCCTGCCTGCTAGTCTCTGGAGGAAATGGTCGGCCTTAGAGGTGCAGTCCACCCCGGAAGCCCTAAGACCATGGACCGTGTTGGGGCCGACTCCAGAGCCCCAGGAGGCGCTCTAGGCAAACATTGCGCTCCTTGCCACGGCGCCGCTCTAGCCCCGCGGTCGCCCTTCTATGGCGGCGAGAGAGGGGCGGGGCCCGTAGGCATCTCGGGGCCTTTTTGTCCCGCCGCGGCGGGAGCGCGCCCTGCGCGTGCTTACGCGGCGGTGGTTGGCGGCGCGCGGACGACGTGAGGCGAGGCGAGGGGGCTCCAGACTCACGGAGCGACAGACCGAGCGGCCCTTACGGCCGTCGGCGGCCAGGAGGCCCGAGATGTTGTCCGGGAAGAAGGCGGCAGCCGCGGCGGCGGCGGCGGCAGCGGCGGCCGGGACGGAGGCCGGACCCGGGGCAGCGGGCGGCGCGGAGAACGGCT
>NW_007726161.1:404927-432931 GCF_000696425.1 Galeopterus variegatus
GGGGGGGGGGGCGGCGGGGGGAGCGGCTCGGAGTGGGCTGCGCCGCCCGCGGGCTTGTCAGGCCCAGCAGAGGTCGGGCCGGGGGCGGCTGGGGAGCGCACTCCCCGCAAGAAGGAGCCTCCGCGGGCCTCGCCCCCCGGGGGCCTGGCCGAGCCGCCGGGGTCCGCCGGGCCTCAGGCTGGGCCTACCGTGGTTCCTGGGTCTGCGACCCCCATGGAAACGGGAATAGCAGAGACTCCGGAGGGGCGACGGACCAGCCGGCGCAAGCGGGCCAAGGTGAGGCCCGACCACTCCCTCACACGACAGGGCGCAGGGCCTAGCTTCCCCGAGGCTGTCCAGCCCCGCGTATCCTCGCCCTCCACGGCCTTGTGCCTCGAGCCCCACGACCACCCAGACCTCCCAGTCAATCGGATGGGTGTCCACGCCACCTCCCCGCTAGCTGGACGGGTGGGGTGAGAGAAGGGATGGTCTTTGTGCCGGGACCCGGCCGACGTGGAGAAGGGGGAATTGGTGATTTATGGGAGGGGTATATGTTACTCATCACATCTGGCACACCTTTTCATTTCCTTGACTGGAAAAAATGGCTCCCTGACGTGGAGGCGTTGTTGGAGACAGCACTTGTTTGTCCACAGGTGTGTCTGGAAGCTGGTCAACGATATTGATGGGTTTCAGCTGGGTGCACCAGGGACAGTAGAATGATGCTAGAGAAATCGCCTTAGCCATGGAGACGGAAAAGAAAGGAATTTGGGGTTTGTTTGTTGTTTTTTTGAGCCCTCGTGATCTAGAAGTTTTCGTCTTTTTCCTTTTATCCTCTCGACGTAGACTCTTACAGACGAGGAAGCTGATTAAGAGGGTATCAGTCACCTAAGGTGCAAATATGAAAGAAAGGGATTTGATGCCGAACGGTATATGCAGATGATAATTGCCTCACATTTCTGTGTGCCAGATGCTGCGTTCAGCGTGTCACCAGCATTTTATTTTTGCTAAACACCAGCGGGCAGGTATTATTAGCCCCATTTTAGGAACGAGTAAACTGAAGCACACAGTTTAAGCAACTTGACTAGAGTCAGACAGCTAAGTAACTGGTGGAACTGGAACGTAAGCTTCACACTTATGTTGTGAGGGGGTAGCATCAGCTCCTGAAACAAAGGACCACATAGACAGTAGGCAGGGCACTGAGGCAGTATTAGGGCACAGACTTTATACTTGGGCCTTTTCTGGAGATTTTATGGTCTAGTTGCATATAATAATACTTAAATAAAATTGTGCAGTATATGTAATTTATGCTTATTACAGGTTATTTGTATATAGTTTTTCAGCGCGAACACCAACCAACTCAGTGTGTATGAGGAACTTCTTCATATGAGTATCACCCAGACTGAAAACCCTCAGATTTAGCTACCCACTTGAGAGACCTCTCTAAAGTATACCCAGTGCTGGGTAAAAGGCCATTTTGGATGGAAGGCTTTTGGGGATTTTACCGAAGCATGGGTGTGAAAAGCACAGAGGTTGGTGATCCCAAACCTCAGAAATGAAATAAAGGGCAGAAGGCTAATAGAGTTTTTATTTTACTATTTCAATAGAAAGTGTGGCCAGAAACCATGTGATAAGGTTTTTTAAGAAATAGATTTAGGGCCTAGCCTGTGGCGCACTCGGGAGAGTGCAGCGCTGGGAGCGCAGCAGCGCTCCCGCGGAGGATCCTATATAGGGATGACCAGTGCGCTCACAGCGCTCACTGGCTGAGCGTGGTGTGGCTGGTCTCAAAAAGGACCAAAAAAAAAAAAAAAGAGATTTATTGATATAATTCACATATGGTAAAATTTACTGTTTTAAAGTGTACAATTTACTTTTGGTTTTTAGCATAATCACAAGGTTGTGCAAGCCAGCACCAGAATCAATTTTAGAACATTTTTATCATCCACAAAAGACACCTGTAGAGTTAGCAATCACTCCCCATTCTCCCCTACCCCCCGCCCCTGGTGACTACTAATTTACTTCCTGTCTCTATGGATTTGCATATTGTGGACATTTTATATGGAATCATATAATGTGTAGCCTTTTGTATTTGGCTTTAGCATGTTTTCAAGGTTTGTTCGTATTGTAGTACTTATATCTATAACTCTTTATGGCTGAATAACATTTCATTGTAGGGATATACCACATTTTGTTTATCCATTCATCATTTGATGGACATTTGGATTGTTTTCACTTTTTGGCTATTATGCATAATGCTGTTGTGAACGTTAACGTACAATTTTTTGTGTGAACAGTTTTCAGTTCTCTTGGGTATATGCCTAGGAGTAGAATTGCTGGATCGTATGGTAATTCTATGTTTACCTTTTTGAGGAACTGCCAGTTTTTCACAGCAGCTGCACCATTTTACATTCCCACCAGCAATGTTTTAGAGTTCTAATTTCTCCATACCTTTGGTATTGTCCATCTTTTACTATAGCCATCCCAGTGGGTGTGAAGTGGTATCTCATTGTGGTTTTGATATGCATTTCCCCCAATGACTAATGATGTTAGCATCTTTTCTTGTGCTTATTGGCATTTGTCATCTTTGGTGAAATGTTTTGCTGAAACCCTTGGCTCATTTTTTAAAAATTGGGTTGTCTTTTTATTATTTTATAGTAAGAGTTCTTTATACAAGGGAAAGATTCATATTATCTTTTAATTCTATTTTTCCATGAACTTTTTGAAGTACTCTCATATTCTGTCTACAGAAGTTTTTAATTTTGTTTTTCCTTTTTGTCTTTTTTACTGACCAGCAACGGATCGCAACCCTCAGTGTCGCGCCCGTACCGGACTGGGACCGGCAACGGGATCGCAAACCTCCGTGTTGCTCCCGCACCTCGCTCAGCCAGTGAGCGGCCGGTCTGTATGTGGGATCCGAACCCCCGGCGGGAGCGCCGCCGCACTTCCCAAGCGGTGCACTGTAGCAGTGCGCCACAGGGCCGGCCCCAGAAGTTTTTTTTGTTTTTTTTTTTCCCTTTTTGTCTTTTTTCGTGACCGGCAACGGATCGCAACCCTCAGTGTCGCGCCCGTACCAGACCGGGACCGGCAACGGGATCGCAACCCTCGGTGTTGCTCCCGCCCCTCGCTCAGCCAGTGAGCAGCCGGTCTGTATGTGGGATCCGAACCTTTGGCGGGAGTGCCACCACGCTTCCCAAGCGGTGCACTACAGCAGTGCACACAGCAGTGCGCCACCGGGCCGGCCCTCCCAGAAGTTTTTAATTTTGATAAGGTTTAGTTTATCTTTTTTGTTCCTTTTGCTTCTGGTGTTACATCTATGAAGCCATTGCCTAATCCAGTGTCATGAAGATTTACACCTGTGTTTTCTTCTGAGAGTTTTATAGTTTTAGCTCTTGCATATACATGTATTATCCTTTTGCAGTTAAATTTTGAATATGGTGTGAGGTAGGGATTCAACTTCATTCTTTTGCATGTAGATATCCAGTTGTCCCAGCACAATTTGTTGCAGATTGTTCTTCCCCCCATTGAATGTTTGGCACCCTTGTTGATTGGCCATAAATTTAAGGGTTTATTTCTGGACCCTCAATTCTGTCCCATTGATCCGTATTTCTATCCCACACATCCTGATTACTGTACCTTTGTAATAAGTTTTGAAATCAGGAAGTGTGATTTCAACTTTGTTCTTCTTTTTCAAGATTGTTTTGGCTATTCTATGACCTTTGGATTTCCATATGAATTTTAGGATCAGCTTGTCAATTTCAGCCAGAAAAAAAAACTCATCTGGGATTCTGATTGGGGTTGGGTTGAAGCTGTAGATCCGTTTAGGATGTGCTATAAGGTTTTTGTCTTTAAAATTCTCCTGTGTTTATTTCTTGTTATCCAATTTTTCCATTGTAATTAGCTCTTAAACTTGATTTCAAAAGAAAAATGGATTGTATGTTTATTTGGAACAACTAGGAAGCAAGGAGCTGGGGAAACTTTCCCATTCTTAGCCAGAGGAAATAGACTTTAAAGGATAGAATGTTCACTTAAGGAGTAAAAAGCAAGCCGAGGCCAGGATAGACAGGGTTTCCTTCAAGAGTTCTGTGGTGTATGCAGGGGATTTATCTTATGTTTTATGGCATGGGAGTTTATCCAATTTTGGGGACCCTCTTTTAAAAAATTATATAATTACATGATCAAAATTAGGTTCAGGGTATTGGAAGGGGGTCGAAGCAATTGAGGATGCCTCAGGTTTAAATTTCATTGGTTTCAGAATAAATTGACTCCTGGGTGTGTGTATATTAAAATTATGGAGAAATATTTAAGGTTTGAAATTGTCAAATTGGGTTGGCACTTCAGGAAAACACGGTTTCAGGAATGGCAGCCTTGAGCTAGGTCTTGAAACAGGGCAGAATTTAGAAATGTATTTTGGAAAAGGTTGAACTTTTTGAAGTTAATTCATCTTCCTATGATTAATTTTCCTCAGGTAAATAAACCCTGCTTTGTGAAGTTATTAGATTTAGACATAATACAAACAAAATACTTATTGCGGTGTTTGATTTATAGTAAGTAGGTGACTAGTAATTAAGTACTACGAGTGGAGAAAAGGAAGTGAAAAATGCTTGGAATATAGTTGAGAAGCAGCACGGAATCCAGAGTGGATAACTGAATGTTGAGAACAGTGAGCAAATGAATTTAATTGGAGGCGGGGTTTGTTTAGGAGTAAAATAGATTGGAGGGATCAGTGGTGTTTGGGTTGTAGAGTCGTGTCCAGGCTGTAAAGAGCATTAGATTTGTGCTGTCCAATATGGTGGCCAGTAGCCAGATGTGGCTATTTAAGTTAAAATAAAAAATTGTTTTCTCAGTTGCGCTCACCATGTTGTTAAGTGCTCAGTAGCCATATGTGGCCAGTGGCCACAGTACTAGAAGCACAGATACAGAACATTCCCATTATCACAAAAAGTTCTATGAGACAGTATTGAACTAGACTATGAAATGTATATCATAAGTACTATGAGAATTCAGAGAAAAGAAAGATATATCTGAAGTTTAGAATAATTGGGAAATAATTTATAGAGAAAGTGGGCCTTAAATTGTAGGTATTGGATTAACAGAAAAAGGAGGGAGTAGCTTTTAGGAGTTTAGGGGTAGGTAGAACAGCTTTTTGACTAGTGTGTTAAAAAGTGATTAGAGATTAGCTTGAATAGTTACAGCCAGAGAATTTATATGCTTATTTGAACAGTTTGATGTTCATCTGTTAAATTATCTGAAAATGTCATCTTTTAGGAAAGTTAACCTAGCAGTTGTGCCTTAAATGAACTAAAAGGGAGAAAGATTAAAAAAAAAAAAAAAAAAAAAGGTCTCTTCCCCCAAGGGGCAGCACCACACTTATTTCTCCTACCAGTTTGGTCCTGTTCTGCCTGGATCTCGTAATTTTCCTGCCTTTGCTTTTCAAAATGTGATCTGACTCATTCTCAGGTCCCTTGTTTCATTTCAACGTAGTTGATGTGGGTTATGGCTGTTCCAGTGGGATGAGAAGGAAGTGACTAGAAATGTAAGTTTGAGAGTTATCAGTGTAAAAGAAAGAATAATTACCCTGCTCCCTCATATTATGCCTGTTGGGACATCTTTGTGTCCTTGGTTGTAAGTAGTTGTGGAATCTCTGAAGTCTTTGAGGTATTCTACTTAGGGATGAGTCCCAATCCTTTGGATTCGGAGTACGTATTCTTTTTTTTTATGGGAAGAAGAGATTTTTTTGGTTTGTATGACTCTTTTAGATGACTTTAGAACTTTATTAAATGGGGAAGCCCTTTTTTTTTTTTTTCCTTTTTGTCTTTTTTCGTGACCGGTAACGGGATTGCAACCCTCAGTGTCACGCCCGTACCTCGACCAGCAACGGGATCGCAACCCTTGGTGTCGCGCCCGCACCATGCTCAACCAGTGAGCGGACCGGTCTCTATATGGGATCTGAACCCTCGGCAGGAGCGCCGCCGCACTCCCAAGCGCCGCACTCTACCGAGTGCGCCACCGGGCCGGCCCAGGGAAGCCCCTTTTTATGGAATAAAATTTTAAGCAAAATCCCAAAATAAAATACTGCTTGCCTATTTTGTCTTGTTTAAATTTATTTATTTTAGTCTATGAGAAAATGAGGCTGTTGGTGAAATCAAATTTGAGATTGGAGGTTAAGCATGATAGTTGCAGTCTTGTTTCAGCCTTAGACTCCAAATTTATTTCTGTATTTTGTTTTGTTTATGAAATATTGTGACAATTCATTACTAATTGAGTAGTGCAAAAGGTTGCTTTTGTTTACTTTTTTTTTTTTTTTATAGTTTGCCTTGACATCTTAGGATACTCTCAGTTGAACAGAGATGGCAGAAGAAAAGTTCATTTTTAGGTCTACCCGAAATTGAGTTACATTAAGCAGTGCGAGTTAATGTGTTCATGGTCTTTAAAGGATTAGGGTTTGGTTTAACACATATGTGTGTATTTATTTGTTTTAATAAAAAGTTTTTTAAATTAAAATAATAAATGAAATCTTTAAGACTCTTAGGGTTCTGTGGATCAGTTTTGTTTTTAAATACTATCTTTAAATGTTCTTGTTCCATCTAGGTATTTTTCTAATCTCCTTTTTTCCTGATGACTTAAGAACTTTCTAGAACAGCTTTTTCAAAGTGTATTCCTTGTTAATAATGCTAAGTTTGTCAAAACATTGGATTAAACAATGTTAAAAAGACTCTTTTTGCTGTAAAACTTATCAGTACCTTCAATGTGCATTGTGACTCTCCTGGAGGGGGGCTATAAAGAATGCAGTTTCCCAGACTTGATCTTGGATCCCTTCTTCCTTCAAAGAGCATGGTATTGAATGGAACATCCTTTGGGAAAAGCTAAACTACTGCAGTAGAAAGGATTTTCGTATTTTTTTGTGTGTGTGTCTCAATTTTTGCATTGCCCAGTTCCATGTTATGTACTTGTTAAGTGATTATTGAGTGAGTAGGATTGATGGGCAAGGGATCAAAGGACTGAACCTTAGGGGAAGGGAGGGGCCAAGCACTGTTGAGGGGTAAAAAGAGAAAGAAAACTGCATACTATAAACATTTATTACATTTTCTCACCCCTCTCCCCCTTTGAAACTTTTTTTTCCTCCTTGATGCTTTTTTATCCATTGTTCTGAGATCTATTACTACAGTTTATTTTAGCTAATGAAGTTAAAGTTTAGTATATACATTTCTGGAGGTTTTATTGTAAAGTCCCTCTGTGAGATGGTCGCCTGATCAGGTTCATTTATTTGCAAATAGATTTTCAGTTTATTATAAGGGTAGGGGGATACTCATTTGTAATTGTTCTCTCCGTTGTGCCATGTACTCAATGTTCAGTATTTGAGTAGATGAATGCAGTTATTCATATATTAAGATTCTGAGAGCATGGGTCAGAACTAGACAAGTTATTCTTAATTTTTGTTTTCAATTTCTAATCCAATCCCTGTTTTCAGTAAAACTCCTCTACCTCTCTTAACCACTTCCCCACTCTCCAAATCCTGTGGTCATGTCATTTAAAAAAAGAAGACAACAAAAGAGCAGCCAGCCATCTGGAAGTATTTCAAAGACATTTAAAAAGTTAAAATAGATTACATTCACTGTAATCCACAAGACTGTTCATTTTGGAAATTTAATACATTAGGTATATGTGGAAGCCATGTTGTCTTTGTTCTGTCTCTACATCTAATAACTTATCTTTTCATTGAATTCATAACAATTAGCTGTAGTTTCTGTGGCTTCCTGGAATCTTTATTATGATGGAAGTCATAATGACAATTTTACAGTGTTCCAATGTTTACAGTTGTTTGTAATACCATCTTAAACATTTTGGCCAACAAGTCCATAATCTTCCCTGTCCTATACTCTTTTACCCTCAATGACACATTCACTAAGACTTCTTCCTCGGCTACTAAGGACTTGGTTCTCCCTCTCTCTGTCTCTCTTTTTTTTTTCCTGTGGCAGCTGGCCAGTACTGGGATCCAAACCCTTGACCTTGGTGTTATAATACTGTGCTCTAACCAGCTGAGCCAACTGGCCGCCCCAAATGAAAGCATTTATTTATCTGTACAAAGAATTGTACATAAAAGTTTTTTTTTTTTTTGGCAGCTGGCCAATACAGGGATCTGTACCTGTTAACTTGGTGTTATAAAGCTGTGCTCTAACCAACTGAGCTAACTGGCTGGCCTCTGGTTCTCTCTTCTTTGTAACTTTTGTTATTTGCACCTTTTTTTCTACTCCCCATTAGGTTTCATGGAATTCTTTTGCTGTTTTCTCTTGGAATCATAGTTAAAAGCACAGGCTTCGTGTTAGACAGACTTGATATTCTAGCTAACTATTTTTGTCTAGTTAAGGATTATTTTAATCTTTTGTTGAAACTTCCAGTATGTGAACATGAGACACACACACTCACAAAAATTATTTTAGGAGATGTAAGGAGCCTCAGAGTCAATGATCAGAATGTCAGTGCTATGATGTAAATGTTATAGATTGGGCTAAACCTGAACTGACACAAGATGAGGGGTTTTACTCTTAATAATTATATATAAGCTGACTTGTTTCTTGTTATATGCTTATTTCCCTTGAAATTTGAAATTAAAAAGCAATTCACATTTACTGATGGTTCCAAATAGAGTCCCTGATTTTGGATGTTCACTGTATTTAGCTTTCCCTGGTATAATCTCCATATAGGTAGAGTACAGAGAGATGGATGAAAGCTTGGCCAACCTCTCAGAAGATGAGTATTACTCAGAAGAAGAGAGAAATGCTAAAGCAGAAAAGGAAAAGAAACTTCCCCCACCACCCCCTCAAGCCCCACCTGAGGAAGAAAATGAAAGTGAGCCTGAAGAACCGTCTGGTGAGTTGTAGTAAACAACCACAATTTTGTTTTATCTTAGAAATTAAAATAAATGGATTTATTCCTATTCTGCAGTGTTATTTATGTCTTCATCTTTGGTTTATACTCTAATATTGGGGCTTTTGCCATGTGTGTCTTTGTGTGTGTATATATAAAACACATATATGTATGTGTGTATATATGCATACATAATGGTACTGATATTCTTTTTGTGTGTGTGTCTGTACAAATATAGGAGGAAAGTAAAGGATGGGGGTGGAAAGACAGTGGCAGTATAAGATGGTTGGAAAGTAGGAGAAAATAAACAAGTAGAGAAAACATACAGAAAGGCAAATCCAAAGAACCAAACCTCTAAATGACAAACTCTTATTCAGAATATAGAGAGAGAATGATTCAGAAATTGTGCTGGCTAAATTATGCATTTACCACATAGTTAGATACTTTCTGATAAAGCCTTCATGGTGTAGATCAGTTTTGATAAATGCCTTTTCCTGGTGAAGAGATATAAAAATATATTCTGAGGTCAAAAGGAAAAGGACTAAGTGCTTGTTACTGTTTATTGAGCCCTCCCATCAAAGGAATGGTATAAAAAAAAAAAAAAAAAAACTATGAAGAGAATGTAAGCTCACACAAGCTTCCTTATAACATGGAAAGATTATTGGAGTCTATAGTACTGGTTTCAGAGATTCAAACAGCTTTAAAGAATTCTCACTAATATCCCCTCGACCCTGAATCCTCGCTTTCTGAGGATATCTGGACCAATCAGGGATACACTTCTGTTTTGGAGAGACCAAGCAAAAGCAAAATATTAATTAATTTTTCATTTCTTTTGCCTTTAATGACATTTCATTGACTCTTCTTGACTTTGAATTTTTACAAAGTTTCTCTCCTTGAAATGATATTTATATTTCCGTTAGCTCCAGGCTCACTCACCTCACCAATTCTTTTAGTCCTGTACCTTTTAAAAATAAAATGCTTGTTTTAGACCCCATCTACTGTATCTTGCATGACTTTCATAGGAATCCAGATTAGGACATATTTCATTTGAGAAGTTTTATCTTTTGTTTTTGTTTTTTGTTGTTGTCGTTTGTTTGTTTTTAGGTTTTTCTCCTCTATAATGTTACCGTGAATTACCAGAAGTTATTTTATTTAAAAAAAAAAAAAAGTTTTAGTACTGATGCTTCACTTGAGAGGATTATAAGTCAAGTGTTAATTTAAACTTAGGTTTAGACATTTTCAAATTCTAGCTAAAACTCTTAAAAATTTATAATTTACATGGTTGCAGTTTTTAAAAGAATACAGTTTGAGAACATTAAGAAAAAAAGATTAGATTCTGGGTGCAGTGTATCTCAAGAGTAAGAGGTTTGTTAAGAAGGATGGTTTTCTTTAATCTTTTTTAGAATGTTTTCTTGGGCAACTCCTAGTTGGAAGTTTTCTAGTGTCAGTGCTACGTTACCTTTGGGACTAATGTCCCCCAGGCAAGCATAGCCTTCTCTGTACCTCACCAACATCTCTTTTTTTGTTTATTTTTCTCCCTCCTCTTTCTAGTCTTACACATTTAGTTCTCTTTCCTTCTTGCTGTCCATATCTCTAACCCTTCCCTTTACCCCTCTACACCTTTCTTTCTTCTGTATTCTTTTTGATTCTTGTCTTTGTTTTCTTCTACCTTTGCTGTAGACCTACTAATGAAATACATGGGATAACCCTTTTGATATCTGTTGTAGTTTAAGAGGCTGCTGATCTCTTAGTTCAAGGGCTTTAGATATTATGCAGTGATGATCTGGTATCTCAGATGCTGCTTCACCCTGTTTTTTTGTGTGATTGGCAGTGTCTCCAGTAAATAACTGATTTATTGTAGGTACCAAGTTCATAAACACTTTCTTTATCCTCTGAAAAATTTAAACTAAGTCTTAGTGTTGGTGTTTTCCTTTTTGTTAAAAAGGTTTTTTAATTTCATAAAATGTCAGACATTGTTCCCACAAAAAGTAAATGTCTTAGCAAAGTGATTTAGGATTTGGGAAACTGTCTTTATTGCATTCTGGTTAATTCTAATACAGTGGTTTAGTTTAAGTTAGCTTAATATTTGGGGGGAAAGTTAAAATTTTGTTTGAGGATATCTTCAGTGCTCAGACGTGTTGATAACAGCCAGACTTGCAAATATATTATTTATGGTTATGAAAATAAAGATATTTTTCTTTTAGAACAACTTAAAAAATTTTTTGAAAATTTCTGGGGTGAAGTAGGGAAGTACTTTTTCCTAGAAAGCAGTGGCAACTTACTGACCTACATAGGTTAGAAATAGACTAGGCCCTAATGGTGAATCATAAAATATTATTTTTTTTTCCTTTTTGTCTTTTTTCATGACCGGTAACGGGATTGCAACCCTCAGTGTCGCGCCCGTACCGCGACCGGCAACGGGATCACAACCCTCGGTGTTGTGCCCGCACCGTACTCAACCAGTGAGCGGACCGGTCTCTATATGGGATCCGAACCCTCGGCGGGAGCGCTGCCACACTCCCAAGTGCCGCCCTCTACCGAGTGCGCCACCGGGCCGGCCCATAAAATATTATTAAATGAGTTCAGATTGGAAACTATCCAGGGTCTCCAAGTCTCTTGTCTCCAAGTTCTTTCACAAGAGTTTTCAGTCAAAAATTGGGAGCGTTGCCGTATGGATATATTAAAATCTTGAGAGAAGATGTAGGTTTGTTTCTTTACCAAAACTTTTCTTTATCTCAGTTATTTTAAGTAATAACTGCAATTAACTTATCCTCTTTAAGTATGTAAGGTTTGCATACATTTCATTCCTACCAACTTTTAAATTTGTTCAGAAAATTTTGCTTTGCTTTTCAGTGTTAATTTTAAGAAAATATTTTATTAATTACGAAAACACAGGTATTCTGAAGTCAGTGGGTCAAACAATATGACTGGAGAATGTTCCTCTAGGAGAATACTGAGAAGCCAGAAAGGAGGCTTGGAGCCATATTGTGGATAGCCTTGGTTGACTAAGCCAGGCTAAGGAATTTGAGCATTAAGTGGGTCTGGTCGGGGGTAGCATTGAGGTTTTTTGAGCAAGAGAGACTGTACTGAAATATATGTTTTGGAAAGATCCATCAATTTGTTCTACAAGGATGAACTGGAGGAGTAAAGAGGCTGGGATTGGAGAGAAAATTTAGGCTATTTTGGTATAGAAACAAGAAGTTTGGAATTTTTGATTGGATTTAATTGGAAGTTCTCTGTTTTGGCTTAAACATTGTTTTTAGTTTTGTCAATTTTTGTCAAAAAAAATAGTCAGAATGGGTAAATAATGGATTTTTCATACTAAATATTGCCGTTTATGTTTAAAACCTACCTTATTTTGTTTTCTTAAACATTTCCATATGTTTTTCTTTTTTGGCAGCTGGCTGGTACTCCATGTATTTTTACATTTCCTATACTTTTGAACATATTTGTTTTAATAAGTGATAGTTTTATTTGGTTTCCTAGTATAGATACCTTTTCTGTGAAGATGAAAGTGTTTTTTAGGTAATAGCAGCTAAACCTGAACAGGTTGTCTTTGGAATTGTGTTTGGTGATTAGTAGTTACACATATTAGTGAAGCACCTATAAAATAAGTAAAAGGAAATTTGAAATGGGCTATTAAGAAGCTTTTCTCAAGGCTTTTTAAAGTGAATGAACTTCTCAATAGAGACATCAGAATGTGAGCGTGTGTGTGTATAAAATCATGTGAATGTGTATACCATTTTTCTGGGCTCAGTGATGTGTTAATACTCTCTAATGAAGCTCATTGGCTTCCATTAAGCTATTGGTTAACTATTTAGATCCATTTTGTTAAATTGGGTTAGCTGATCAGTGACAGCTTTATATTATAGTTTACTTTATTGAATGACCATGGATGGAAACACTTCTTCTTGTTTATATTCTTATTTGTACCAGAGGAAGTTCTTTATTTGTACTAGAGGAACATGTCTTCTCTGTTGTATGTTAGTAACTTTAGAAGTGTGTATGTGTGTTTGAAAGAGATAAAGGCTTTTAGATAAATTAACAAAAATTGCTGATGTGAGAGATAAGTATGACAAAAAATTTTGTGTGGTTTTAATAAGTGTTGGGCCCTGTTAATGCATAGTTACACTGTGGGTTGAAAATGTTTTTAAATTTTATATAAAAGGACATGCAACCTGACTTAGTAAAAGTGCTGCATTACAGAAAATATACAAAATGTATGGGTGGAAAATTTAGCTTAAGATTCAATGAAATTTGATCACAAATGCTGTTATAATGAAAATACAAACATGAAAAAAGATTGACCAAAAATTTGAATTTCTTCTTCAGACAGTAAAAATCCAAAAGGCAGAATCTTTTGGACTATCTTCAGAACTCGTTATAATAGAATTTGACCAGAGAAGAGGTGAAGATTGATTTCCTTACTTTTAAAAGAAAAAAAATCAGTGAGTGATCCTAATATTATCACCTTATATTTATATAGTTATTTGCTTGTAAGGTGCCCTTTTCTATGAGGGAGTCATACTCATTGCAGTCAGTAACAGGCATGGATGGTGGTTGCCAAGTACTGGGTTTGGCAGCATAGATAGTTATGGTCAGAGTTCAGGTGAATAATTTTGTTTTTTACCCTACTATAATATTCTCAAGTGGCTTATCCCAAGCTTTTCTCTCTGATTTCTCTGTCCATGCTTATAAGTGGAATCAGAGAGCAGGAGTAGCTTTCAGGTTTGGTGAGAATTAACTCATATTACCTCCACAGGAAAGATTATAGGATTCTATTACATCCCCATGCCCAACAGGAGACCCTCTTTTGTAGATTTATCAGAAGTGGCTGGGAAATTCATTCTGGACAGAATTGTTGAGCTGCTAGTGTCAAATTAATGCGTGAGATAATTTGAGTTCTCATTATATGAAGTATGAAGCATACATTTGGAAAACAGACTAGGATTAATTTTCTTGCCCCCCTTTTTTGGAATAATATCACTTTAGTTTTCTGATTTGGAACTGTGCTCCAAAATAACTCACTGGAGAACTGAGAAAAAATGTGTAGGCTGAAAAGTTAATCTAGATCAATTCAACAAAATTTTTATATTCTTATATTTTGAGAAATATTATGAATGGATCAAGATAAATATACACTATATAACACATGGCCCCCACTCTCAGATAACATATAGCCTAGCATGAGACAGAAACGTATACATAAATGTGTAATAAAAGGCAAAATACTCTTAAGTGTTAAATTTCAGCATAAAATTTTAGAGGGACTTAGAGGCAGAAAGGGTAAAGGGTAGGTAGTAGACTGGTAGTGTAGAGGGGAAATTTTTTAAAAAGTAAAACGGAGACATTTTCTACACAATATAAGATTTCCTCAAATGTGTTAGTTGGTCATTTGCTTTATTCTACACACATGAATTTTGCAACTATAATACTTTGTTCCAGACACTGTGCTGGATTCTAAGGGTTCAAAGATATATAGTCGGTCCTCCTGCAAAGAATTCAAAGTCCAGTTAGGGTTACAGATATTAATAATTAGTTACAATGAAGAAACAGTGAAGTGTATGCAAAGTACTGTGAGAACTCAGTTTTTTATTTTATTTTTTCAATTGACAGATAAAATTGTGTGTATTTAATGTGTACAGCATGATGTTTTGAAAAATATATATATAGTGGAACAACTTAATCTAGCTAACATACATTACTCTCATGGTTATCGATTTTGTGGTGAGAAAATTTAACATCCACTCTTGGCATTTTTCAAGAATGCAATATATTGTTATTAACCACAGTCACCATGATATACAATAGATCTCTCAAAAGTTGCTTTTAAATATTTCTCCCCGAAATTGGATTTTGGAAATTTTACATTAAACAGATAAAAACCATTGAATCAGATATTACCAGTTATGTTTGGTCTTTGAGAGATTGAGCTGCTTTTTTACATGAATGATTTCATTTCAATGATCATTTTGTTTTACTTTTTATTAAAGCAAAAATGATAATTTGTTTACCTGAGCAAATGTATTTTTATCATTTCTTTGAGTTCTTTTTGCTACCATCATTTATTTGGTCTCATCGTGGCATAATAGAACAACAGGATACCTTGTCTGTGAGGATTTTCTCATCTGCAAAATGGGAATTATCAGGATCAAATGAGAAAATGTAAAATCCACCCTTATGTATAAATATCTTATATTTATTAAATACAGAGTTGAGCCAGGAATGGAGTGGATTGGTATTTTATTCAGAAAAAATAGGGTCGATTTATGGACTAGGTAAATGTACCTACTTTTGGAAACTATTTGGAAAGCGTTTATTGTACCCCATTTTCAAGAATGTGTCACTTATGAAGTAGATCATTCTTTAAGCATCTGGAACTGTTAGAGGTGCATATGTATGTAAAACTTTTAAATTAATCTTGGTATTTAATCTTTTGTGTTAAATCATGACCAGAATGGTAGATCTTGGTCCTTTCTAATATAGACTTAATCTGAAGAGAACATAATTGAAATCCGTGTATTAACTATTGAGATAAAACTAATGTTAACATTTTTTGCTGTATTTGCTAATCACAGAGGCTTTAAACATTTGAGGATAGGGTTGTATTTTTGCTTTTGATGTTTTTTTTGCATCTTATTTGAAGATAGAAGAACACATGATTAATTAAGGAGTAAGAAGTTTTATCTTCTTCATAGAAGTGTAGACCCACGGCATATTTTTATGTGAAAGGAACCTATAGTCATAGATGGTGAGATATGGATAGCCAGAGTTCTGAGAAACTTGCCTGAACAGGAAAAGGGGATTCTCTTGTTAGTAAACTCATTCATCTCACTGTTATCAGGTGTGAAACGTTATAATAGTCTTTTAATAGGAGCTCCAGAATAAAGTTTAATATTGTCTTTTTTAAAACAACAGGTGAATAACTAGAAAAGTAAGCTTTGTTATTAACCACTTAGACACCCCTTAAGCTTGGAAGTTGGGCAACGTAGCATAGCATCTGAATTGTAAACTTTCTTTGGAACATTTTGAAAAGTGAACTATGAACCAAGACTTTGCAGCAAAAAAAAATAAGGATCAGGAAAATCCCTACTATGGAATGTGGAGGAAAATAGCATGTGAAAAAGTCAATTCTTTCCATCAGCTTCTAAAAGCTTTGCTTTTCTCCCTAGCATGTAGGGCTTTTATTTTCTTTTGATAGGATCCCTGCTACTAAGCGTCTGACTTCCACACCATTGTAAGTCTTCAGGCACAAATCAGCAGTGTTAACTACTGCTCCTTCAGTGGTACTACTGTTGGAAGTTCTAGGCAGTTTGCTACTTCAAGCAGAGCCATTTTTTCTTTCTTCTAAACCTTAAGAAGGCTATCTGTTTTATTCCAATATTCTAAATGACAGTGTAACCGAGGATTGCTGTTTCAGTTGGATACCATAAATTTAATTTTGGGTAATTTTGTTGGTGAGTACTGAAGAGTGTTAGTTAGCAGTGTTAAAATGCCTCTGGTGTTCTTCAAAGGGACTCTTGAAGGTTTTCCTTCAGGTTAGTTTATTCTGCCTCTGTGAGCCTAATTTACTTTACATTATATATCTTCTAACTGCTGTGGATTATTTATTCTTCTGCCAACAATCATAGAAAGTTAGCAGGCAAGAGCTACATCAAAATTGTTACACTTGAATGGTATTTTGAAAGCCACCCCTCACTACAAAGAGCACGGGAAGGCAGCATGAATTGCTGATGGTCACTAATAACTCACTACCTTTCTCAATTTTTTTTTTTCTTTTACTTTTTTGGTTATTTGTCTTTGACCAATTCCTTTTTGAAACTGTGACTTTCCTTATGCTCATATGACTAATCGTACATTTACATCTGCTTCAAACTCTGAAACTGTTATTACCTCCATGCTAATTTAAAGTCTTTTAGCTGCATTCTTCTAAGTTTTATTCTTTAATTTCCAACCATCCTTAGAACATATCCATTTAATTTACTAGCCTACCTCTCAAATTTCCCATTTTGCCCATTGCATCACCACTCTCCTGAACTTAAAACCTTAGAGTCATCTTGAAAGCCCTTTTTTTAATCCCTTTTATCAAGTCTGTCGTAAAGTCATGTATCTTCCTGTGCAGAGCCTTTTTGATTTGCTATGCCTCACTGTCATCTTTTTATTATAGTGGATTTCACTCACTTCAAATCTAAATTATTTCAGTGGACTTTCAATTGGATCTTCTTTACGTAGGTCACTCTTTTCCTCTAATCCATCTGGTGCAAAGTGGCCAGATTTAGTTTAACTAAAATATCACTTGTTTTGCTGCCTCTTTTTTTTTTTTTTTTTTTTTTTTTTCTTTTTTTTTTTTTTTTCATTTGCTATGCCTCACTGTCATCTTTTTATTATAGTGGATTTCACTCACTTCAAATCTAAATTATTTCAGTGGACTTTCAATTGGATCTTCTTTACGTAGGTCACTCTTTTCCTCTAATCCATCTGGTGCAAAGTGGCCAGATTTAGTTTAACTAAAATATCACTTGTTTTGCTGCCTCTTTTTTTTTTTTTTTTTTTTTTCCCCAGAGATCACACAGTTTTCCCCTGTTACTACTAAGATCAAGTTTAGATTTGGGCACTGAAGGTGGCCTATTTTACCTATCTGCTTGATCTATTGCTCTTTCAAACCATCTCCTTCATTAGGCAGATGCTGTGCAGCCCTGTGCATATACCATACCTGTGCTTTTCTTCTTGCCTTTGTAAATGTTCGGGACCATACTGGTGGTTTCACTGCCTCCCAGTCTATCCAGATTTCTCTGGCCCTGTTCAGAAAAGCTTCCCTGGTTCTCCAAGTCTGTGTTAACTTCTTGTTTCCTCAGTTAGATTATAAACTCAGAAAACAGCAACTCTACCTATTCTGCTTTTGTATTTGTGCTTGGAACTTATTGGATGGGTATTCAGTAAACATTGAATTAATGAGATTATTAAACAAGAAACTCAACTAATGTGTTAATACATGGAGACTTATGTATTCAAAGGTGGTTTTAACTTTTCAAACGTTTTTCCCCTGCTAACTTATCAAGTTCAGTTGATATCAGTAGGTTGACAGTCACTTTTATTCTGTAAATTTGGCCATTTTGATAAATTGATTTTCAAAATCATTGCTTCCTAGAAGATTTAGAAATTTCCCAAAATGTTTCAAAAGTTATCAATTTGAATGTGATTCTAAGAAACTAGTCAAATGTGAATCTGTGTTCCTGGGAACAGCAAACCAATGATTCTCACCTCCATGCTTGCCAGATAAAAGTACTTGAAAATCAACATAGACTTCTTTTAATATGTTAGAAGAGTGGTGACTTGAGTATTTGAATCAGTCACATTACAGAATGTGACTATAACTGAAACATCTCACTGCTCTAGAAGGGCTTAGATCTGAAGAAGGTTTAGAGGACAACTGATAGGATGTTATGTAAGGAAAACCAAAATGATTTCATTTTCAGTTTGGAGAAGACAACACACAAATAACCTGTATTAAGAGTCTGTACTTCAGGTTTGAGAATTTTTTGTTTGTGGTAGTTGAGATGAAAATAAAAGGAATTCCTTGTGCAGTGGTCCCTAAATCAAAGTGGTATTAAAAAATCGCTTTTGTGACTTCAGATAGCAAAGGTTATCCAAAAAAAAGTTGCTTTTGAATATTTTCGTTTCTTATTTTGAATTCATATTTATGGAAGATAACCATAACTGCCAGCTGTGTTACATGTCTTTGTGCCAGTGTCAAAAGCAGAGGCCTAGACTGGAAAGACCCGAAGAGCAGATGAATAAGGCATTTAGTATATGTTCTAATCAGAGACATTACCTGGACAGAAAGTTAGCTGTAAATGTTTGTACGTGTGCTGTTTTAAAGAAAATGCTGAAGAATTGGTTCAGAATACCGTTAATAAAGATAATTCTTTTCAGTTGTCTTTGGAGAAGTAGGCACCTTCAAAATACTGAGTATATTATGGTTAGGGAGAAAATAACCTCATCCTTTACTTCCAAACAAGTTAAACCATCATCAAGAGATAAAAATCTTGTACCTTAATTTAATTTTAAGCGCTCTTGAGTTTTGTTTTCCATCATTTCTTATGTTATATGTTTACATTACTTTCTGCTTGGTTTCTTATTTCCCTGCTTAAGTAATACTTAGGAGTTTCATTTCTTTTTTAACATTTTGCTGTTATAAAGGATCCCTTTTTAAAATATTTTCACATTATTGAATATTTTCCATATTTCTCATATATTTTTATCAAAGACCAGTATCTTTATAAGAGTTTCTTTAATGTCTTTTTTCAAATGCAACAGACAAAAAGACTGCCTTACCTTGCTTCTCTTTTGGAGCACGTGTCAGGGGTAAGAAATCCATATTTCTATTATCAACTCAGAAAAAAATCAGTCAAGATCTACCTGTAGGTTATTCTATGACATGTAGTTGGAGAAGAAGGGAAATGATAGAAACAGGAAGGATAAAGTAATTCAAACTTAATGGCTACTTTGAAAGTATTTTTTTAAATGTTTTTATTTATCCAAATTTTTAGTATTGATGAAGTGCCTTCATGAGAAGTATTGTTACTTTCATTTTTCCAAGTCAGGAACATAATTTGAGAGAGAGGAGCTATGTTATTCCTAAAGCTTAAATGTTATTCTTGGAAACTATATTTGTTTTCCTGTTCTGAGTTGCACCCCTCCCCCCCCTTTTTTTCCAAATATAATTCAGTGTTCTCATCTAGCTTGGCTCTATTTGGAACCAAACAAAACAATGGCCACTTTAAAAAAAAAGCCCTATGAAATATTTTTTATGAATAAATCAAGAACTTACCAAGAATGAATGTTCCTGATTTAAACTTTAAGTAAAATTTAAACTGTAATGCTTGCATTTTCAACATAAATTTGCAGATAGGATTTAGTAATTGGATCATCTCTTCAGGATTATATGCCCTTTCTAAGGGCTATAAACAACAAATCATATATCCGGTGCCTTATATGAAAAGTATAACCTTCTAGAACCTGAAGGCCCCTCTAGACAAGAGCATAGTAAAATCATTTTAGAATGAGATTGTAATTCTACCTTCAAAGCAGAGCATATACCTTCTAGCAACTCATTTTAACGTCATCATCAAAAATCATTTCTTATATCTACATGCCTTCATATCCTTGAAGATGTCATTTTAAGTCTCACAGATCTTGGAGCATTTTTATAGTAAAGGGGCTATGTTAGTTTGACTTTGCTGCTTCCTTCTAACTCAAGTGGTGGGATAATCAGTGTGCTTTCTAGTTGGGACAGATATTTTAAAATAAACTGTTTAATGAACTTGTCCAGGCTTACATCATTGGGAGATGGTATTTTCACGTCTTCCAAAAATCACACTGTAATTTTCCTATAGCGTATCAGGTGGCTAGAAGCATAATAGGATCATAGCATCTGTCTTGGTGATAGATTTTGGAAGTCTGGCAGACAGTCTATCCTGACTTTTTCAGATTGAATTTTCAAGCTTTGATTCTTTTCTTGGAGTTATCTGTACACATTAATCAATGATGAAAATTTCTTAGCAAGGCTTGTTGTGTAGCTTGAGTTAGAAGTTCTCCAAGATCTTGCCTGCAACTCCCCACAAGTGTGTGTCTCTCTACAGCACTTGGAATATGGCTACAGGGTATCTTATGGAGTGTTCTAAAGTTTTACTGAGGACATATTGGCATATTCAGCTCTACTTTCAGTACTTTCTACTGTATAGTAAATGAAACTTCTTTTGGAGCTGAATCATTTAGTTGTATTATATTCCTTGCTTTGAAGAGAAGGGGAGAATTTTTCATTAAAATTGTCTTTTGCTCATTGTCTTATATTTATTCTTTTTCAATAGTAAGTTAGAGATAAAGGGATGTTGAGTTGATGCTGAGTCGTTGCAACTCCAAGCCCTAGAGCCCATGTGACATCCACTCTGTCTAGCAATGGTTAGTAAAAGACATTTGCAGTCCATTTTTCCCCATCCACATTACTAAATAAGACTGACAGCAAGGATTTAGCTATTAGAAATACTGTGTACTTTGTTTCACTGCCATTTAACAAGAATCAGTATGTAAAGTTGAAATTTCCTGACCAGAATTTGGAAGATTATGATGTAATTCCCTGGGCCTTGATTCCAGAAGAAGGAGCTCTCTGAAATGGGTTTATTAGTTGGTGGTGAATTTATGAGTCACCAACTATTAGGCCTTTATGTCCAGATATTATCTTAATTTATGGAGTAAGGTCCCTGAGTTCTCCTCTTTCCTTCCACAGGGCAAGCAGGAGGACTTCAAGACGACAGTTCTGGAGGGTATGGAGACGGCCAAGCATCAGGTGAGGGTGGCATTAGATGCTTGCCACTTAGTAGCAAGAGCCGCCAAGTCAGGGATTGATGCTTGCAAGTGTTTTTGGCTGTGGTATCCAAACATTAGCCAGAAGCGCAGGGGAAATTTAACCCATGGGACGTAGTAGTGTAATAGTAGAGTGTAGTCAGAGCAAAGGCAAGCAAAAACTTGAAGTCCTCAGGCCGATCTCAGCCCTCCACACTTCTTCGTGTTTTTTTGAGGAGATGGCGAGCACTTTTCTCCCCAGCAGCCTTTATAGTAATAGTAACATGGTGTAAAATGTAGGCTTAGGTATCATGGGACCTTTAAAAAGAAATATAGCAGTATTCATAAAGAGGAGAAGCCACAGGCTTGAAATACTTCCTTTTTTTTTTAAAGGCATGCTAAGCCTAGTCAGAGGAATTGTTAAGGCAAATGACATCTTTCTAAAAATGGTTGTTACATTGTGTTGGGTACAGTTTTTCAATTAACGTTACATGGTTAATCATTTTGCAATTTCAACCTTTTGTTTCTCAAGTGAAAAAAAATTTTTTAAAAAGTCTATTTGAAATGCTTTTTCTTTTCTGACCAAATAATGAGATTTTTACTTCTAGGAAAAAGAAAGGATTTATAGGGGCCACGATCTGGAACAGTTAAAGTTTATTCCTGGAATCCAAAATAACATGTCTGGATTTCATCCTTTGCCTATTGAAGGGTGTTTTTGTGTGTTCCAGTGCTCAAAGCAGGTTAATAAATACATATTAACAGAATTGGGATAGATATTACTTTATCTTTATAGGTTGTCACTTTTCAACTGTCAAGTCTACCTTAAAATTGTCTATTGCAGTTTGCATATGGCAGGTCCAGGAAGTATTTGTATTTTACTCTCTTGGATCAAAGATAATTCAATGTTAATATGGTAATTAGTAGTTAGAAGATCCTGAATGTTAGAAGTAGACTTCTTTAAATGCTGTCCCAAGGATTGGAGGTTGGTAATTAGTACATGCTTATCTTGGAGGAGTTAAAAACCTCATTAAATCTACGTCTGTGACAAGTAAACCTTCAAGAATGCTTTTCATCAAATGACGCACAATTATATCTTCCATGGAACTGTTAAGGATCGGGGATAGCCATTACAGCCTTAATCTTGAAAAAAATTAAATTTTCTTGTGGTTTTTTGTTTTAAAGTGAATATTTGCTCTTTTATGTAAGTAAACAATATGGTGTATTGCTGAAAGTAAAAGCAGACTTTCGTGTATAACTGTGGTATTGCTTACTTACTGTTAGTAGAACATGAGTTTTAAGTGTTTCCAGGAATGGGGGTGACTGTTACGAACCCTTCAAGATCTCTCTTCAGGTCTTTTTCATGTTCAGACGCATGCATTTGAGTGGTGATCAGTCAGAGTTAGAAACTTGTATTTATAGGTGCTCAGTGTTCTTCTCTTAATTAAACCAAATGACTCTCCTGAGTATCTTGAGGCCCGGATCATATCTTGACTTCTTAATATCCACCTCAGGTTGGTGAATATACATCCTAAATCTTAGCACTAGAAGGGAACTTGAGACCATCTTATCCAGCTTCCTGCCTTCAAACAGATAGTATTATATCTCCCCTATTTTATGGATTAGGATGTGAAACCCAAAGTTGTTAAATGACATGACCAGCAATACGCCAAAGTTTTGGAGAAGCCAGGGTTCTTGCTTTTTAGTGCATAGACTATTCCTTACACCCTTAGAATAATTTAAAATAGACTTTTATCCTAAAAATCAAAATTCTAAAGTATAAGAAATCATGAGATTTTCCTCATTTTTTCTCTTTTTCTGTCTCTTCCTTCTATTCTATATTCTTTTTATTTTTAAACTATTATAGGACTTGATATGATACATCTCTAGTTTACTGACTTTAAGTAAGTGAAGTCTTTTACATGTAGATCCCGTCAGGCTTTTGTTTTCACTCTTCAGCTGGAAATCTAGTTGTAGTTATCTACTTCATTTTTAAGAAAATCAAAGGCATGTAACTCATGGAGGCCTTCCTTTCATCTCTAATTTTTATATTTCTGTTACCTTACTCTAGTCAAGATGCTACCTATATATATTTTGTCAGAATCAGGGGGAAATGATTTCATGGAATAGAGGGGCCTATAATTTCGCCTGCTGCCCCGCCCATCCCGCTCCCCTTTCCCTATAGTTGAGCTTTCCTGAAAGGTCTAAATTATTCCTTAAGTATTTAACTATTATTACTATGTTTTCAGAGAAAGTGTGAGCCAGTCAGACCATTAGAGAGGGCATTTCTACTCTTAGTATGACTGCATTCTGAAAGGTGATGCTGGAATTTCCTATGTGAAGTGGTGAGCAGGAAGGAATTGAACAGAAGGCAGGTTGGTATGGAGGCAGCCCCGGAACTTTTTAAAAATTTAGATAGCATCTTTGAAACATTTTAAATTTCCAGAATACCAGATTATGTTAAATGCATACAAACCCAAAATACAAAGCTTTGTTTCAGTGCCAAGTAGAGTTATATGTACTATTGGTACTTGGATATTATTAAAGTGAGATATATTCTAAAAGTTTTTTTCTCTAAAGGAGATACTTATGAGTTAGATTATTCAAAGTGATTTATTACTTCATTTTGGAAATATAAGACGGATGTTTTGATTTAGTTTCGTAACAGTTTAGGTTCCAAATTAACATTTTTTGTTTCTTTGAAAAAAGTTTAGATTTTTATCTTGCAGGCTTTTTACTCTTATTTTGATAATGGTCTTCATTCTTGGAAATAAGTCTCTTTTTTGGCATCTGGCCAGTACAGGGAACCGAACTCTTGTCTTTGGTGTTACAAGGCTATGCTCTAACCAACTAAGTCTTTATCTCTAAATACCAAAGGGAAGGAAATAATTACCGAGAGTTTTTAGAGACCATTTTTCTTTTTTTATTTTTGGCAGCCGGCTGGTATGGGCATTTTTCATTTTTATAAATTGATATCAGAGTATTAAGAATAACTTGGTTTTTTGGATGCTGTGTAGAAGATGGAGAAGAATATTATTCCAAGCATACATAAATGTCACAACTTTTAGCTTCTTTAATTGCATTTGGTTAAACTTTTGATATTTGATTTAAGAGATACTTTGAAACATGACAAATAAATAACATTTCTTGTTACATATTCTCAAAATTCCCAAAGTTAGCCAACTATGTTAGAGTGATTTTTGATAAGAACATTTGTAATGAGAAGCCAAACATAATATATGAAATTTAACTACATGGTTTTTTTGGCTGTCATTGAAAAATAGTATTTTGCAGTAGGATTGATGTTCAGTGACCATTTATTAAACATAAAGAAAATCATATAGCTAAGAAAAACTATTACTGTTTTGTCAGGGAGAAGTGGAGTTTAATAGAGATCATTGATTTTCATATTAATAGTATACACTCATCAAATATACCAAGAAGTAATCTATTAAGAGCTATTTGATTCAAATATTCAGGATTAATATGTAGATAATGTTCCTTATAATGTGAGATATTTTGGGTCTTATTTTTTTGGTTCTTATTTGGTTAATTTATTTTGATTTGGGTGTAGGGGCTGGGGACATCAAAGCTCTGTATAGTTTAAGAAAATTTCACATTACTGATATACCCTGTACCCCTGATAGCATTCTTTTCTTCCCTTAATTTCATGCTTCTCCTGCAACAATATGGCTCTTACTGATTTTTTTTTCCCCTAAGGAATAATTAATTGTCCTGACAGTTTTTAATTTTAGGTTGGTATTAATTATGTGTAAAGGTTGTTGATTTGATTTAATAATGCGAAATATGGTATTTGTTTTTATTATCTACGGTGGATGGATAGCCTTTTCTCCTTGTCTTTAAGAACCATGTTTCTTAATGTGTGGCCCATATTAGCATTAGGCATTTTTGCTTGACCTCTTGTTAACCATTTTTTTCTAGGTAGTGTTTGCCATTTGAATGGCTTTGTGGAAGCAGACCCCTCAATAGCTTAGCTGTAATTTTCTAAGTTACATCTTTACCTGCTTTGTTCTTTTATTCTGATCTAACTAATGCTTTTTTGTTAATTTTGCTTCCATTATCAGTGCTTCCAATTTCTTTTTTTTTTTTATGTGCTTTAAAATGATTAAATATGGATACCTGGTGTTTATTTTGTTATTTATATATAATTACTTCAGTGGTAATGAATTTTGAGACACTGAATTGTGTCTTGATATTTTTATAACCTGGTGGTTAAATACATCTTTATAAGGTATTTTTGGAAATACATTTGTATACACTTGCTTGTATTTCTAAGATCACCTCATAAAGGTATACGTAACCACCATCTTATAAAAATCAATTTAATATCCAATTTTAAAAGTTTCAAAATAACATATTTTACATGTTAGTATATAGTATATATAGTACGTAGTATACGTAGTAACATATTTTACTTGTAGTATATATAGTAAAGCATTTCTAATGTTTCTGTCAGAAAAGGTACATTCCTTGCATTCTTGCATTCTTGTCTTATCATTGTAGTCTGCTTAATCTTTCTCACTGCTTGCCAGTATTGAATTATGAGAATTAACAGGTGGTAGTATTGATGGGATCACGTATTTTCTCTTGTTGATTATTAAGCCTTATGGTTGTCCTTCTGTTCCATGCTGTAATCTTAAAAGAAGTTATGTGCTTCTGTTTTTTGCTCCATAGCTTCTTTTGCTTTCCCATTAGTGTACTTTCCTTTATTCTGGTTCTTTAGTTTTAAATTTTATTGTATGCTATCAGTGATGCTAATTTTAATTCGAATATCATCCCAATATTATAGTTATTTTACGGATGAAGAAAATATTCTAAAGGCCTTGTTATGTTTTATAAGGTATATTGTTTTACTCATTAGTAAACTGTAAACTTTGGAATGTTAAGCTCAAAAGAGTGGCTAATTTATAAGGAAATTTCAGCTTTTGAAACAAAAATTTTTTTTTAAAAAAGGAGATTAGATCAGTCTGTGAATGAGGCAAAACTTTACAGAGTTCTTCAGGCAAAAACAGGACTTAGAGGCACCATCAGTATTCCTCCTTTTGTATTCACTTGCACTTTTCCTAGAAGTCCTTTGCTTTCTTTGCTAGGTGTGGAGGGTGCAGCTTTCCAGAGCCGGCTTCCTCATGATCGGATGACTTCTCAAGAAGCAGCATGTTTTCCAGATATTATCAGTGGACCACAGCAAACCCAGAAGGTTTTTCTGTTCATTAGAAACCGCACAGTAAGTTTCCATGTCAGCGTTTTTTCACCTGGATTCTAAAAAGTGCATATGACTTTTATAGAGAAAGTGGGAAAAAATAGGGAGGAAAATTTTTATAATTGTCTATAATACCACATTACCCAGAGACAACCATTGTTAAAAATTAGCTGTTTTCCTTTGGGTATTTTTTTTTTAATGTATATGTAATTTTTATTTTTACAAAATTGAGATCCTGCTTGCATGCATTCTGTGACACCTTTTTCATAACTCATAAATACACATTAAAAATCTTTATTTAAACATATAAAAAAAAAAATTTTCCCCCCCTCTCAGGATAAGAACAATGCTTACCCTGTTCCACTCATCTGGTTCAACCTTCTCCTCTGGCTGAATGATTGACTTTAATGTTTGCATAATATTTCATCTGACAGTTGGGTCATAGTTTAACTGTTGGATATATAAATTTCCATTTTTGCCGTACTATAATTAAGTTCTCTGAACAGTCTTTTCTTTACTATCTGTGGTTATTATTTCCTTATGATAGAGTTCTAGAAGGAAAACTACCTTGTCAAAGGGTATGAACAATTTTTAAGTTTTAATACATATTGACATATTGCCTCCTACAAAGGATGAATCAGTCAACACCCCCATTGCCCTGCCCATTTTTGTTATTTAAACAATGACAATCTGTGCTCCTATAATAGGCCAAAACCATTTCTTTTCCATTTATTGGATTACAGAGACTTACTGCTTTTTCATATTTATTAGTCATTTGTATTTCTTCTGTGAATTTTTCTTTCATGTCCTTTATTCATCAGATTGTTTAGCCATAGAGTAGAGGGCAGGGTGCTATTCAGAACATACTCATCGTACTCTAGGATGATAAAAGTAGAAGAAATTTAAGTTGCAATTTCACCTATTTTGAATATAGCTCAGAAATGACATCAGCATATCTGCCTTTTAACTACCTCTAATTTATTATTTTGGCTGTTAGATTGCAAAACCACTGCTAATTTGGATTGTTAAATGTCATTTAGCTAGTGATTGTTAGGTAATACTGGGTTTTTGTAATACAGAAAAGACAGGGTGTTTTGTTAGAGCCAAAGGAAAATTCTTAGTGTGTATTTCTGAGGATGATTTATCTTAAATTGAATCAGCTCCTATGTGTAGTATTTCAATATTTGATCTAAGTGGATTTTTTAGACAAAATGGTCTTTTTTTGTTTTATCTGAAGGGAGTTTTTATTTACTTGAGTTTGAGTGGTTGATTTATAGTGATCTCTTCCTCTGCCATTCATTTCCTGTGACCAAAAGTCCAGATTTGGGGAAGGGTTGGCCCAGGTTAGAGTTGTGGTCTCTGGCTATGAAACAGATCATAAATCATTCTCTGCTGCAAGAATTGTATCAATTCTCTACTCTTTTTTTTTTTTTTTTTTTCCTTTTTGAGACCGGCCGCACCACTCTCAGCCAGTGAGCGCTGTGAGTGCACCGGCCATCCCCATATAGGATACGAACCCGCGGCGGGAGCACTGCTGTGCTCCCAGTGCCGCACTCTCCCGAGTGCGCCACGGGCCCGGCCCTCAATTCTCTACTCTTTTTTT
>NW_007726161.1:432941-444104 GCF_000696425.1 Galeopterus variegatus
TAGTAAAGGTAATCACACCAACCAAAAATTCTGTGTTTCTAAAGATATTTAATAGTTTAGATTGAAATAACTTTGAATTATATTGGATAAGGAGAAAAACACAATTTTCTGTTTTCAGCTCCCTTATTTTCTTCTTTTTTTTTTTTTTGTTCTTTTTGAGACCGGCCGCACCACTCTCAGCCAGTGAGCGCTGTGAGCGCACCGGTCATCCCCATATAGGATCCGAACCCGCGGCGGGAGCGCTGCTGTGCTCCCAGTGCCGCACTCTCCCGAGTGCGCCACGGGCTCGGCCCTCAATTCTCTACTCTTAAGCTACATCTTTTGCCTTCAGATTTTAAAACTGCAACTTTAGAATTATTAAACTAGAATCTATGATCTGAGCTTTATTTTACATGATGGAAGGAGAAAGAAGACCTATGTTGAGGGCTGAAGAGCTTGGACTCAGTGTGGACTTGAGGAATTCCATTTTCCCTTGACTGTGGCCACAGAAAGAAGTGGAGTATCCATATGAATTTGGTCATATCCCTTTGTAATTTTTTTTATTTACATATAACCAAATTCTTTCTTGGTTGAAACTTATCTGTGGAGCAGTCTTTATTAAGACACAAATATGATGGTATTTAGTTTCTCTCTCATTTTGCATATGTATATTCACTTTGAAGAGAATTTATGTTAGAACCCATTGAGTGTACTATAATATTTTTCATTCCTCATCTTACTGCTGTTTCAGCAGTATTTGAAATAAACATGCTACTCCCTTGGCTCCAATAATACAGTATTCTGGGTTTTTTTTCCTGCCTCCCTGTTTGTCTTCTCTGATTGCATTGTAGGCTCATCTTTAACAAGAGACCACTATGTGGAATTGTTCGGGAGTTCCTTAAGACTTTTTAAGGTCCTCTCTGCTTTTCCCTATTTTTTTCCACTAGGAGCCATCTTCGACACATTTGGCTTCAGTTATCACCAATCAGCAGATAGCTCCAGATCTTACCTCTCATGAACCCCAGACTATGAGGGTACTTCAGAAAGTTTGTGGAAAAATAGAATTAAAAGAATATTAATCTTTCCATTAGCTTTTTGAAGTACCCTCGTTTATATCTAGCTGCCTATTTTGTGTCTCCTTTTGGTTGTCTTAGAACTAAATTCATTATCTCGTTTCTTCTTTCAGTGATCCCATTCAGTGACTGGCATACCAACTCATTTAGTTATGCAGGCCAGGAACAGAAGTTATCCTTGACACCTTTCTCCTCCACCTCTGCATATCTATCTATTTAATTACATGTTAGGTTTTGTGGATTTTATTTACTCATTATCTCTGGAGTCATGTAACCCAGGTTTAAATCCTAGTTGCTCCCTACTAGCTGCATGACTTTGACAAGTTACTAGATTTTTGTTTGTTTGTTTTTGTTTTTGTTTAGGCTAAATATTCTAGCTTCTTCAATAATTCACTCATTTGACACGGTTTTGTGTGTTATTAGTTTCTTTGTCAGGAGTATAACCCTCACTGTTTCAATGAAAGGAAAGCTGTTATTTGAAGCCTTAAAATTAAAAAGATGATTTTAAAGATGGTCAAATGGCATATGTCTGTTGGTATGTAATACAGTTTATGTCATTTAAATACAGTTGCAGCTGTGGTTGGATAATCCAAAGATTCAATTGACATTTGAGGCTACTCTCCAACAGTTAGAAGCACCTTATAACAGTAAGTAGTGTGTTCAATAGGACTAGTTTTGCACTGGATTGCAAAAATTGATATTTCCTTCCAGGAGCCTTGTGGTTCCTTGATAATTAATTTTTTCATTCATATTTTCATTTTATTCCACCTTGTGATATGCAAAAACCGGAAACTGTTTTCTACGTTTATTTGTTTTACTGGTCTTTAAATTGTGTTGACAGATGAGTTCAACAGATTGCTAAATATTTTCCTAGACCTGTTGTCCAACTTTGATCCGTGGAATACTTCGTTGGCACTTGATTGGCTGGCTATCTGGCTTTCTTATTTCCCACTTGCCACCTACAAAGTCTTCTGAAGTTTTTGCCAAAGTACATAAGTGTTATAAATACAAAGATTTGGTTTTGTCCTCCATTTCATCTATAATGAAATATCATTCTTAAAAATTCCAAATTATGTGATATGTATTTTGGACTGACTCATAGTTCTAAGAATCACTTTTCTAAAGGAGTCACATGACCTAAAGCTTATGGAAAAGATGTATAGAATGACTTCATGATGGAGAAATAGAATAGTTTTCTATTTAAACTGCTGAAAATATAAACATGTTTTTAAATTCCCTAATTCTGTAGGTGATACTGTGCTTGTCCACCGAGTTCACAGTTATTTAGAGCGTCATGGTCTTATCAACTTTGGCATCTATAAGAGGATAAAACCCCTACCAAGTAAGGACCTGCCTTGCCAATGAATTCATCGTTTTAAGTTATGATTCTAGACTGTTTTTATATAGATGCTGTTAGCCTTTTATTTTGATTTGTAAATCTGTATTTAGGTTCACAGTATTCCCAAGTTTATCTTCTTATATGTCAAATTTAAGATAAAATCTCTTAATAAATGTACATTTCCCTTATTTTCTGGTTTGATAAGTACTTTAGTAAAAGATAATGTATTTCTAGTTTTTTAAAAATGAGAATTAAAAGAATAAAATTTGTTAAAAATGAGAGAAGTCAGTTTTGCAATCAGGACGTTTGAGGTTTTTTTTTTTTTTCCCTCATTGAACAGTTCTTTATGCTGCTAATGGTGTTTTGTTTTGTTTTAAATAGTATTTGCCCCTTTTATAGTGTTTGGATAATGTCTGCCAGGGATCCAGGAGATAGGGATATTTTGAGAATTAATGCATTTATTTTTAATGCTTTAGTAATTCTTCAAAAAGGGGTACTAACTTAAGGCTACAGAAGTAAAAGTTAAAGGAAGTAACTTACACTCAGAATATGTCCTAGTATAATTGTGAGGTAAATGAAGCAGATTATTTATAACAAATTAACTAAAGATCACAGATATTGAAATACATGACTGAGGTAATGGGAAAGTAAATCTTAAGATATAATGGATTTGATTTATTAATGTTCAATGTCGAACTAAGATTTAAAAGTTTCAGATATTTGTTGATTTGTTTTCAGATAGTTTTTATATCTTGTTAACTTTGTAAGACATCATGGCATGTTAAGAGCTTAGAGGTTTTCATGAGAAAAAACTATAAACTCTTAAATCTACAACAAAATTTTCTAATTTTTGTTCATTTTTGCTTTTAGCTAAAAAGACAGGAAAGGTAATTATTATAGGCTCTGGGGTCTCAGGCTTGGCAGCAGCTCGACAATTACAAAGTTTTGGAATGGATGTCACACTTCTGGAAGCCAGGGTAAGAATTTTATTTTCAGTTTAGAAGCTGACCTAGTGGAAATATGGTAAGGAAATTACCTGTTGCAGATTACAGAATCATACAACTTGAACGAAGCCAAATTGATTTTGATAATACTTAAAGGTATCTTGGATAGTGTTATTGATATCGGATAAAGCATTTTGACAGTAAAGCTTTGAAAAGTGCTCAGTGAGTATTTAGAGTTTGTAAATGATCTATATATCCTTTTGCTGGATGTTTTCAGATCATTGTTTCTTGCAGTTAACTCTCAAATTTGAGACCTTCACAGACATATCCTTTGTAGAACGCAGTTTTCTGTGGTGGAACAGAGAGAATTGTACTCCCTGTTTGATAGTCAAGGAAAAGGAGTTGCTTCTCAGGCAGGCGCCATCTTTTAGGGCCTGATGAAAGTCAAGGTATTAGTTCCCTTATCAGTAGTCCCGGAAAGAGAAATAGAAACTGTCGGAGGAAAGGGATGATGGACATAGTGAGAAGAGGCATCACATTAGGATGCTACTATTCAAATTATTTTCGTGAATAATTTTTGAAATTTAATTATCTTCCAGTGGCTTAAAAGCCTCCCTGGACTCACACCATTTAAAACAAAACATTTCACGGGTAACCAATCTCAAATTTTATAAAAGCTTTCAAAATGTTATGTGCAATGCAATCCAAATTGCTTCTTATAAACTGCTAATTTTAAAATTTTTTCTTTTTAAATAGAGTATGGGAAAATTGAAATTAAATATTTTCCTGATGCAGTCTGTTACTAAAATCAGTATTTTATTTGCTAACTCAGAAAACATTTGTGTGTCCTTTGTGTACTATGTACTAAGGATACATTAAGGAATAATGGGATCATTATGGTCCCTACCCATGTGCAGTTTATAGTCTAGTGTATAGGTTTTTGTTTTATTTTGCCTTTTTGTTTGCTTGTTTGGAGTTTACAGAAAACTCTTACATCATTTATAATTATTAAATTATCACTACAGCTCAGTAAGGTTTCTCTCTATACTTGAAAATCCCTAGTCAGCAGAGATGAACCTGGGCCTATATAGGGACAAAGGTTATTATTAGCAGTTTATGTCCAATAGACTCATTGCCCCTGGGTATACAGCTGCAATGGAGAACCATTGTCAGAGAAATCTATCAGATTATTCACAGCTGTATTAGTCTGTTTCTGTTGCTTATAACAAATTACACCGAACTGGGTATTTTGTAAGAAAACGAAATTTATTGCTTACAGTTTCAGAGGCTGGAAGTCCAAAGTCCAGGGAACACATCTGGTGAAGGCTTTCTTTGGTGGTGACTTCAGTGATGGCAGGGTATCACATTGTGAAATGGCGGAGCAGAGATAGACTAACCTCCTCATGTGCTATCCTTTTAAAGCCTTCAGAACCATGCCCCTGACTACAATTATTAATCCATTTACTACAGCATGGTCCTACAATCAAGGTCCCATCTTTCAATTACCATAATAGGATTTCCCACCTTCAACAGTTAACAGTGGGGATTAAGCCTCAGTGAGTTTGGGGGGGCGGGGGGCCAATCTACAGCAACAGCTGACTTTGAGGAGTGGGGAGCAAGGGTCAGATCACAGTGGTAGAAAGTTGGTATTTAAATAGTGTTGGAATTTGTGAACAAATATTTTCTATAGGGGTGGCCTTTGTTCATCCTGTGCATTAAGAGGAATTATAGACTGCTGGTACCTGTGACTAAATATGTCTTCTGGCTGTCAGATTGTTTTATATCACATCAATTAATCTTGTAAGTCATTCCTTACCTGCCTCTCCCTCAAATAATTTTTGAGTTAAATTTCTTTTGCTCTTTGTGCCCACAGTACTGTTGATTGCACTCCTTATAATCTCTAAATGACACCTTTCTTTTTAAATTACAAAAGACAGAGTCCTGGTATGGTACTGTGCCGGGTTACAGTAGTTAAAGTAGAATTGATGATTTTGATCATTTAATTTCTGAAAAACAGGATCGTGTTGGTGGACGAGTTGCTACATTTCGCAAAGGAAACTACGTAGCTGATCTTGGAGCCATGGTAGTAACAGGTCTTGGTAAGTGGCTCTTAAATTTCATACTGCAATACATAGTTTGCTACTCATAAGATTGTTCATACTTACATTTTAAAGCCATAGATGCAGTTTTAAAATATATTGGTTTAAGGTACTGTTCTGTTAGTGAGAAGTAAATTGCTAGATAGTCCTCCTGAAAGGACATATCAGTATGTGCAAAATTTAGATTGTGCATATCTTTTAACCTAGGGTATCTTTTTCTAGTTCTAGGAAATTATCCTAACAGAATAGATTGCGTTTGGAGCATTTTTAATGTGGCATTGTTTATAACAGCAGAACATTAGAAACCACATATTAGAAGATTAAATTGTTATACAATGAGAACTAAACAGCCACTAAAAATTATGTAGCTCCATATTAACATTAAATTCTGTCCACAGTATATTGCTTTATTTATTTACTTATTTTTGGCAGCTGGCCAGTACAGGAGTCAAACCCTGGACCTTGGTGTTGTGTTATACAATATATTGTTTTCTGAGAAAAGATTATAAAACAGTTTATGTGTTGTGATCCTTTTGTGTGCATATGTCTGTAATTTTATGTGCTTAAAATGTGGAAGGATCTGTAATAAAATGTTAAGTCAGGATTATACAAAGGTACTTCAGAAAGTTCATGGAAAGATTCATATTATCTTTTAATTGTTTTTCCACAGTTTTTAATGTACCCTCGTAGGTAATTTTTTGCATTCTTATGCTTATCTTACATATACTGATATACTATGAACATTTTTTCTGAGATAATGATTCACATACTGTAAGTTTTGAGCATTTTTTATTTTGAGTAAAAATATTTTTACTTTGAGGTTTTTCTCTTTTCATAGGGATGTTGAATTTAATTGTTTTGAGTTTTTTCTAGGAGGGAATCCCATGGCTGTGGTCAGCAAACAAGTAAATATGGAACTGGCCAAGATCAAGCAAAAATGTCCGCTTTATGAAGCCAACGGACAAGCTGTAAGTCAAGGACAAATAGAACTTTTCAAAATTTATTTGGTTCAATAAAAATAATTTTGGGGGAATGTGTGGATGAACATATACATATATGTTTGATATATACATATATTCTTAACTCTGAGCTGTATAAGAAAGAGTTATTGTATATATGCAAATTTACATGTCTCTTTAGGCATTTATCTTTAGGCATTAATGAAGGCTAGTTAGAAAATCTCTTTATTTGCCTGTGGTTACTTACTCCAAGAGACCTATGGAATTGAAACCTGATTCTTCATTTCTTTGTATTGTGCCTCCCATCATGTGCTTTAGCTCCATGTGCTTTTTATGACTTCAGCTTTGTGTTTATAGGCTCAAGTTTTTGGTGGACTAATAGCCAAATGGAGGTACTTACCGAGATGCTTAGGTAGGTTACAGTATCTGTTGACCAGAAGCATAGGAACTTCCTATACTTAATATGATAGTAGCATGGAAGTGGTGATTAGTATGGGGGGAGTGAGAGTAGTTTATCCACTCTAAGGTAGACTTAGACTACATAAGTCAGCCCTAATTTTTTAGGGGTTGGTAAAATTCAAAAGTCTGTATTCAGCAGAAATTTTACCAACTCCCCTATCAGGATGAGAGTCCACACCTCTCAGGATATAAGCACATTATTATCTTCATATTTTGAGGAAGAGAAGATTTGTTATGTGTACAGTGCTTTAGCTATTTTACTAAAAGTGGTAGGATTTCAACTCTTGAATTTTGTGCAATAGGTCTCAAGGGACGTCCTCACCTATTCCTGTCTACTGTTAGGTTTTATGGGATTTATATCAGAGGACAGACTTCTAGGGAATGCTTTGGTTTTCATCCCCACCATCCTGGTCCACATTTCCTCTAGGGCTTGGGAATGGTTGTGTGGGCAGCTTCTGGCAGAATAAACAGAAGAGAATGTGAGAGAAAGGATGAAGTAGAAGTTAACTCAGCAATTCAGCAAACTTCTATTCTACAAAGATCTATAAAGGATATGGAAATGAATACAGTCCCTGCCACAGTCTAGTGGTACTTGTAAACAATTCTTTTTTTCCCACCGTTTAATTATGGAAATTTAAAAATATGCACAAGTTAGAAAGAATTCCTGTTTTTCCAGGCTTGTTTCTTTTCTTCCCCCCCCCCCCCCCCCCCCGCTTTTTAGTAGAAGATATGGCTCTACAGTCTTGTTCATCTATCCCATTTCTGCTTTTATTTTTTGGTTTGGAGTATTTTAAAGCAAATCATAAATGTATCTCCCATAAATATACCAGTAACACAAAGCTAAGGCAGAATTTGCCCAAGGTTACATAAAAGAACCAATTACTGTGAAAGAGTCAAGGGAGCAAGAGTGTGGAGAGGGGAGCAAAAGGCAGGGAGAGATTTGGAGGGAAAGAGCATTTGCGAAGGGCAGTTAGGACATCAACATGTGGTTGTAGAAGGAAGGGAAAGGCATTGGAGGCAGAGGAAGGTTTAAGTCTAAGCAGAGAGGTCTCTTAAAGGAGGATGGAATTATATTCATGAGGGTAGGAAGATAGTAAGCTGAAGTTTAGTATGGTGCCGTACCATGGAATCTGTTGCTTGCTCAGCCAATGTTTGGTTGAAACTTCAGAGGTTTGCAAGCACAGGAAGTGACATGATCAGATGGGTGTTTTAGGTAGACAGACAGTATAGTATAGAATTGAGTTGAGGAAGCAAGGCCCCAAAGTGGCTATTGTATTAGTCCTCAAGCAGTGACAGAGTCCACACTAAAGATTATCACTGCTCATTGATATACCATCTTCTTTAGACTTTCCTGAATATACAGCCAGGTCCATTTAGTCTATCTAATAGTGAGAACTTTTTTCTAGTAGAGATATCCAGAGAAATTGGCTGCTTTCTTGGCATTAGATGAGCTTTAACACATTTTTTTTTTGTCTTTTTTTTTTTTTCGTGTCCGGCAACGGATCGCAACCCTCAGTGTCGCGCCCGTACCGGACCGGGACCGGCAACGGGATCGCAACCCTCGGTGTTGCTCCCGCACCTCGCTCAGCCAGTGAGCGGCCGGTCTGTATGTGGGATCCGAACCCTCGGCGGGAGCGCCGCCTGGGAAGCGTGGTGGTGCTCCCGCCGAGGGTTCGGATCCCACATACAGACCGGTTCCCGCTCACTGGCTGAGCGAGGTGCGGGCGCGACACCGAGGGTTGTGATCCCGTTGCCGGTCCCGGTCCGGTACGGGCGCGACACTGAGGGTTGCGATCCGTTGCCGGTCACGAAAAAAGACAAAAAGGAAAAAAAAAAAATTTATGCTTATAATTACAAATATGTTTCATGGCTTTAGAAAATCTAAAGGGGTAAGTAGGCCAGTAGTTTCATTCCCGCATTGTAGAAGAATGTTTGCCTCAGGTTACTATAGGTTAGTACGTTGCCTGGTGTTCTGGCTAAAATCCTCATACTTGTTTTGTTACATCTGGCTGGTATTTCAGAGAAGATGGGGGTGGGGTGTGTGTGTGTGCAACTCTTTCTAACTGCCCCTTAGATTATGGCAACTGAGTCTTCTCAAAAAGCTTTCTTTTTATAGTTACTTTAGGTACAGCAAGGCCCACCTTGAGTAGAAATTCACTCAGCCATTGATTTATTTTTTTTTTTCACTTTAGTAAATTGTTGGATGAAATGGGGTTGTGTTTTTCTATTCTTTGTGGACAGCCTCTGTCGGAAAGAGGGTAATTTAGGGCTGACCAGTTAGCTCAGTTGGTTAGACCGTGGTGTTATAACACCAAGGTCAAGGGTTCGGATCCCCATACCAACCAGCTATCAAAAAAAAAAAAAAAAAAGAGGTTAATTTGATGCTTTTATTGTTGGTACACAGAAATTAATTCTGTCATCCTGTAAAAGGTCAGCAGTTACTCTGAATTATAAATATCACTTGTAATATTGTCTTAAGGACATATCTCCATACCCAGTCATTTTGCTGCTGTAGGGAAAAAAAAATTACATAGCAAGTGGTTTTTGTTTCGTTAGTTTATTATTATTTTAATCACAATCACAAGAATCACTGAAGGAGTTTATCTCTCTTCTCTCTAGCCCAAAATTTTGCAGCTAGAATGTTGAACATCTATATTTGTTTTTGTTTTGTTTTGTTTTTTACAGTTTAATGTATTTTAATAGCAAGCTTACAGGAACAGCACAGAAGACAGACAACATTAAATAAAAACATGTACTTGCATGTAGGACAACTCAGAAAAGTATAGTGAATGGATGGAACCTACTGTATGATAAAAATGCTACAAACACCATTTAGTTGCCGTCAGTAAGAAATTTACTTGTTTTAAAAAAATGCAAATGCTGGCATTGTCCAGAGAAAATTTAACAGGTTTATTTATAATTGTTATAAAGTTGAACTGCTGAAACTTGTTCACTGAAACATTTTGACTTGCATTAATGCTTTACGTCCCCGCATTTATATTAAAAATTCACACACAAATGAAAATGGAAAAACTGCCAATACCTGATTTCTGTCCCCTATTTTTCCACTTGCAACCATATACTTAGGTACCTTTTGACCCCATGGGAAAAAAAAATCTGACGTTCAGAACTACCAATAACAGGAAGAAGAGAATTTTTTTTATAATGAAATGTTTCCCGTCATAGTGGATTCTTAAACACGTTCTCCATGTATGCGATGTGCTAGCTAGATGTCTTTTGGCATAATTGTTACACGTTTGGCATGGTTAGCACACAGGTCGGTGTCTTTGAAAAGGCCAACCAGATAGGCCTCACTTACCTCCTGCAAAGCACCAATAGCTGCTCTCTGGAAGCACAGATCTGTTTTGAAGTCCTGAGCAATTTCTCACACCAGACACTGAAAGGAGAGTTTGGAAATCAGAAGTTCAATGGCCTTCTGATAACATCTAATTTCACGGAGTGCCACAGTACCAGCCCTGTAATGATGAGGTTTCTTCACCCCTCCACTCTTGCAAGTGGCTTTTTGTTGTTGTTGTTTTTGACCAGTAAGGGGATTGCAACCCTCGTCATGCTGTGGTCCTCACCACTCTCAGCCAGTGAGTGCACCAGCCATCCCCATATAGGATCCGAACCCGCGACCTCTGCACTACCAGCGCTGCACTCTCCTGAGAGAGCCACGGGGCCAGTCCTGCGAGCGGCTTTTGTAGCTAGTTGTTTCCTGGGTGCTTTACCACCGGTCGATTTGCGGGCAGTCAGCTTTGTGCAAGCCGTGGTATAGAGACCTCCTTACTTACCCACTTCTCGAGCTGGAGCTCGGCAAGCGAGAGGCGATGCTGTCGTTAGAGAGCGGCGGCTGTGAACCTCTGTATTTGTTTTTGACAGGGGAAGTTTATTTTGTGGCTCTCTGGTTGACTAGAACAAGGGTTTCCCTGTTAAGGGTATTATGGAATATAACATAGAGATATAAAATAATATAGGAATATTAAGGATATCCCTATTAATAGAGATCTTCCGTAACTTAAGCCTAGAAGAACAATCAGAGCTAATATAGCAGCTGCCCTCAGATTGACCAGTAATGGAGTTTACTCTGACCTTGCTGTAATCAGCTTTAACTGGACATGGAGATGGTTGGAAATAGGGTAATTCATATTTCAGGAGCGTTTTGGGAGTCACCAGTGAGGGGGCTGAAAACAGATTAGTGGGGGATATGGAAGAAACGGCTCTGAATGTTTTCTGCATCTCCTGTACACCAGCTAGTAACTCGGAGGTTTTAGATTTCTTTTTCTTTTCTTTTTTTTTTTTTTTTTTTTT
>NW_007726161.1:444192-507982 GCF_000696425.1 Galeopterus variegatus
ATTTTTTTTTTTTTTTTTTTTTTTTTTTTTTTTTTTGAGTAATGTAATGCAGTACTGTAGCATTCTGCATTCTAAGGTCTCTAGTCTCCTTTGGATTGTGTGTGAGTTTATGTGTATGTGTATGTTGTTACCAGTTGACATCCAAAGGCTCAGTAACTACTTTGAGAAACTGAAATCTTGATTTTCTTCTTGGGAATGGCTCAGTTGTTACAAGGAAGAAAGATAATACATGAAAGGTAATGGAATGGGTGCCAGGTCTCTTACAAAGCCCATTAACTATAGGTGTACTCAGTACCTATCGTAATTTAACAAGTTTTCATTTGTATTCATATGGAGTGGTGCTTAGGTTATTATATTTTTGACACAGGCCTTTCTGGTTTACATTTTTCTTTGAAGAAAATCTTTACTTTACAGCAGTGTTTCTCTGCCCTTTAAAATCATGACTATCAGTCCCTGCTTTTTATAAATGTAAAGATCTTATGCTTTCCTTTAATGGTCCTGAAGTTGCAAAATAGTTTTTCCCCCTCAAATACAGTTACAGTACTGACTTTGCTTTTCCAAACTTTATTACTTTATTCACTTAAGAATTTACTGAGCACTTCTGCTGTGTGCTAAAAACTGCTAGAGTGAATTACTTAGACATATTGTGTGTGCCTTCTCCACATACCCCAATCACTGCTTTAAGGAAGTCAGTTATTTATATCCCCTAAAAGATTCCTTATGAGTTTAGGGGAGGGGCGGGGATGGCAGTAGTCTCCATTTATAGAATCATATTGCATTTTTTTTTTGGATTAAGGATATACCTGTTGTCCTTATTCTCCTTTTAGGGATAATAGCTATATCTCATTTCCTTTGGTTGTTTGGGAGAATCTGAATTAGAGACTCTTCAGATGAAAATTTTTTATTCCAGGTCTTACCAAAGGAACTAATATTAATCTTCTGTTTTATCATAATTCTAGAAGTGCTCAGTGGTATGGGAATGGGGGAGATGAAGATTATCTGTGGCTTCCATTGGCCAGATTTGGCCATTATAGCTCTTTGCAAAGTACAATTCTTCCTGAGGATTTCTCTGGCTGAGTCTTAGAATTTTCTGTACCTAGAACATTGCTGCACTTAACTCCTCCATTCTACTCTGCTGCTAGAGAGCTTATGAAGACTGGAAGTAAGATAGACGTACTATGTTTTTGACGACTTAAAGAGCTTGAGATGGTAGAACTAAGAAGAGCTGTCCTTCCTTTGAGATTACTTCTTGCAGGATCAGGGACTTTGTCCAGAAAGTTGTTTGACTGTCTCTAAATTTATCCTGCATGGGCTAGACACAGGCTGCCTTTTTGCCAGTCGTGTTCAGGGATGCTTCATGTAATCTACAGGACCAAAACAGTCAGGATTGGCCTATTTAGAACAGTGAGATTCATCGAATTCTCTCTCTTAAAGGAACCATTTACCTGCAACTTTTCATAGAGAAATAAATGACTTCGAAAAGTTATAATCAAAATCTATTTAAAGCAATATCCTTTTTGTTTGCTATTGTAAGTTCTTACTTTGTTGTAATGTAGAAATGCATTTGCCTTCTAACATGGTGTTTAACCCTTTCTAATCATTTGTCGAGTTCCTTTCTCAGGATACAGTTTAAGGACCTAGATTAGAATGGTCAAGTAAAGCTAAAATTATTGTGACTTGTAGAGAGATTGCCAATATTTGAACTCACTTTTGTTCAAATTATTAATTTATCTAATTATTTGTAGAACTAATAGAATCCAAGGGTTCTCACCAAGGGGAAAGAAATGATCTGAAACACACATAGTTTGGGGGTGCTTAAGGTAGTATTTGCTAGAGTTCTTTTCATCATCTAGGTATGTCAGATAGAACATTTCTAACAAGCTTAGTTTTAGAAATGAATGCAAGATTTAAACATTAAAAACACATTTTGGTTTTCTTCCACTTGGTATTGATTTCTGAATGGACAGGTATTTTATTTACTATTTTCCAAATATCTCTTTAATTTCAAAGTGGGGTTATTTTTAGTTAATGGGGAAAAAGCCAGGTTTCAAAGCTATCCCTGGCTATACTTGCAACATTTCTGTAATTGCTTAATTAAGCAGAAAATGGATGGGACCTGGCTGTTTCACATAATCTCATAAAGCTGAGCCTCGGGTTAGAGTGGTGTACTGGAGATGCAGTCCTGTCATCTGGTGTCAGTCAAACATGGCAGTAATCTTTTTGTTTGGTTTTTGTCTGATTTTGTTGTTGTTACTGTTCTGTTTTCCTTTCCTCTTTTATTGAGTTTTGCTTTATTCCTCACTGCTTTTTGACATCTACCCCCTGCCTTTTTAAAATTGCCTTTCTTTTGGCCATTTCTATGCCTTGACTTTCCCATTTTGATTTCTGTACAATCTGTTCTTTTCCTTATTTCTCTGGTGGTTGCAGCTTCTGAGCTAACAGAACGCTTCTGTCATGCTATGTGTAAAGCCTTGATTTTACTGCTGTCATACAAAACTAAACTTGATGTGGCTGTTGGGCTGTTATTTACAATTTATTTCTCTCTCTGCTGCACTGGTTAAAAGGACACTGTCAAGGTATTTTTTTCATAATTTTTCAAATCATTTTCCTCACTGTTTACAATAACCCATTAAAAGCTTGAAACTTAAATCTTTTCCTTTTGAAGATCCTCTCCATCATACATTCACACTGGTTTGTTGTTGTAGAGTTGCACCTGTATGTTGGGCTGGTGCCATTTGAGTTTTTGTCATTGAAAGCGCATGTAAAACATCAGGGGTTTTTTTGTGGGTTTTGGGGGTGGACGAAAGGAGAAAGTGTAATGAATCAAGCAGGCTACTCAGCAAACGAAAGAAACAAAAGGTCAAATTTGGTCCCTCTAACCTTGACAGTGTCCCTTTAAATATTTCTCTACCACATACCCTGGACCCTAGTTACTGAGCCTGAGTGCTGCATACTTTTTCAGTATAAACTTCCCTATTTGACTGTCACCTTAGCTGCAGAGATTTAAAGCTTATCTGAAGCAGGCCATCTACTTGACACTGGAAGAGCTTTAATCTGTACCATTTACACATTTGTGTATTGGCACATTCTGGCCTATTGTAGAAGCATATGTGATCTAGTCCCTCTTGTTGCTATAACATCCTCTTAACTAGGTATTTTAGAAGCCACACATAGAAATATCACCTTTTTGAGCTCAGGAAAAGCAATCATACACATTCCACCAGTGATCAATTAAGATCTTGTAACTATATAGATTTCATGTTGAAATGTAACTGTTTCCTTTTTGAAAGGAGAACCAGATTTAGACTTCTAGAACCATCTTTTGTAGCATCATCTCAGGAATTGCATTAAATTAGCAAGTTTCTGAGCAAAATTTCAACATTGTTTGAGTTGCTCTGTATATAACCATCACATCAGTGAAGAAAACTAACAGATAAGAAAGTAAATGAAATTCCTGACAAGAGGGTCTCTTCCATCAGCTCTCATAGCCATATAATCAAAATAAGTAGGGATGCCACCAAGAGCTCTTTTTTGGGGCATGGAGTTGAATGGGTAGGTCAGGTGATTTTGATCTACCAAGTCCTAGGTACCACCTTGATATATAAATGGCATCCAAAGCCTGATTCCTGCCTCATTTGTCAACACAAACCAGAAGATTTTTAGGTTTTCTTAAGGCTAAGTGTGATTCTCTAATTCATAAAGATATTCTGATCTCTACCATGTGTAGTCTTTTAGAACTTGATGCTTTAAATATATGGTGTCTGTCATATCTGCACTTCCAAAGAAGAGTTACAGTCCTCTTCCCTTTGGTTGAGGTGAGGAGGGCAGTTACAGATTGTATTTCCCGCCAGATTCTTTTTGCCACATGATGGCTTATCATGTAGTTACTTGTGTGGTCAGTGAGGGGGTGGCAGAGGTTAGTGCTTCGAAATTGTTTAGTTGGGAAGGGCAAAAACTAAAGAATTCAAAAGGTAGAATCTTCTGCAGTGATCTTGTTGACAGTTACCTCTGATTGTAAAAGATCATTCCTCAGTCTTAGTGTTTACCAGAACTTAAATGTTGTATTTTCTTGTTACTGATTTTAGGTGGGCTGTAAAGTTGAAATTGCAATATTTTGAATCCCATTTCCCAGTTGGTACCCAGCTTATGGCAAGAGATGATAGCCTTAGACATGCCTTTTCCTTCTCTCACTGCTGCCATGAATTCAGCAGTAGGGTTTGCAGATACAATTTGCTTTGGGCTGAATTAAGCCATAGCAGAGGGATGCATGTCAACTACCTGATGATATCAATAGGCAGGGGCACAGCATGGCCAAGGCACGTGGCCTAGGCGCATGGTCTTGCAACTTGATGATCCTGCTTTGCAATCTGTTCCCTTCATCCACAACAGTGAGGAATCAGACCTTTTGGTACTGCAATTACTCAGTTTCTCTAAGAGCTTTGGATATTCAACTCTGAATTTATTGGTACCATAGACTTGTTACTCTGCAGAAGAATAAAGGTGCTAGTGTGTGTTCCTAGTAATAGACATGAGTTTCACTTCTCTCTTCTCTACTTCCACCTGAAATTCTGTTATCTTTGAGAGGAAGCAGTTACCTTGGGCTTCTTATTTTCCCATCCTGCCCTTATTCTGAAAGATCCTCAAGTATGTTTACATAGGTTTTGTTGTCTGGGACTTTTCTAGTGTGTCATTTGCATGTCAGCCCAGCTCAACTCAGTGCATGTCAGCTCAGTGCACCTTGTGCTTCATGTAACTTCCGTTAGCACCAGTGTAAATCTTGTGGCTGTTAAAATAGGTGGAGTTCCAGCTCTGAGGGCAAAAATGGGAGAAGAGGGAAATATCAGGGCCAAAACATTTCATATCTCATTTAAATGGAATTGACCACTCCATAGAAAAGAAAATTCAAATCATTGTCAAAGATTTCCCCTCTGAGGTACATATTTTGACCTTTTAAACTGTAGAACATTTTGTGTTTTCATGGATAGTTATGTTTAGTCGTTATAAGAACCAACTCTGCTATACTTCGGATTTTCAGGTTCCTAAAGAGAAAGATGAAATGGTAGAGCAAGAGTTTAACCGGTTGCTAGAAGCTACATCTTACCTTAGCCATCAACTAGACTTCAATGTCCTCAATAATAAGCCTGTGTCACTTGGACAGGCATTGGAAGTTGTCATTCAGTAAGTATTTTGATACTGCTTATTGTATAGTGGATTCTATTTAAAGATTTGCTATTTATGTTGTTTTTCAGCAAATCTTATCTGAGCTAGTTTTCACTTATATTCATGTGAAATCATTACATCCAAAAGTAAAAGCCTGAAATAATTACATGATCCTTAAGACTCCTTTCAATTCTAAAATTCATTGCTATTATGGTATTGAACTGTATTTAACATAGCCTAGAAAATAACTTGCCACCACCCAGCTGTCTTATTCTTGATTGTTGGAAGTTTCCATGGGCCTTGATGCCCTTGAATGTTTTTGATGGACATCTGTCTTGTGCTGCAAAGCTGGCTGTGTGGTCGGGACATACATACTCTCTCTCTTAGGTTACAAGAAAAGCATGTCAAAGATGAGCAGATTGAACATTGGAAGAAGATAGTGAAAACTCAGGAAGAATTGAAAGAACTTCTTAATAAGGTAAAATTCTACATTTTCTTCATAGCTGAAGAAGCTTCAATAGGGGAAAAAGCTTTTAATTTAGAAATTTTTAAAGCATTTCTGGGTTTTTTCCCTCTATGGTGAAGAACCGCACAGCTGGGACTTATTCTTAAGAAAATAATAACTAGAGAAAGGCAGTGTTTCATCTGTCAGTGTGTCACTATTGATAAATTGTTGCCAGGGGAAATATATCTTTCCTCTGTGACTGGTTCCCTTTAGCTGTTCTAAAGCTGGCCCAGCACCCTCTGCTGAATTGTAGGGTTAGAAGATCAGCTGTACTGGGGCCTGGTTCCCACTGAGGAAGACCAACAAATCAGCAGCCACTTTATTGCTGTAATTATTTCTCTTGAGGTGCCAGCATCCCCCACTTCCAGTCCCCAGTGGTGTACGTATTGAGGGCTCTTTTCTATCACTACCTTCCAGAGCTCTGGGCTCCAGACCGTTAAGTGTCCAACCATTTGTTTCTCCTTATGCTGACAGCTGCAAACATAACATCAGCATAGGGAGAAAATAGCCTCGGGGAAGTGGGGGGCCTTCATAATGCAAACTCTGGGTGTGCCTCGTGACTGGACTCTTGCCCCAGCCTCTCACTGTGCCTCATTTCTTCATCTTGTCTAATGAAGAGGTCTCCGCTCACCTTCTTCATGGATTGTGGTAAGGATGAAGAGAGAAGAGTGGCTTGAGATCTGCCTACTGGCAGGATGTCTGTGTGGCCCAGTCCTGGGCTTTAATTGTCATCCTAGTCCTGTTGTCACAAACCTGAAAATAATAGCATTAGGAATGGTTCCTTAAGGTTCTTTGTGTGATGATTTGACCTTTTTACATATTTAAAATACAGATCATGACAACTTGTTTCCCATAAGTTTAAGTTAAATTGGTGGTAGGTTTTTTCCCCTGGAAATTAAATTTCTTTCAGTACTTTGTTTTCTTTCTTTTTTGTTTTAATGGACACTCTTCACTCTCTCGTCTGTTTTAGAAGGCAGAGCCGATCTTATCTGATAGTGTTGTGATACCTCTAATGTTAAGTCCTACAGAATTTTTTTCCTGTTTTCCAAATGGCATGGTGTAGAACAGGTATTTAAGAATTACACAGTCCTTTCATTATAGCTCTGTTGTGGTGTAATAGCAGTTTAGGGGAGGAGCCAAAACTAAGGGTATGTGTAATTTGGGGATGAATTACATTGCTATCTGGGAGGGTAAATTTGTACTTTTCCTTCTTAGATGGTAAATTTGAAAGAGAAAATTAAAGAACTCCATCAGCAATACAAAGAGGCATCTGAAGTGAAGCCACCCAGAGATATTACTGCTGAGTTCTTAGTGAAAAGCAAACACAGGGATCTGACTGCCCTTTGCAAGGTCTGGTATACATACATGCCTAGCTGGTTTTACCTGGAATCCTAAGAAATAGTACAGATCTGAGAAACAGGAAAAGAGAGCGACTAGCCAGTCACAGGTGCCTGGTACAGAGAAGAGGGTTTGGTACACAAGGAGCCATGAGAACCTAATGGGTTAGTTTGTTTTAGATCTGTTTTCCTGCAGAATTCTTACCCTACCTTAAAAATCTCATTTTAACTTACTTAAATCTCACTTTAACCCTCTGTCACTTAGTTTATCCCTAACAGTTTAGAATAATAGTAATGAACATTGACTTTAGAGTCATTTGGAGTCAAACTGTCTGGTTTAATCCCTAACTTAGTATCTTGTAGCCATATGACCATGGACTCCTTAATTACCTCATCTGTAACATGGTGTTAATAATATTTAACTTGTAGGGTAATTGTGAAACTTAAATAAAATTATGTATCTAAAGTACTTATCCCAGTGCTAGAGATATGGTAAATGCTCAGGAAATGGTAGTTGCTATTATTTTTCATCCTTACTTTGTTGCACACTAGTTAAGTTTCTTCCTTTAGTTTTGTCCTTCTGCATGACCCTCCCCACCTCAAGTCTTTTTCCAGGCTCCCAATTGTAGCTTGCCTCCAAGGAGAAAAATCCCTGAGCTCTGTCCCTAGCCTTAAGTTGAGCCGCACTGTACAGGAAATACAAGTATACCTTATACCTTGTGGTACAAATGAACTAGGTGGGGAACCCTTCAAGATAAATCAGATTCACTTACTTTTATCAGGAATATGATGAATTAGCTGAAACACAAGGAAAGCTAGAAGAAAAACTTCAAGAATTGGAAGCCAATCCCCCAAGGTAAGGAAAACACAAACTTTCAGAGGGATAGCTTTTACTGTTCTTTGTGTTAGATTTAAGGGAAAGTCAAAAGCACAGAGAGATTTCATTTATATTAAATGAGTAGATTTTAAATTGTTTAATGAATGGAAAATATCTGTGAACATATGCCTACTTGTCAGGTTTCTATATCCCCTACTGTTGTATTTTAATGTGGAAGGGTGTCCTAGATACCTAAACAGATTATTTTTGAAAAGATAGTCTTTCTCCATAAGACATGATATATGGATGAAGATACAATAGATGGAAATTATCTTCTCTGAGTGGGGTAGAAAAGGTGCTGTTGCTTTAAATTTCCATAATTCTGGGTACTGTGAAGGTATTTATTTACATTGGATTTTTGACAGTGAATATTTATATAGTGATAAAATGTCCCATGTGCTGAGCTGGCCTGTTAGTTCAGATGGTTAGAGCATGGTGCTGATAACACCAAGGTCCAGGGTTTAATCCCTGTTACTGGCTAGCTGCCTCCCTCCAAAAAAATGTCCCACGTGCATCCATCCTCCACATGTATCTACGTGGTTCTGAAGTCAGGGATGCTACCCAACCTTGCTATAAAGTCTGTGCTTTATTTACAGGCAGTCCTTGACTTATGATAGATAGTCTGACTTAAGAATTTTCAACTTTACAGTGGTGCGAAAGTGTTACATATTCTATAGAAACCATACTTGGAGTATCCGTACAACTGTTGTTTTTCCACTTTCAGTCCAGTATTTAATAAATTACATGAGATATTCAACACTCTATTATAAAATAGGCTTTGTGTTAGATGATTTTGCCCAACTGTAGGCTAACGTGTTCTGAGACTTTTAAGGTAGGCTAGACTAAGCTATGACGTTTGGTAGGTTGGGTATATTAAATGCATTTTTGACTTACAATATTTTAATTTATGACCCCATTGTAAGTTAGAAGAGTATCTGTAAAATATGACAATTCTTTACAACTAATGAGGTTTTATAATGCAAGGTGACTTCATATGAAGTCTTTTCAGACAAATGAGGCTTAACTGTAATTTGCTTTATGTAGTGAGCTTGGCACTGCTCTAGACACCAGAGATAAAGGTGTTAATGAGACAGATACAATCCTACTTTTTGACTTATGATTTCTTCACACAAGGCACCGTCTGTAGCTTAGGTTCTGACACAGGTATTGAGATTATCCACATCAGCGCGTTCTGAATAGTATTGTCTTTTAATAACCCTGTACTCCCTTGTTCTTCTTTTGCAGTGATGTATATCTCTCATCAAGAGACAGACAAATACTTGATTGGCATTTTGCAAATCTTGAGTTTGCTAATGCTACACCTCTCTCTACCCTCTCCCTTAAACACTGGGATCAGGTAAATTTCCTTTATCGTTTATTTTGATGCACGTGTATGTGTTTTGAAACAGCTTTAGTAAGAGATAACATTTAAATACAGTGAAATTTATCCAGTTTAAGTGAACAGTTTGATGATTTGCCAGACTTACTTAGTCATGAACCACAACCACAACCAAAACAGAACATTTTCATCATCCCCAAAAGGTCTCTCTGGCCTCTTTGCAGCTAATCCCCCACCCTCTGGCTCCTGGCCCTGGACAACCGCTGATTTGCTTTGTCACTGTTATTTTGCTTATTCTCCAATTTCACATAAATTGCATCATATAGTATATAGCCTTTTAAGTGTGTGACTTATTTCACTTAGCATGAAGTTTCTGAGATTCATCTTTGTTGCATATATCAGTAGTTTGTTTCTTATTATTTAGTAGAATTGCATTGTATGGATATACCACAGATTGTTTATCCATTCATTGGTGCATTGGTGGACATTTGGGTTGTTTCCACTTTTTGACTATTAATAAATGAAGCTGCTATGAACATTTATGTCTTTCTCTTGGGTAAAATTGCTGGGTCTTAAGGAAAGTAGATTTTTAACTTTATAAAAAACTTCCAAACTGTTTTCCAAGTTGCCTTCCTGCCAGCAATGTATGAAAGTTCCATTTGCTCCACATCCTTACCAACACTTGGTAATGACAGTTTTTAAAATGTTAGCCATTCTAATGGGTATAGTAGTATTTGCATTTCCCTGCTGACTAGTGATATAGAGCATCTCTTTATGTGCTTATCAGACATTCATATGTCATCTTTGGTGAAATGTCTGTTCATATCTTCTGCTTATTTTAAAAAGCTGATTGTCAGTCGTCTTGTTGAATTAAGAGTTCATTGTGTTTAAAATTTGGGCAGAAGTCCTTTGGTAGATTTATGTTTTACAAATGTTCTAGTCTGTGGCTTGCCTTTTCATTTTCTAAATGATGTCTTTCAAAGCAAAAGTTTTTAATTTTGTGAAGTCCTATTTATAAACTTTTACTTTTAGGCTTTGTGCTTTTTGTATCCTGAAAAATCTCTGTCTAAACTGAGGTCACAAAGATTTTCTTCTGTGTTTTCTTCCAGAAGCTTTAGTGGAATTAGCTCTTATGTTTAGGTCTACAGCCATTTTGAGCTAGTTCTTGTGCATAGTGAGAGGTGAGGGTAGGGTTTGTATTTTTTCATATGGTTATCTAATTATTCCACCACCATCCTTTTCTTCATTTGTCTTGACACTTTTGTTGAAAATCAATTGACCGTGTAGGTGTGAGTCTCTTTATGGTTGCTCTTTTCTGTTCATTTATCTGTCCATTTGCCAATATTATTACACTGTCTTTATTATTACTGTTGCTTCACAGTAAGTCTTGAAATCAGGTAGGTTCTACAACTTTATTCTTTTTTGAAATTGTTTTGGCTATTTTAGGTCTTCTGTGTTTCCATAAAAATTTTAAAATCAGCTTGTCGATTTCTACAAAAAAAACCTTCTGAGATTTTGATCAGGAGTGCGTTGAACCTCTAGATCGATTTAGGGTGAATTGCCATCTTACCAATATTGAGTCTTCTAATCTTTGAATATAGTATATCTCTCCATTTATTTAGGTTTTCTAAAATTTATCTTAGCAATGTTTTATAATAAATTCTTGGTGGACAGGGTTTACCCATCTTTTGTTGTTTGTTTTAAGTGTGATTTACTCTTGAACTAGTGAGAAATCACAGGGCTTTTTGGGTGTTGAATGGACCAGTCTCTAAATCTGAGACTTTGGCCAGACTGTATATAGAAGGAAATATTTTCACTTAACATATTTTAGTTTTCATTATACATTTTCCTGGTAAAATTTTGACTTTTTAATCTTCAGATTATACCCTGATATTGAGGTTTGGACCTGTTAATGGTAAAAAATCTTGCAGAATTACCAGTTTCTTTATGATTTTTTATGTAAATATGAAATTAGACCATTGTAGTACATTGATTTGTCATTTGAAGTTTCAATGTATATGTATTTGTAATAGTATTAAATTTTGAATGTGGGTGATTTCAGCTGATCTGTATGAGAAGCAGATGAGTCAGTCACAAAGTAATGAGAGTTTTGCTGCCAACACAATATTTTTATATAATTCCTAGGAATTATGGTTGTTTTCCCTAAGAATTTCAAAGAAATAAGTTCATTTTGAGGATTCTTAATCTCCAGGCCAAATCTTGACTTCTTTACTATATGGATTATTTTGGGTCACTCTTTATAATCCTAGGTTGCCTTCATTTAGTTGATCAACTTTACTTTTAGAAGTCTTCCTCAACTTGAAAACCTATAAATTTAAGGAATAAAAACTGATTTTGCGCTAGGTAAAATAAAATATAATTAGGACTGTGAATCTGACATACTACAAATATGTAATATATTCAAAGGACAAATTTCTATGACATTTAATTGTCTGAGTTTCCTATATCACAGCTTCCTCCCCTCAATGGATGGTCTGGAGTTGGTGGTGTAGGACGATGATGAGAAATCCTCTATCTAGGGAAAAAAGAAATTGCCCATATCTTATTGCCCAAAGATTAGAGACATTTGATGCTTTTTCTTTCTCCTTCAGTTTCCTTTGGGCAGCTATAGCTGAATTCTGAGTGACTGATTTTTAATTTCTGCCTTAAAATTTTGACTGTTTCCACAAGCTTGTTTTTTTCACCATTTTATATAGAACCCAGTGTGAACAGCATAGATGAGATTAGGAAAATGTGGAAATGTGTTCTTTTCTCTTCTCTTCAGGATGATGACTTTGAGTTTACTGGCAGCCACCTAACAGTGAGGAATGGCTACTCATGTGTGCCTGTGGCTTTAGCAGAAGGCCTAGACATTAAACTGAATACAGCTGTGCGACAGGTTCGCTACACAGCTTCAGGTATGTCTCTGCTTTACAAGTAAAATAGAGCTCCTCCCCTGAAACAGGGGACTGATCTTTTGTTGAACATGACCTGCAGCAAGAATATTAGGTATATTTTCTGATAGACTGTTTTATATACTATGGCTCCTAGATAAAAATTTTGCATTTACAGATGATTGAGCCTACAGAGTCTTTGGAGGTTCTAACCCCCTCATTTCATAAACCAGAAAACTGAGGTGAGGTATAGTGTTTCCCTTTTGTGCATGAACTGTTTTGGTATTATAATAACAGCCAGTGAGTCTGGATCTCATCTTGCTACGTATATTTGTAAATACCAGGATTTTGTCCCCTGGGATCCAGTGGGACTCACCCCTTATATTTCACCATCTGCATCTTAGTCTTTGGATCCATTCTGGGTTTTCTTTTTTTTTTAAAAAAAAAGATGACCAGGGCCGGCCCGGTGGCGCACTGCTACAGTGTGCCACTTGGGAGCGCAGCGGCGCTCCCGCCGAGGGTTTGGATCCACATACAGACCGGTTCCCGCTCACTGGCTGAGCGAGGTGTGGGCGCAATCCCGTTGCCGGTCCCGGTCCGGTATGGGCGCGACACTGAGGGTTGCGATCCATTGCCGGACATGAAAAAAGACAAAAAAAAAGGAAAAAAAAAATAAAAAAAGATGACCAGTAAGGTGATCTTAACCCTTGACTTGGTGTTGTCAGCACCACGCTCACCCAGTGAGCGAACCATCCATCCCTATATGGGATCCGAACCCGTGGCCTTGGTGCCACCAGCACCATACTCTCCCAAGTGAGCCACGGGCCGGCCCCATTCTGGCTTTTCTTACTCACATTGGTTAATTCACTTAGGCTGGTTCCTAGTTCTGGAGCAGTCCTGTTAGTTAATATGTTGACTTTAAAGATAGAATTGTCCTGTGAGTCCTATGGGGATGACTCAATGCTTATTATTGTTGCTGGTTTCAGAGTACATTTAATTTGGAGAGCAGAGAACCTGCTGTCCATTAGCCTTGGAATTGACAGTCTCCAATGCCTTAGGATAGCTAATCACCTCCCTCTCTGAGAGCCCTCGTGACTGCCTAGGCATGAAAGGTGGAAATGTAGCCACCAGTCTTACCCCGCGTGGCCCCTTTCCAACCACTGAAAGTTTTCCTCTTAATTTTCCTACCATGAACCAGTTGGACCCTGGGATGGGCTGTAGCCATGGCTGAGGACAGCCACACACCTGGATGCAAGTTCGCCCAGTTGAGGGGGACGCTGTGGCCCAGTGGGTGGAGGTTCAGAAAGGATTAGTGATCTATGTGTGCTTTTTCAAGGGAGCTGATAAAGAACTTCTTCCCAATGGTTAATACACTGTTAAATGTGAAATTAAGTGGGATGGAAAATGGCAAATGTGTTTCTATATTGGATCTACCTGGTGACATTCTTATCATCCCTCCAGCCACCCTTGGGGGTAGAGTAAAAGGAAGAAATATATATGTAGTATCATTCTAACTTGGGAAAAGAAGGATTAGAATTTTATTCCCAGTTTGTGACTCTATGTGAAAAATACAGCAAGTGTGCTGAAGCTGGGGTTGTAGTGGAATGTGGCACTTACGCAAACAGGCGTGTTAAAGCTGGACACCAGTGGAACATATGCACAGCTAGTTGAGTTTTGAAAAATTAAAAATTAGTTTCTACACTTGTTTTCTGATATAAAATAATCTGAACTATAATTAGATTTGTTCCCTTTCATCTTCACTACATTAATCTGCACATTTTTAGGCAAGAAAATCCTGAGTCTCATACATAACTGTGCAACTGGCTAATTGACCTTGCCAAGTCACCTACATTCTGGATCTAATACCTTTTGTCTCCTTTCCCACCTTTCCACTCGAAAATTTGAAAAATACCATTCACTTCATAGTCATTAGGAAATGTTCTTAGCTGTATTTAAAAGATTACATATGTTTTAAGTATTTTGCAATGAAGAAATTTGTGCAGTCAAGAAAAACATTTCTAGGGCCAGTTAGCTCACTTGGGAGAACGTGGTGCTGACACCACCAAGTCAAGGGTTAAGATCCCCTTATCGGTCATCTTTTAAAAAAAAAGAAAAACACATTTCTTATGACCTAAAATTTATGTAGTATGTAATAAGAATAACTACTTGTATTAAAATTAGGTAAGATCCAGTACATGCATGCACATACACCAATTTTCCTGTCAGAGGAAGCGTCTAGCTGACAGTGTTGAGAAGATTTGCAGCCTTTATATAGCCTTTTGCAAGCACATGGAGAACAGTGAGAATAGCTGCTGTCATTTTCCTTAGTTGTATGGCCGCAGAAAACGGGCATACTTATTTTGTTATTCATATATATTTTTAAAATTTTGGTACACTTTCTGAGGTCAACTTTGAGTTCATTCATATCGTGACAAGCTAAGCATCACAGTGCATTCTCAAGCTAGCACACTCTGGTTTTGGTCTACATCCAATAGATCTGCATCACAGTCTTCTGGTGTCATTCTTCTCTTGGTCCTTAGTGGGCTAACTGTTGGAAGGCATTGGTTCTATTGGGACAGACATTTTACCATTTAGACCATAACTTCAGTCTAAATTTACTTAATTTTTGTAAATGGAAGGTACTTTCATTAGTCAAGAAGATCACCAGTGTATCAGGACGGTAGGTTAGTGTGGAGGTGATAATCAAGGACTCTGAAGTTGACTATGTGAGGGTTTAAACCCTGGCACCTGCTACCTGTGTGGTGTTAAGATGAGTTACTTCACTTCTACCTCAGTTTTCTTATATGAAAAATGAAGATATCAGAACCTATCTCATACACGTGCAGAATTGTAGTCAGAATTAAATGAGATAGCATGTAGATCTTATTGTGCACTAAGTGTTCATCGCCTTTATCGGTATAACTCTTATCACCAATAAGTCTTATCTCACCAACCTCTCTAGGATGTGAAGTAATAGCTGTGAATACCCGCTCCACAAGTCAAACTTTTATTTACAAGTGCGATGCAGTTCTCTGTACCCTTCCCCTGGGTGTGTTGAAGCAGCAGCCACCAGCTGTTCAGTTTGTGCCACCTCTTCCCGAGTGGAAAACATCTGCAGTCCAAAGGATGGGGTTTGGCAACCTTAACAAGGTAACTGTAGCTACCTCTCTTTACATCCCCAGTGTACAAATATCTCCTCTACTCAGTGAGGAGAGGGGTTTGCGTGTTTGTACATTTGGCTGCTCTCTCAACTATCTGTGATATCAGGGCTGAGGCCTGTCAATTGATTCTCTTCAGTTCCTGATTATAAAGTATTTGTCTATATGGATTTAGTCTTATGGGGTCATTTTGTAAATCCAAGCCTACAAAAAGAGCATCGTCATCATAGATGTCATCCTAAGTAATATATTTATAATAGGGATTTCTGGGTTTCTATTGAAAGTAGATTAGACAATACTTTAATAAAGCCTGAGGAAGAAGTACTTTTTACTGAGATATAGCTGTGCTTAAAGCCATATTGTCTGAGCCCTATCACCAGCTGATGTGCTCCTTTCTTATGGTAGGTGGTGCTTTGTTTTGATCGGGTGTTCTGGGATCCAAGTGTCAATTTGTTCGGGCATGTGGGCAGTACAACTGCCAGCAGGGGTGAGCTCTTCCTCTTCTGGAACCTCTATAAAGGTAACTGCTTTCTAGTTTTAACCTCTTTCTTATCCTTATAGGAATACAGAATAGGGAATATTCTGGGTTTGCTCAAATATATATGCCTTAATTTTTCTTTTCATTAACTTGAAAAACAATTCCTAAAATCCCTTGTAGGTACTGGAGATATGGGGGAAAAAACACCTGCCGTCAAGGAGCTCACAATCTACTGGGGGATGCAGTAAGGAGGCAGGCAGTCCCAGAGCAGGGCAGGAAGTAGAGAGACAGGCTGAGAGCCCTGGTTACTAAGAAAGAGCACATAAAAAGAAGAATCAGCTCAGCCAGGAGGGACAGGCCCAAGGAGACTCCCTGTCGAATATATTTGTCAAACTCCTACCCTCCTGTTCAATTATTTTCTTCTGTAATTGGACTACTCTTAACTCTATGTAGAGCTAAAGAAAGTATACTCATATCCTTCCTCATTCTAACAAAAGGATGTAAAACAGTAAGACATTCTAGTGCAAAGCAGTATCAAGAGACTTGGCCTTGACAACGCAGACCATCAGTTAACCAGCTTGACTTCCAGCCCCAGTGCCTTCCATTACTCCTCACTGCCTGACAGTGAAACACCAGTCACGCCTCCAGGGCCTCTAACTCCACAAGAGGAGGCACTTTGTTCCCTGAGCACATTGCTTTCTGACAGGAGCTGAGTGCTCTTTCCCTTTCCTCATCCAGGCATCCAGTCGTGTCATGCCAGCCTCACAATCTCTCTCAAACCTGTTTACTTCTCTTCTTTTCCACTGCCCACCTCCCAGTCCAAGCCACTGATAATCCCTGCTTCTGTCTTTTGGTGCCTTTCCATTGCTGAAGGAAAATGTTCAAAGTCCTTACCGTGGCCCTTACTTAAGGCCTCTCATAATCAAGCCCATCTCTGCTTCCTTGTCATGCCACCACCGTCACAACTCCCCACCCCCCACCCCCCCATACTTGACTGCTCTCAAATCCTGGAGTGCACCACACTGTTTTCTCCTTCAGGACCTCTTCATGTACTGTGACCTGGGCCACTTTTTTTTTTCTTCTGCTCCTCCTTTCCCATTCTGGCTCATTCTACTCAGCCTTCAGGTCTTGAGGTTTTGACATAAATGTCAGTATTTCAAAGAAGAGTTCCAGAACACACATACCCCACTGCCTCAAATCCAAATTAAGCCCCTGTATTTTCCCTGTGTCCTATGTCTTTCTTCATAGCTTTTATCACAGTTCATAATTATTTATCTATATGATTATTTATGTTGCTCTAATGAAGTACATAGTCTAGTTTTTTAAGATCCCCAGCATCTAGTGCTGTTCCTGTCACATATGTCTGTGGCATAAATATTCATCAAATGGGTGACTAAAGACAGTGATGGGCTTGGAGGGGCCTGAGATAGCTAAAAGGAATGTAGCCATTGTCATGGAACTGTCTAGGTGGTCAATACTAAGAATTCTATGCCTAAATATAGGGATACTTTTTAGTTTTCTTTTGCTAGTGAAGTCTGAAATGATATCTTCAGGACTGCTGTTTTTGCAGTTACATTCAGTGAAGTGCCTGTGAGTCACACTTCACTCACTGTAGTCTGCCACCTTTCTTCTTTCTGGCTAATTTCTGGGGATAGAGTTCATTTTGCAGTTTCAGAAATGTAATTTGCCTCTAGCATTTTAGTAGTGCTGCATGTCCTATCATCAGATTTCAGAGAACCAGGGATAAGGTGGGGCCTGATAAGGAGGTTCTTGAGAAAGTCTGGAATTATATTTTTGTTTCCCCAGCTCCAATACTATTGGCACTAGTGGCAGGAGAAGCTGCTGGCATCATGGAAAACATAAGCGATGATGTGATTGTTGGCCGATGCCTGGCCATTCTCAAAGGGATTTTTGGTAGCAGTGCAGTGCCCCAGGTAAGTGGGTGGCTGGAATAAGCAGGTGTCCAGGATTCAGACTAAACCAGGGTTTGATGTACTTGCAGCATTGGTTCTTGGTCAGGATAGTTTCGGCCAGAATTGAGACGTGTGTGCTGGGTTTACATAAATATTGTCTAGAGTTCATGCCCTAAGTGTGGGGTTCAGAAAAGCCCCCCAGTATATGGACTGAGGGATCTGAAGTCTATTAGCTGCATTTCTCCTCTGCCTGGGGAGTCACACCACCCTTGCTTTTTAGACAGTGGCCAAATTCCAGTGGATATTTCAGGGAAGTCTTAAGACAATTTCTGCGTACTTTTTCTTTTAGGCCCATTGAAATACTTAAAGCCCCTTATGGTTCCTTTGAAGGGATTGTGTATTGATGCATGTGAAGTTACTAAGGCCTGTGTAGATCTCTGGATTCATAGACAAGGGGGCAACGTGGACTTTCCTTGCTGTCTGAATTCATTTCGCCTCTGTATTTTAAAGCAGCAGCATCATTTAGCTTTCATGTCCATTGCCTCTTTGTCTCTCACTTGTACCCGCACCCACAATTGCTTTTCCATCTTTCAAAAATGACTGGTCTGTGTCCCTGATGTCCAGTAATAACTTCTGCTTGCGGTTTTTCCTTTAGCCCAAGGAAACTGTGGTATCTCGTTGGCGTGCTGATCCCTGGGCTCGGGGCTCATATTCCTATGTAGCTGCAGGATCATCTGGAAATGACTATGATCTAATGGCTCAGCCAATCACTCCTGGCCCCTCAATTCCAGGTGCCCCACAGGTGAGAAACTGTCAGTGTGTTTAAGCTTATTTGGGAAGAGGCCAGTATCCCAGGGTAAAATCGTCACTGATTTTTTTTTTTTTAGATTTTGGCCATTCCATCCTTGGTCCCTTTCAGATAACCAAGAGCAGAGTAAAAGGGAGGATCAGTATTATTTGTCTGATTTCCCGTGTTTGGGCTTTGTAAATCTAGGCGCAGTCTACATTCAGAATGGAAGAGCCCAGAGTATAAATCAATACTTTTTTTCTTATTAGTTTTTCCCTCTAAAAAACAAAACGATTTTAAATTGCACCTCATTTTATAGTGGTTAATAGGATTGTTGCAGGTTCTTAACCTCTAGGGGCTTTCAGGGCATGCCCTGAGAAATAACCTTGAGTCCTTATCTACACCATGCCAGACCCTGCTCCAAGGAGCAATGTGTTCCTCAGTATCATGGCCCAAGATCTGTGGCTTAGGTAAGGCCTCCTGTAAGCTGAGAGGTGAAAGTGTTCCTGAGTAAGAACAAATGCTGTTCTCTATGGTTCAGAGTAAAGATTCCTTCCCTCACCACCATCCCACCCCCAGGGGTACTACATGAGGTAGAGGAAGCTCTAGAATTGGCTATCAGTAAACTAATAAGAACAGATGCAGTTATTAAGCATCACCCTAGAACTGAGGCTGGGCTGTTTTATTGTCCCTTTCTACTTCTGTCAGTTCTAAGAAAATGCTTACTAAGGGAGACTTTTTAGTAAAATGATGAACTTAGTAATTGGGGTATCAGCTTTCAAATGTTAACAGGAATTTGGCATTCCAAATGCAAGAATAAAGGTGTAACTGCAACAGGCTGATTTTTTTTTCTCTCTGAAATAGCCAATTCCACGACTCTTCTTTGCGGGAGAACACACAATCCGTAACTACCCAGCTACAGTCCATGGTGCTCTGCTGAGTGGGCTGCGAGAAGCAGGAAGGATTGCAGACCAGTTCTTGGGGGCCATGTATACCCTGCCTCGCCAGGCCACACCAGGTGTCCCTGCACAGCAGTCCCCAAATATGTGAGGCAGATGCATCCTAAGGGAAGAGGCCCATGTGCATGTCTTTTGCTCTGTAAGCAAAGCTCTTCTAGCAATAGTAGATTCTACTGAGAAACTCCTGCCCTGGCCTGGGCTCATGATCAACTGATGGAGTTCCTGATTTTGACAAAGGAGGTTGCCTCCTTTGAGCAACTTAGAGCATAGGGAGGAACTTGTCCATTAGTTTGGAATTGCGTTCTTCATAAAGACTGAGGCAAGCAAGTGCTGTAAAATAACATCTTACTTGGTGTATGTGTGTTTTGTTTTGTTTTTTAAATACATTTTGAGAATAAAACTTCATATAAAATTAGTTCAATCTTCCCTTTGTTTCCCCTTTCGGTTGGAATTGTATATAAGAAAGGGGTGTTATTCCTTTGGAAATGCCAATTTTACCCTATGGCAATAGTAATACACGCATTTTCTGCATGAAAGAGAAGTGGTTTGGTCAAGTCAGAAGATAAGGTTAAGAGGGTCCCATAGAAGCAATAGACTTTCTGATCAGTGGGGCTAGACTTCCCCACTGGGATTGTGTGGTGCTGTGCCAAAAGTATGGATATTAGGAACTTTGGGTGAATTTTCACGGTAAAACACAAGACTTGAAACAGAGTTTTGGCCTCTGTCAGACCATTCTGACTTTATTCCCCGGATTCCCTCCATGGGTATGTGCTAACTTTATTAAAGGTATTAGCATAAGTTTTGGGAAGTATCACATAAGGAGAGATCAAGGGCTTAGGTAACTTAGCTTGTGTAACAACCACAAACTTAGTGGCTTAAAACAGAAATCTATTCTGTTGAAGTTCTGGATGCCCAAGTCCAAAATGGGTCTGCAGGGCTGTGTTTACTATGGAGGCTCTGAGGGGAGAATCCTTCTCCTTGCCTTTTCAGCTTCTAGTGGCTGGCTGTATCCCTTAGCTGGTGGCCCCTTCCTCCATCTTCAAAGCATATCACTCCAATATCTGCTTCCGCCATCAAATTGCCTTCTTGTCATCACATTGCCTTCTCTAGTCCAGTCTTCTGTCTCTCATAGGGATGTGTGTGATTACATTTAAGGCCCACTGGATAATCTCTTCCATCTCAAAATCCTTAATCATATCTGTAAAGTCCCTTTTGCCATATAAGGTAAAAACATTTTTTATAACAAAAAGGGAAAACAGTACCTGTTCCTTCACAAGGTTCCTGACAGATAAATAGTTAACAGATAAACTTATTGCAAATGCATGTAAATACTTAGCTTCTGGAAATCAGATTTTACTCATGTTAGTCAATTCTTCCTTAAAATTGGTCTAAATAAGGTTTTATTCTTGGGATTTAAGGGACAACATATTGGTGGTCTGACTGGAACATGAAAACAGGGCTTTTCCCCTAGTCTTGTGCTATGATTTGAATATTCCCCTAAAACTCACTGAAGCTTGATTCAGATTGTAACAATGTTAAGAGACTGGGAAATCAAGACTATGGTATCTGAAAGGTGGGGCCTTTGGGAGGTGATTGGATCATGAAGACTGTCTTCATGAATGGACTGACCCATTTAATGATTTAATGGGTTTTCAGGGAGTAGACTAGGGGCTTTGTAAGGAGAGGAAGAAAGCATGTGGAAATATGCCCTTGCCACTCTCACCATGTGATAACCTGCATCATCTTGGGACTCTGTAGAGAGCTGCCACCAAGAAGAAAGCCCTCACCAGATACACCCTCCCCGCCCCCAGATGTATTTCCCAGCCTCCAAAATAAGAAATAAATTTCATTTTCTTATAAATTACCTAGTTTCAGGCTTATCAGCAACAGAAAACAGACTGGTACATCTTGGATGAGGTGGCAGCAGTGGGAAAAGTTCGCACACCAGGATCAGGGCAGGTGGTGTAACTGATGTAAAGGTGAGAACAGCACGCAGTGGACAGTGTGGACTTTGGAGTACCGTCTGTAGTTGGAACAGCTCTGCCATTAACGTCGTTACCTCAGGAAGGTTGGTTAGGGTGTCTGATCCAGTGGTAGTTGTTTTTCAAGAGTTTTTGTTTTTTAAATAAATGGCACAGGCAGCTTGAAAAATAAGATGATTGTTTTTTTGTGACAACAGACCAGCCTGAAAATAAAATGTAGCAAAGAAATAGCTATTGGTTCTAACTCTAGTTCATTTATGTAGGTATTAGGCATGTCCTTTTCCAAGCCTCAACTAAAGCTTCCAGTCTTTACAGCATCATTAATTTGGCTAAGTGGTTTAAGTAAAATACTAGCTGCACCAATGCGTAGAAAACAGCTACACATAGACGACATCAACAAAACTGACATCACTGACAAAGCATATGGAAACTAGGGAGCTTTATTGGTTACATATTGTGCTGCAGAGCCAACAGCATTAGAGCTAGAGGATACATGCAGACAGGCAGCTTCAACTATACACATGCACCCAAGGAGCCCTGAGCCTTTGCTCATGGCTTTGCCCTGGTTTCCAGAGACAGGTTCCGGCCTCCTTGGTCCCATGCTTGGAGCAGGAATGTAGAAGCTGCTGTACCTAAACTCCAAGGGGCAGGGGTGAAACCACAGCACCTGTCTGAGGGAGTCGGTGTGGACCAACAGAGACTGATGCCCCCAGCAAAGGGGGCTATAATGCAATTAACAGTTTATTTGAGGGCTACCTTCTTAGCCCTCCCAATCTTTAAAATACAAAAAAATAAACTTTATTCTCTTAAAAATACATTCCATTCAGTATATGTTCTAAGCTGTGAAGCAGCAGGAAAATAGGGCCCCTTTCCTATGACCATGGTTGTGAGGCTTTGAGGAGAGCCCTCCCCACTTGGGGTATTCAAAAGATAATCCCTAAAAGCAGCTCTTCCAAAGCAGTCTTGTCAGAGTAACAAAAATCCCACACCAACAAAGGCAGCCAGGGACCCAGCCTCTGGGTCCCTAATTCCTTTACTGGGAAGTGGTAGCACTTGGCACTGACCCACTAAATATAAAGAACTAAAACTGCTCCAGGACAATAAGTCCAAGAACACTATAGACCCCCCACACACACACCTCTAGCACCCCATGAGAGGGGGATGATTTATGTGCAAGCTTGCCTGCAGCTGAGGGAGTTCTTGCAGATCCCTTTAACCCATGCTATAGCTGTTTCATTGCCACTCAAAAGCAAAGACAGCCACAGCTTTGTCTGCCACCCCCACAACTTTCTCTGGTTGGTTTACTATCAGAGTGGCAACAGACATGCAGCAGCAGGTGGAAGAGACCAGCTCCTGGCATTTAGCTCTACTTCTTCCAGCCAAGCAGCTCTATAGTGCCCGATTCCCCAGCCTCACTGGGAGCCCTCCCACAACCATATACCTGCTGGTAAGAGTTAGAGCCAAGCTGAAGAAGTTTGTCATAAAAGTGGGTTTGCTGGCTGGGACAGTGGGAATATTTGGCTCGATTAGACCACTATTCAACTACCATGTCTCCCCCCTCTATTTGGAGGTTTCCTCCAGAACCCCTGATCATGAGGCCTGGATCCAGTCATATCATGGTTGCTTTCCAGAAATGTGCCTTCCAACTTTGGAATTTGAGAGCCAGCCTTGCCAGCCATTTGAAGCCCAGAGGAAACTGAGCCTCCAGACTTCACTTGCTATTTGTAAATGCTGAGGACATTCAAAAATAAAATCTATTACAGTGGTTCTAGAAAGTGTGCAGATTAAAGAAACAGAATACTTATCCTGAAATAACTGTTACAATCAACCCTATTGCACTCAAGGATTTCAAGATGGCAGCCCCAGTGAAAGGACATGACAGCTGTCTCTCTTCCACAGAGTATTTTGAGTAACGGCTGATGTCGGTGCTGCTAAAATGTGGAAAGATCCAGACTTTGGCACCAGGAGCTACAGCACCAGAATCCAGGGCTCCAACACCCAAAGACAAGAATTATTGGAGAGAGCTTTTTAGGCATGGCTTGGCGCCCTCCTGTTTCCATCAGCAGAGAAGGGCCACAGATTTAGTTTCTTATACCTTTGGGTTGACCGCCACAGAGGTCAATTTCCTTTGAACTCTCAGGGTTGCCAACCTGTAAAGGAGAATGGCAGGGAGGCTGTAAGTGAGGGGTTGCGGGCTTGAGCAAGCTAGTTTCTGGCCAGTGACCCAAGAGAAGCACAGCAAGAAGAGATCTTGAAAACAGCCTCTTAAATTGTGCGTCTGAGGTGGGGATGTGGAGAGGAGAGGCAAGCCACGTGACAATGCCCTTTGATTGGCAAAACTCCAGAAAACAAGTATAAGCAAGATGTTCCTGTCCCTGAAAGTAAGGTAGGTGCTCCCAAGCCTCTTCAGGATTGCTGAGTCTGATGCAGAGAAGGGCGGGATGAACACTGGTTCCCATGCTGAGTGGAGGCAGAGATGACTCAGAGTCCTCTGGAGGAAGTCTCACATCTTCCTCTTCCCAGGAAATTCATAGGAGAGGCACAGGAACAGGAGATACACAGACTTAAGTTATGGAAACCACCCTGGCCTGAAAGCCAGGAGATACTATGTGGCATTGGATAAGGCTGGTGCCACAAAGGGCCTCAACGACCATCCAATCTCATTTCTTCACTCTATAGACTGGAAAACAGACTTACTTAGCGAACTTCTCTGAGTTCATCCCCATGAGATTAAAACATGGGGAAAACAAAGCATAAGGCCCACAAAAAGTACAGAAGGCAGAAAGACACATTCCTGAAACCCATGGGGATGATACCTTCTAAAAGCAAGAATCACCCCACACTGGATGGTGAAAACAGAAGAATCTTAGAATACCAGATTTAAGGACCTTAGAAATCCATTCATTTCAAAGAACTCACTTTACAGATAGGAAAACTGAGGCTCCAAGAGGACAATGTCTCACCCAAGGCCACCCAGCAAAGAACAAAGCCATGAAGAAAAACACAGCTTTCCAGACTCCTAGTCTAATGCTCTCATTTGCTATGAAGGCAATAGCATCTGCTTCATAAAAGTGACCTTTGAAGGGATCTCTTCTTTGAATCGAGAGACTGCTATAGAAAAAGAAGTGCCAAAAATATGTACTTCTTTTTAACTTCCACATGTGATTGGTATAAGAAACAAAATCAATTTTTATTTATGTGGCTTGCTGAAAGGTTTGCTGCACTTTGAATTATATAAACCTGAGGCCCTCAATGGGCATGTATCACCTGTCCTCCAACAAAGTCATCATAATGATAGTCAATTTGCAGAAATCATGGGCCCATTTCTGTAGGAATGCATCAGCTTGGTAAAGTGCAATCCCTCCTCCATGGGGGATGAAGGAGGAGGAACAGGAGAGAGTATTCTCATTGTCTGCGCCTTTCATGGAGCTATTGCTTGTGGAGTGACTGAAGGGAAGTCGCTTCTTCTGCTTTTCCCCTTGCTGGGCACTTCCTAGAAAGCAGAGTATGCTGGGGTCAGGGATTAAAATCCCAGTTTAGTTCAGGGATTTTCCAGGTGGAAACGATGAAGTCAGCCTGAAGTCTCCAGCCACAGGAGAGCAAGCAGGCAATACCAGCAGAATTACTGATGCCCAGGGAAGGAGATGCATGAGGCTTGTGCATTTCCAGGTGCCTTTGGAAGATGAGCAGAGAAAGCTGGGGTGGGGGAAGGGGTCATGTCATTCCTCTGCCCCCGGGAAACAATGGTCAGCCAGGGGGCCAAGTTGGAGAAGCTTTAACTTAAAGGGTCATCCCATAATATAATCCCTTAGAGGCAGCACAGACCTCTTCTGGTTTTTGTTGTTGGGGGAAGGGGGTGTGGGGGGGAGTGGCTGGCCTGTATAGCCTGTACAGGTATCCAAATCCTTGACCTTGGTGTTATAACAACGCGCTCTAACCAACTGAGCTAACTGGCCAGACTCAACCTCTTCTGCTTTAAAAGTCTGAAGAAAAGAACTCCAAGGGGAAAGTAATGCGGAGCCCCGAGGTGCAGCTGATGGTTAAGTTTTAGTGAGTACTTGGGCCCCTAGGGCAAACAAGGAGTGAGCTGGATGTGGTGAGGAGACTGAGAGATCAGAACATTAACCACACAGAGAAGGGGCTGCTCTGTGATACAGGAACAACACACCGAGGAGCAAAGAAGAGATTTCAGCTGCTGTTAGGTGGTGGGGGTTTCTATATCTTTCCCATTTGGGGGCCAGAGTGGTCCATACTACCTGGGGAACAGTGAAAGGAGAGGATTCATGCATCAGGGAATGCTGGGCCTGGGTGACTCTGTCCAGCTTGTAGTCTCTGATCCCCTCTGGCCAACTGGCAAAAATTACCTGAGCCACAGCCCAGCTCTCTACCACAGTCTCCCAGCCAAAGCCTTGTGTCCAGCCTGGTTAGCCGGCCTTGGATCCTTCACAGGGCAGGAAGGTGGAAGAGCTGAGAAGCAGGAGTAGAGGAGAGACAGCAGACCTCACCCGGCTGACTCAGTTTTCCTCAGCACAGAGCCTGGTTGGCCGTAATCGTTCCTCGGCCCGTACTTGCCCAGATTCTGGCAGCCCCTGCTTCACAGGCAGCTCGGACCGTTCCAGGGAATTGTGCAGTTTCCTGTGGAAACTGAGTGTGCAGTCTTCACCTTCCTCCTGTACCAATAAATGACAAAAGTGAGCTGTGGCGTATAGGATGGAACAAGACACCCTCACCTCTCATCCCAATGAGTCAGTCCTCTCCAACTTAACAGAGGCAGATATAGCCCAGACAGACCACAGCGTTAACTGCAAAGATAGGCTTTTGCCTGAGTACAGGCTGATAGAAGCTTCTTGAAACTACTGGGAACAACCAGGGTAGTCTAGGAAGCTCACAACTGAAAAGGCGCCCTACTGAGGATCAGACCTGGATGGGAGCATGGGAGTAGTACCTCTAAGCAGAGGCCAGCAATCCTTGAGTTCTGCACATGCAAGCTGCATGCTTCTGGGGGTGAGATCCATTTCCTTGGTGGTGAGCGGGGGATTATGCAGAAAAGAAGGTTGGACAGCTCTTTTTCTACTTCCCACCTATAAACTACCAAAAAGCTCACATGCCTTCCCTTTTATGTCTCGTGCCTATCTCTCATCCTGTATCTCTCCTCTCAGATGTCTCATCCTGTATCCTCTCTGATGTCCAAAGCTTCAGGGGCATAAATACCCATCTTTCTTCCCACTCCTCTTCTAGAATTCTGCCTTTTTAATGTTCTCCTTAATCCTCCCAAGCAAATGCAGATCAAATAATAGTAAGTATGAATAAGAAAGACAGGTTAGCAGGATAGAAGAGCATTGGATTTAGAGATGGGAATCTTGGATTCAAATCTTAGCTCTTTGAGTAATTCATCTGAGTGACCTCTGAAAAATGGGGATAATATCTGCCCACAGGGCTGTTCCAGGTACTAAATGTGGGTAGGAAAAGTACTTTATCATAAAGTGTTAAGTACCCTGTAAAGACTTAAGAGCTTTTCAAGTTAACACACAGCCACCTGCCTTTTTAAAGAAGGGAGTACTGTGTCTAGGTCCAAGATGTTTTTCATCATCACAGGTTCTACATCTAAAAGACATTCCTAGGGGCTTCTCCTTCAGATGCTGTTCTGACACTGACTCTCAAATAAGGCGGGTGGTTCTGGATTTACCTATCCTGTAATGAGCCATATGTAACCAGCCATTCCCTCAGACTGATGATATAATGGGCTACACAGCTGTCTGGGACAAAAGAGAGTGTCACTTGGGTATAAAACTTATAAAGTAGCTCCAGTAGAGTAGTAGAGTAGGCCCAACTCTCCTCATCCCCTATATGTCAGCAGCCTGCAAAGATCTAACTGAGGCAGCAACCAACTTGTTCACCTGGCTCCCATTTCTGTACTCCACAGAAAGGGCCCTGGGCTTCCTACTTTCACCCAGAACTTCCCATCAGCTGCAAGTTGGTTCTTCTGCTTCTATAGTTGTTGCTCTGTGAGGCCACAGGGGAGCTCCTTTGGCTGCTCTGGCAAACTAAAAGAACAGGCCATATTTCCTTTTTGTGTGTTGCCTTCAAATATGAGGGAAAAATGGAGAAGACAAACTGGAAAAGGGATTTGGGAAAGTCATGCTGCTCCCTGCCAAAAACCTTCCTCAAGTCAGGTCAGACCCACCTGATTTTCAACAGTTCTGCGAGCTACCCAGTTTCTGCCCAGTGTTTCCCAGCTCCATAGTTCCCCAAATCTTGGGTCAAACAGCCAAAGGCAGAGGGGAGAAAGGAAAGAAGGAAAAGGGAGCAAGAAAGGGCGAGGGGGGAGGGATGGGACTCACCATGCCTGCTGAATGGTTCCAGGCTGTAGCTGTGACAGTGTCTCCAACCCGATTCCGACGGGTGAGCACCTCTGACACGGTGAGGCTACTTTGGGTCCTTCTGGAGGAGAGCTCAGGGGCATCCCCTGAATTTCCTAGCCTTCGGGTGCCCTGCTCAAAAAGGTAGGACCTGGGCTGCTCAAGTTCTGAGAAGTCTGTGGAAGACCTCTGAATATAGGCATTGGTAGATTCCACGTTTTTACCTATTCGAGTAGAGGGGTCTTCTAAAGATTTCAAGTCTCGCCTGCTCTTCCAGGCATTCCGTACAGTGACATGTCTGGCGTCTGAGCAGCCCTCATCTGAAGGGGCACTATGGCTTTTCCACCTGATTGTTTCTGCTGCGGGTGCATGGCTATTCCTCTCCACAGTATCTGATGGCTTGATTATAATGCTGCTCCGAGAAACTACTGTTTCTGGCCTGTTCTTCAGAGGCCCATCTCCCATTCTTTCAGCTTCTGTGAGCTGCAAGGTGATATCATGTTTGTGAATGGAGAGCTCAAAAGGGGAGCTGACATGGTTGCTAGCTGATGTAAGCTCTGGTGCCCCAACCTGGATGTTGCTGGTGGATGTGTGCCTTTCCCTCAGGGCCTCACCTAAGGTGGCCCTAGGGCTGCTGCTGTCAGAGGGATAGATGGTAATGCTGCTTGTCACTTTGTTTGGACCTGGTTTGGAAGTGGATTTCTGTTTCTCCAAAATAGCCTCAGCTCTAGATCCTCCCATAATTTTTTTCACATCCTTATCAATGATAACAGGTTTGATGACGGCTCTAGACCGCAAGGCCTCTCTGGGGCTAAAGGGCCTTTGGCTTTTTACCCCAGCACCATTGATATCTGGGAATTCTGTGGCATTGGTGGAAGCTTTGACAGGTTTCACAGATTCATTCTCCATCCCAGTATCTTTATCATTCTCAAACAGGGAGGTTCTAAGTCCCCCTCGGGATTTGGCCTTTTCTCTGGAGTTAGGGTATAGTTTGGGCTCGGGCTCTGGAGTGATGGTTGTGTTCACCAACTTGGCAGTAACAAGAGATGCTATGTCCAAGTCATCGTCTGAGTCTGGCTTCTCTGTGCCACTGGATTTGATGACTCGACACCTCAGGGCTTCGTGCTGACTGCTGTCTTCCATCACAACTGCTACAGGGTGATCAACTCCTTCTTTATTTGGGGTTGAAAAGCCCTGAAGGATGTTCTCTTGGCTTCTGGAGCTGTAAGGATACTTTGATAAAATAGGAGCCTTGGAATTTGGGGAACTGGTATCAGCCTCTGGACCATTAACAGCCTTTTTGCCCTTAGAGATCCCTTCTGAGGAGGATCTTCGAGATGAGGCCAGAGGCCCAACAGCCTTAGAATAGCCAGAATCTGTGGCCTGAGTTATCTGACTTCCACTGCCAGGCATCTGTCCCCTCTTGCCAAAGACGGCCTCAGAGGTGTCAGAGGCCTTGTCAGCTCTACCCAATGTGTCATTGGGAACAGATCCATGGGTGGTGTCACTAAATGTTCGTGTTGTCTTCTCTGCTTTTCCCTTCAATCCGCTCTCAGTGCCTGGCTTGGGAGTTCCCTTCCAAACTTTATTGTGCTCCTGAGCAGCTGGGGGGTACCGGCTAAGCACTGATGGCTGCTCCCTGCACTTCTTCCCTTCACTCTGAGAGGATCCAGGTGCAAATCGGTCTTCAGTTCTCTTTGTCTCCTGAGACCCACTGTCTGTACCTGCCCCCATATTGGAAGCTTTGGCTGCTCTCCTGTTGGTGAAACTGGGAGAGGAAACCTGCCTGCTGCTCAGAGAATAGTTCTCATTGTTGAGAGCAAACTCCCTGTTTCGGAGCCTTTCCCGCTTATGCTGAGGAGACAGTTCTCGGGATATGTGCTTGGACACAGATGCCTCACTCCCATGGCCTCTAAACTTAGTCCTCTCATGCCTGCCTTTGCTGGACAGGAAAATATCTTCCCCTTCCACCTCCCCATTTTCCAACTCTTTCTGTTTCTTGATTTGGAGCTTTATCTCCTCCAGCTGGCTGGCTAAAAATTTGTTTTTATTTTGTTCACTTAGGTAATTATCCTGAAGATCATTATTTTTGGCTCTCATTTTCTTAAGCTCTTCTTCCAAAGATTCAAAATGTTTGATTTGCGTCTTAAGTTTCTCAATCTCTTGGTTAAGATCTTTGACTTTGTTGTCTTCTTGATTTTGGTTTTTTTCATTTTCTGATTTGTTTCTTGTTTCATTCTCTACCTGCTTTAGATAGTCCAGAGTGCCCTTCCTTCTCGATTCTTTGGATGGCAGAGTGGAGGAGATACCATCTTCAATCCGCAGGTCATTCCTTTCTAGAAGATTAGAAGCATTCCTTGTATAATCTCGGTTAATTTTTTTGTTCTGCTCTAGTTTTTGAGTGAGCTCTTTTATCAACTTCTCATTTTCTTTCTCCTTTTCATTCAAGTATTTTCTCTCACTTACAAAGCTCAGAGTTAATGATTTCAACTTTTCTAACTCTGACACTAAATTCTGCTCAGTTTTATCCAGGCGGTCCTCAGAAGATTCTAGTTCTTTCACTTTAACTCTGAGCATTTCCAGCTCAGAGGAGATTTTCTTGGTCAGATTTCTCTCTTCATTCAGGCTCAAACAAAGCTGGGTACAGTCATTCTTACTCCTGCTAAAGGCCTCCTCTAGCTTCTCTAATTCAGCCATTCGTTTCTGAAGCCGCTCAATCTCAGATTTCAGCTCCCGAGTGAGGTTTTCCTCCTCTTCAAGTTTCTCCTTCATCAGATGACACAGATCCTCTGCTCTCTTAATTTCCTCATCTTTCCCTTCTATTCTCAGCACCTGCTGGCGTAGTACTTCAATTTCAGCCAACATGCTGGAGTTGCTGCCTTCCGCCTGAATCACCTTGTCCTGAAGATCCAGGAGCTCATCCTCTGCTTTCTGGAGGTTTTTTGTCGCTGGCGTAGTACTTCAATTTCAGCCAACATGCTGGAGTTGCTGCCTTCTGCCTGAATCACCTTGTCCTGAAGATCCAGGAGCTCATCCTCTGCTTTCTGGAGGTTTTTTGTGGCTTCCTCCAACTCATCAAGGCGGCGACTTAGACTCTGTAACTTAAACCGCAGGTGGCGGCTGGAGGCAGTATCCTTGTAGCTTGCAAATTCAGCCATGTCTACTGCCAGCCAATGTGGGCTCCTAGAGGCATCCAATTCCACTCGGGGGGTTGAGAAATGGTTACCTTTCTCTTGGCATCCACAACCTTCTTTGGCAGCTGGAAACCATTATCAGTCTACAGAAGGAAAGCAGAAAGCATGTCAGTCAGCAACTAAAACCTGTACTTTAGCTCCCAGTTGTGAAAGAGCTCCCATCTATTATAATCCTTGTGCCTGGAACGTAGCAGGTACTCAAATTTGTTGAATGAATGAACCTGCAAAAAAACACTGGTTTATGGCCAATATTGAGCTGATACCTAGTTTCATCCTAATGAAGAATGCTATCAGGGGCAGCATGGCAAAAAGATGCAGAAGAAGGCCTCAATTCTAATGACAGGTTATAAGAAAATCTTTACCATTTGCCACCTCCATAATCTCAGAAGAGACATTAACAACCTTCTAACAAGTCATTAAATAAGTAAACTGAGCCTCAGTTTTATTTAGTTGTAAAATGGGGATAATGACACCTACTATATCTCCTCCCAGTTTGTTCTGAGATAATACATAGAAAGCTCTTGGTAACAAAGCACTAAACAATCCAAAGAATATTACAAGGAAAAAGTTCTCTCTCATGAGCTACTGACTTAAAAATAACATAAATTAATCCATCCACCTTGCTATATAAAATGGTGACCTTCAGACACCTATTTTCAACATATCTTCTCCCAAAAGTATGGGTATATTTGTAAGTGGACTTTAGGTTATTACTTGGCCCTGGCCAACCCAACAGGTAGCAACAGAAATGCCCCAGACATTCCAGGTTGATGTGAAGACTGATTTGTTTCTTAGAAAACCATCTCATTGGGGATATACACCAAATATATCATATGTTACTATTCTAAAGAAAGGGAGAAAAAGGAAAAGTCAAAGTGGACTTCAGTTTTGTATGTAATTTCCTCATTTTTAAAATAGGTGAATGGATTAATACATGTATTTTTAAATAACAGAAGGGAAGAAAATAACTGAAAATAACTTTTCATCCACAGTAAGTTCTACAAAATTAAAAAGCAGAAAAGACACTTCACTTCCATTTCCACCAGTATGGCAAACAAGATAACCTGAAAAACCTCTTATACTGTAAACACTTAAAAAATACTGAATAAAATATAACAATCATTTTAAATGAATGTATGGTTGATCTCCTAAAAAGTAAGGGTATGCTAGCTAAAGCCAGAGGAAAAGAAGACTGAAGGAAAAAGAAGAGCAGTAAATTTAAACTACCACTGAGCTGTCCTAATAGGGTTTTGCAAGTCTCCAGACTTAACAGTCATGCAGATATAAGAGACAAGGGCTTGAGCCCTTGGTGAGTTAGAAACAAGACCTCAGTCCTCAACCTAAAGCAAGGACTACTGGAGAGCTACAGCTTCAGAAAAAGGTGTTGACTAGTGAAAGAAAAAAAAAAAAAAAAAAAAATCCTAACACAGGGAGATAACAGGACCTGAGCACACTCCCACTTGAGTTCAGAGTTCACGTTTAAATTTTTTGAATGGTCTGGGACCAAGTTGCCCTCACTGAGAAACTAACATAAAATTATATCAGCCTGGTAATATCCCTGGGAAACCTATCAGAGTAAACAACAGTACTCTGGAGTATGAAGATACTCCCTACCGAGGTTGCACAGGTCCCACAGATAAACTCCAGCAGAACCTGAGTTTATAATTCTAAGTTACAAAATACATAAAGACCAATTTTTACTATGACTGAGCAAAGTGGGTTTATACCAATAAGAACCAAAGTCAATAAAATTATTGACTAGAGACCATAAGTAAATTTGAATGTTTAAAGTCACAAAAGAAGGAATGAAACACAGGAGAAAGGAACAAGGTATATCAACAAAAATCAGAAGATTTGAAAATTAAACAAATAGAACAGCTAAAAATAGAAAAAAGAATAGTACATTAGATGCAAATGAAGAGAAAATAGCAGTCAAGAAGAGATATGACAAAATTACAAAAGGCAGCACAGAGTTTAAAAGATGGAAAAAGTGAAATAGAGGTTACTAAACAGAAGAAATAAAATAAAGAGGTCCAAAATAAGGAAGTTTAACAAGCAGCCTCCTAGGAATGAATAGAGAGAATGGGGGACAGGCCATATTTGAAGAGATACTGGCTAAGAATTTTCAAGTGTTGATGAAAGATATGGACCCTCACATTCAGGAAGCAATGCCCCAAACAGGAAAAAACTAAACCTGCACCTAGACACATCATAAGGATACAGAAGGATAACACAAAGAGAAGATCTTATAAAAGTAACAAGGAAAAAAAGACAATTGTCTCAGTCCGTTTGTGCTGCTATAACAAAATACGTGAGACTGGGTAATTTATAAAGAACAGAAATTTACTTCCTCATAGTTCTGGAAGCTGGGAAGTCCAAGATCAAGGTTTGGTGTCTGGTGAGGGCCCCAGTCTCTGCTTCCAAGATGGCGCCTCGAACACTGTGCCCTCACACGGCACAAAGGATGGATGGGCAAAAGGGGTGGAACTCACTCCCTCAAGCCCTTTTTTAAGGGCACTAATCCCATTCATGAGGACTTGGCCCTTATGGCCTACTTACCTCCTAAAGGCCCACCTCTTAATAATGTTGCACTGGGAATTAAGTTACAACATGAATTTGAGGGGACACAAACATTCAAACCCTAGCAACAATCTGTGAAGAAATAACAAATGAACCACTTCTCAGCAGAAACTTTTTAAGTAGGTGGCAAGTAGAAGACAAAAGACATGATAATATCTTTAAAGTTCTAAGAGAAAATAACTATAAACCTAGTAGTATGTACCCAGCTAAATTATGAAAATGAATTAGAAATACTTTCAGAACTAATAAATAGAAAATTAAAAAGTGAGCGTTTAACAGACCCTCACTGCAAGAACTACTAAAGGATGTAATTTAGAAGACAGAAACATATCCCTTAAGGAAGGCATGAGCTGTAATAAGGAACGGTAAGCAAAGAAATTTACCCAAAGAAGCACTGACTCAGTTAAACAATAAAAATTAACTGGAAATGGGGGTTAGAGGAGAATGCAGGATAAAACCTAAATGAACTAAAACACTGGACAACAATAACTTGTAAGTCATAGAGTGAGAAATCAGAATTCAAGTGTTCTAAAGACCTTGTATTGTTTGGGGAAAGGATAGAGTTACAATTAATTTTAGACATTATTTAAAATAGACATTAATAAGGGGCTAATATTCAGAATATATAAAGGACTCTGATGGAGTTTGGATGTGTTGTCCCCTCCAAAACTCATGTGGAATTTTGATCCCCAATGTGGCAGTGTTGGAAACTGATTGAGTCATGGGGTGGATCCCTCATGAATGGATTAATGCTCTCCCTGGGGGGGAGGGGATTAATGAGTGAGTTCTCGCTCTATTAGTTCCCGCAAGAGCTTGTTGTTTAAAAGACGCTGGCACCTCCTCTCTCTCTCTTGCTTCCTCTAACCATGTGATCTGCTTGTACCTGCTGGCTGCCTGCCACTTTCTGCCATGAGTAGAAGCAGCCTGAGGCCCATGCCAGATGCAGCTGTCCCAGAATTGTAAGCCAAGTAAACCTCTTTCCTTTATAAATCACCCAGTCTCAGGTATTTCTGTTATAGCAACACAAAACGGACTAAAACAGACTCTTAAATGCAACAACAACAAAAAACAAATAACCCAATTAAAAAATGGACAATGGAAATGAGTAAATATTTCTCCAAAAGATGATATATAAATGACTGACAAGCATATGAGAAGATGCTCAACATCACTAATCTTTAGGGAAATACAAATCAAAACCACAATGAGATAGCACCCCATACCTCTCAAAATGGTTACTATAAAAAAAAAAAAAAACCCACAGAAAATAACAAGTATTGACATGGATGTGGAGAGACAGAAACTTGTGCACTGTTGGGAATATCAATGGTACAGTTGCTATGGAAAACAGAATGGCAAAAAATTAAAAATAGAATTACCATATGATCCAGTAATTCTACTTCTCTGTATATATCAGGAAAAATTGAAAGCAGGATCTTGAAGAGATATTTGCACACCCATATTCATAGCAGCACTATTCATAATAGCCACAAAGTAGAAGCAACCCATGTCCACTGACAGATAACTGGACAAACAAAATGTGATACGTACATACAATGAAATATTATTCGGTCTTAAATGGGAATAAAATTCTGACACATGCTACAACAACATGGATGAACCTCGAAGACACTGTGCTACAAAAAAAAGAAAAGAAAAGAAAATGTGGTTTTAGGGCTGGCAGGTTAGCTCAGCTGGTTACAGCACAGCCTTATAACCCCAAGGTCATGGGTTCGGATCCCCATACCAGCCAGCCGTCCACCCCACCAAAAAAGGGGGGAAAAATGTAGTTTCATGAGGACACTGTGCTAAGTGAAATATGCCAGTCAGAAAAAGATACTGTATAATTCCACTTATATGAGGCATCTAGACTAGTTAAATTCATAGAAACAGACAGCAGAATAGTGGTTGTCAAGGGCTTGGGGGAGGGGGATATGGTGAGTTGTTTAATTGATATGGAGTTTCAGTTTTGCAAGATGAAAAAAATTCTGGCATGCTAACACTAATCAAAAAAAGCCAGCACAGCACAAACTTCAGAGCAAAGAAAGTTATTAGGGATAAAGAGGGGAATTACACAAGAAAAAGGGGTCAGTTCTCCAAGAAGACATAATAATCCTTAATGTGTATGCACCTAACAAAACAGCATCAAAATACATGAGACAAAATCTGATAGAACTGCAAGCAGAAATAGATGAATCCACTATTATAGTTGGAGACTTCAATACCCCCTTTCATAAATAGACAGATCCTGGGCCGGCCCGGTGGCACACTGGATAGTGCGCCGCTTGGGAAGTGTGGCGGTGCTCCCGCCCGAGGGTTCGGATCCCACATACGGACCGGCCGCTCACTAGCTGAGCGAGGCGCGGGAGCGACACCAAGGGTTGCAATCCCGTTGCCGGTCCCCGGTCCGGTGCGGGGGCAACACTGAGGGTTGCGATCCGTTGCCGGACACGGAAAAAGACAAAAAAAATAAAAAATAAAAATAAATAAATAAATAGACAGATCCAGCAGGCAAAAAATCAGTAAGCACATAGTTTAACTCATCAGCACCATCAATCAACTAGATATAATGAACAGAAGTAGGCTATTTCATCCAACAACAGCAGAATATACATTCTTCTCAAGCTCACATGGAACATTCAAGATACACCACATTCTGGGCCATAAAACGTACCTTAACAAATCTAAGAAATGAAAAAAAAAAAAAAAAAAAGGCCAACCCCATGGCTCACTCATCCCTATATAGGGATGGCCGGTGTGCTCACTGGCTGAGCGCGGTGTGGACGACACCAAGCCAAGGGTTCCAATCCCCTTACCGGTCACACACACAAAAAAAATCTAAGAAATGGAAATCATACACTGTTTGCTCTCATATCACAATTAAACTAGAAATCAATAACAGAAAGATAGCCAGAAAACCCCAAAATAAGAGATTAAACAACACACTTCTAAATAATACATGGGTCAAAGAAGAAATTTCAAGATAAATATAAAAATATTTTGAACTAAGCAAAAATGAAAATACAACTTATTAAAATTTGTGGGATGCAGCAAAAGCACTACTTAGAGAAAAAATTTATAGCATTAAATGCATATATTAGGAAAGAAAGATCTGAAGTCAATTATCTAAGCTTCCACTTTAGTAAATTAGAAAAAAGAGCGAATAAATCCAAGTTAAATTGAAGAAAAGAAATAATAAAAATTAGAGCAGAAATCAATGAAATTGAAAGCAGGAAATCAACAGAAAAAAAATCAATTAAACCAAAAGCTGGTTCTTTGAAAAGATCGATAAAATCAATAAGCCTTTGCAGGCTGAGAGAAAAAATAAGAAGACAAATTACTAATGTCAGAAACGAAAGCAGGAACATCACTACAGATCCCACGGACATTAAAAAGATAATAAATATTAGGAACAACTCTGTGCCCACAAATATGACGACCTAGATGAAATGGACCAATTCTTTGAAAGTAACAGTCTGCCAAAACTCATATAGGAGACCATCCGAATAGGCCTAAATCTATTAAAATGAATCAATAATTAATAACCTTCAAAAAAACAATGCACCAGGCCCAGATGGGCTTACTGGTGAATTTTACCAAACATTTAAGGAAGAAATTATACCAATTTTCTATAATCTCTTCCAGAAGATAGAAGCAGAGGGAATACTTCCTAACTCATTCTATGAGGCCAGCATTACCCTAATAACAAAACCAAAGACATTATAAGAAAACTACAGACCAATATCTCTCATGAACATAGATGCAATAATCTTCAACAAAATATTAGCAAATCAAATCCAAAATGTATTAAAAAAATTATAGCATCACAACAAACTGGTATTTATCTCAGGTATGCAAGGTTGATTGGACATTTGAAAATCAATTAATGTAATTCATTTCTCAAGAGAGAAATATGGACTGGTCTGTGAGTCAACAACAAACAGATGGTATGATCTGGATGAGTCTGCCATTCACTGAATGAATACAGAGAAAACAAGAAGTCAAAAGTCTGAGCCCTAAGGTAGCCAATATTTTTTTCCACTGGTAGAGATGTAGAGTAACTAGGAAAGAGATAAAGCAAGGTCAGTGAGGTAGATGGAAAACTAGAAGAGAACACAGCATCATGGAAGCCTAGCAAAGAAAGTGTTTCAAGAAGAAAGGAGTGATCAGTTGTGTCAAGTGAAGCTAATGGTTCAAGTAAGATGAGGACTAAGACCTCATTTAATTTAACTAAGACCATTAAATTTAACAACATGGAAGTCATTCTGACAAGAGCAGCTTTAGTGAAGTGATGGATGTGAAAGCTTTACTAAAATGAGCATAAGAGAGAAAATAAGGAGATGAATTGGAAGCAACAAATAATAAATGATTTTTGGATTCTGCTGAAAAGCAGAGCAAATAAATGGGGAGGGTAGCTGACAGAGAGATATCAAGTTTGGTTTTTTTGAAGATGAAAAAAAACCATGTTGTTATAAAGGCCAGCCCATGGCTCATTTGGGAGAGTGTGATGCCGATAACACCAAGGCCACGGGTTTGGATCCCATACAGGGATGGCCAGTTAGTTCACTGTGTGAGCGTGGTGCTGACAACACCAAGTCAAGGGTTAAGATCCCCTTACCGGTCTTTAAAAAAAAAAAAAAAAAAAGTTATACTGATAGAATATGATTCGAGAAAAAAGAAAAATTTTGACAAGTTATAAAAGAGAGGAGGAAGCTTCTGGAGGAATGTGCTCAGGTAGAAGAGAGCCAATGGGGCTGTAGCATATAAGTACAAGGACAAGAATTAGAGAAGAACATAGTTATCTACGGTAATAGGCAGGAAGGCAGAGTAAGTGGGTACAGGTGGTGAGGAGGTAGGTATGGTGGTAGAGTCTAGTGACGTTCTCTTCTGATAGTTTGTTTTCTCACTGAAGTAGAGAGCAAGATCATCTTTAAGTGATGATGGGGAAGGGAGAGTATCACAGGTTTCAAGAACGGTCATCTAGATGAAAGAGAAATATAGAATGATTGCCAGCCAACATTAGGGGACCACTTGAAATTCATGGTCATGATTTAAAGTGAAACCAATTAGCAAGACTGCACCTTTTTCTCCAGTCTTCTTCAGCTGAACAGATAAAGGCACAGAGAAGACAGTCGAACTGAACCAGGGTTGGAGCTTTGCAAGCAAGTATAACAAAGCACGAGAAGGACAAGAGAGATAGGGGTGTGTGCAAGGGAACTTAAGTTCACTCAGTAAGAGGAAAGAGAACATTAAGGAGGTGAAGAACATGAAAATGTAATAGGACCAATAGATTACATATCCCAGTGGGGGTTGAAGGATTGTTGGAGTCACAGTACTAAAGGGAATGAGTTTGGAATATAGGAGGTGGCAATCAGAGATGGATTTCAAGGAATTGAAATTATGAAGGGGTCACATTTATGGATAATGTCAAAAACTAAGGTAGGATCATAGGTATGCTGGTGGGGGTAAAGAGAAGTAGAAGTCAAGATCACTGGAAAGAGAGCAATAATTAAGAAGCAAAGGCATTGCAAGGATCACCCATATGTATGTTGAAAGTACCACAAATTAACAGGAATAATGCTAGAGTGACATTAAAACAATTGAAAGTCACTGAGAAATTAAGGGTAGTTACCTAGGATGTCAGCAGATGACAGCAACAATAAGGGTTTGGGTGATCTAGTCTGATAAGTTTAGATTCTAAACTAAGGGAAAGGAGGAAAGGAAAATAGTCTGAGCCATCAGAGAAAAACAGCCAGCATTTGAGAGGGAAGAATTGACTCCAACAGTGATCCCATAAGAAAGCCCAGGGCAAAGAAAAACTGAAAGTGGGAGCTGATGAGGTACCAGATGCCAGTTCTCGCCAACCACCAGAGCTCTTCCACTGGCTGCATTAGAAGCCTAGAGCCACCAGATGGAGCCCATGCCCAGCTCTTAAGCACCAAAGCTTGGCAGTGGTGGAAATACCAAGCCTCCCTTTCTCCCTCAACCTGTCGGATCTTGCTTTCCCTGATTATTTCCCCCTGACCATCACTCTGCTTCTCAGGGTACATCTTTCTCTGTCCTCTTATCTTTGCTTCTTTTGGCCTCCCTTTCTTCTATCCCCAGCCTACATACTTCCTCATTCTTAAAGATGCAGAGCAAACAAACCTATGTCTATACATTTTTATATTATTTTATTTTTATAAGAAAGAAACTTTTCCCTTATTCCCAACTGCTTTTCCTTCTTTGAGTGCCACATACAAAAACTCTTGCCTTTGGCCTTTCGCCTAGCGGTACAGTAAAAAACCCTACCAATTTATACACGGGGGTGGGGGAGATGAACTAAGTATAGGCCATAAACCAATTCTAAATAAGTATATACAAAGGCTCTGTATTGGCATAGCAGTCTTGGAATACAAATGATATATCATGTGTCAAAGTGCCTTAGAACAGCATATCCTCATGAATATGCTTAAACCATTAAATTGTACACTTTTTTTTTTTTTTTGTGACTGGTAAGGGGATCGTTGCCCGCACCGCGCACAGCCAGTGAGCACACGGGCCATCCCTACATATGATCCAAACCTGCAGCCTCGGCGCTCCCAGCACCGCACTCTCCTGAGTGAGCCATGGGTTTGGCCCTAAACTGTACACTTTAAAGATATAAACTTTATGGGCCGGCCCGGTGGCGCACTGGAGAGTGCACCGCTTGGGAGCACGGCGGCACTCCTGCCGAGGGTTCGGATCCCATGTGGAGACCGGTTCCCGCTCACTGGCTGAGCGCGGTGCGGGCGCAACACCGAGGGTTGCGATCCTGTTGCCGGTCCCCGGTACGGGCACAACACTGAGGGTTGCGATCCCGTTACCGGTCAGTAAAAAAAGACAAAAAGGAAAAAAAAAAAAAAGAGATATAAACTTTATCTCAATAAAGCTGTTTTTACAAACCCAGCTTATCCTCAAACTGTAACATTCCCTCAATACTTATTCATACAAATTTATACTACAGTTTTCATAAACAAATCCCTTTCTCAAAAGAAGGAAATGTTAAACTTTAGTATAGCCCCATTTATAAATTATCGTAATTCTGAATTAGTGGACTCCAGGAATTATACCGCTGTTTTATTCATTTGGCTTTTAGTGCCAATTTTATATGTTCTGTTCAAGACTGAGCAATATGAGTCAACCAGTATAGCACAAGGAATGAAATAAAGCTAAGCCCAGTAAAAATGCAACAAACATTAACTGGAAATATAAAGCAAAAGCAGGTATTACACATCCGTACTCTACTTAAAATCCTTTAAAGGCCCTTGATACTCTAAGGAGAAAGTCCAAATTCACTAATATGGCATATGAAGCCCTCTTTGTGATCTGACCCTGCCTACCTCTTCAGCCCTGCCATTAAGGTACGTATCAGCTCCACGTTCCTGCACTCTCTTACCTCTGGGCCTTTACTGGTTTGATTTGTTCTCATTTCTTCAGATGCCACCTTAGATATCACATTCTCCTGGGAGCTCCTGGAGTAACCCCTTCCTGAAACCCTAGGCCAGATCATAGCCTCTTGCTTCCATAGTCTGCTGTATTGATCCTATCACAGGACTTATCACATTCTACTGTTCCACTCGCACAACGTCTCAATCATAATACTTTTCCCCTGGCCTGTTGGATAATGCCCCTTCTGGCTTGCAGGTCTACGCCATGGAAATGGGAACTAAATACCAAAAAAACCACACCACTACATAGGCTGTCCAGCTCTAGTTATTGGACCAAGTGTTGAAGAAGAAGCAGAAAATATTTCGGACCTTCCTCCACTCCTTAGAACAGGCTTTCAGGATGGCCAGTTAGCTCAGATGGTTACAGCATGGTGCTGATAGCACCAAAATCCGAGGTTCAATCCCTGTACTAGCCAGCAAAAAAAAAAAAAAAAAAAAAAAAAAAAGGATTTCAGAGCCAAAAGGTAGCTAAAAATCAAATTGGTTTTTGAAGTGGACTCAGCATATCCCCTCAGGAGTCATTTAAAAGAAAGTGAACAGGGAGAAAGTTTGAGCAGGCCAAACTCCAGACTCCTGTCATTTAAGTTAGCCAAAGCAACTGATTTCAGCTTACCATACTGGGTTTTGCCCCTATGACTGTACTGAAGAAAGAATTCTTTTATTTAACATAAAACCACCTATTTCACCCAATCTCCTTATTTTAAAAATGAGGAAACTAATACACAGAAGTAAATACTGTGATTTCTCCAGCAATTCAGCAAAGCCAAGGACTCCAGTCTCCTGACTTCTTCTCTACGGTATTCTCCTACTGTGCAAAATCACCTCCCTACAAACTCTTCAGCATTTTTACAGTGAGGCGTTCTGAGCACTACTCTAATTATATAGAGACCAATAACAAAAAGGTATAAAGGAACATATAAATATATAAGCCACACCCTGTGCACTACTATACTCCAGGCAATATATTAAGTACCTTATAAACATGCTTTCTCCAGGAATGCGAGATCCACTGTTTATTTTGTATGTTCTTAAATTACTTCTCTGAGGTTTTCTCATCCATACAAAGACAATATGGTAATCCCCAAGCACATAAAGAGCTTAGCAGAATGCCTTAACCCATAAATCACAACAAACAGTAGCTATTATTACTCTATTCGGCCTTCACAGTAACCTTACCATGTAGGGACCCTCAAACTTGCCCAAGGTCACACAGCTAGTAAGAAGGATAGCCAGATGGTAAATCCAGGTCTAATTCTAAAGTTCATATACTTTTAAGAATACTATGCTGTTTGCCCATGTCACTGACCTCTCTTGCCGCAGTTCCTTCCCCTGAAAAAATAAAAGAATTATCAACCTGACCTACCTCATCACAACACTATGCAATAACATCAGCAAAAGCACTTCGAAAAGTCCTATGCATTCCTAAGGTAAGTTTTACCAGACAGAATCCACCTAAAAATAGCACCTCACTAATATCATCCCTTCTACCCAGGGTAAACAAGAAAGCAGAGTTGGGTTATCACTTATTTCTGATCTTTTGGCCCTAAGCATAGCCAGAGAAAGAAATGCTTTGCTACCTCCAGTATCACCCACAAAGGGAAGGAGTAGATGCTTCTCTTTCTAGTGCCTCCCTCACTCCCTGTTAAGTATGTTTATCCAGGCCAAATTACTTTATTTAGGAGACATTTATGGAACATCTATTATGCACCCAGCACTTTACCAAGTACTAGAGAGAGAGATAATTAAAAGACCTGACCCTTGCCTTTAAGGAATCAGACAGCCATAACCAATCATAAAACAGTGATAAAGAAGCCTTCCCTGACCAGCTTATATAATACAGCTCCCACCCCTTTGCTGCCTGTCCTCTTACCCTGCTTTTTGTTCTTAGCATATTTTACCACCATACATGTGTTATGGGAGCTCAGAAAAAGTGATTGTGTCTAAGGCTGGGGTCTGAGAAGAAATTTTTTATATTAAGTCTTGTTTATATTAAGTAAGGAAAGGGAAGGATAGTCCCATCCTTTAATGCCAACTTCCTTCACACCAGTGTCTAGCTCAGTTCCAATTCATTCTAGAAAGATACAGCATCAATCGTCTCTCACTTGGGGCTCCTTTCTGCCAAAGTTCTTGAACCCAGTTCCAAGTGGTCATACCCAGTATTTTGTAGGGTGGCTCTTCTTCCTGTCCTAGTAGATCAGGAAGGTCCGAAATAGAACATTATCAGGACTGCTCTGACAGTTCTCCCAACACAGCTGCCATGATTCACTTCCTGTTCCCAATAGTCATTTAAAGCAGATGTCTGCAAACTTTTTCTTTAAAGTTTGATGGTATACACATAAGTACACAACTTAGTTTGAGAGTAAATATTTTAGGTTCTGTGGGAACTATGAGGTCTCTGCCCCAACTACTCAACTTTGACATCATAGTGTCATACACAAAATACAAGCAAATGAACATGGCTATGTTTCAAATAAACTTTATTTACAAAACAGGCAGTGGCCTAAGGGCCAGAGTTTGCCCACCCCTGATCTATAGGAAAACAGGAGCTATTTTTAAACAGCTTCATCCTGACCACTTGTTACCTGTCAAAATCTTAGGCTGTCCGCATCTTACCACCGCTTCTTGAATGTGACTATTTAATTCCTGGCCTGAAATGATTTTTCCTAGAATCACAAATTCATGTATTTTGGATATGCAAACCTCAAGGTTGGTAGTCCAGCTAGCACACAGAGATTTTTCAGGTTGGAAAGGACTTAGAGATTATCTAATCCAACCTTCCACTCAATGCAGAAGTTACCTTGCAAGTAGTCATTCAACTCCTATTCAAACACTTCTAATGACAGGAAGAACACTACCTTCCTCCCAAGGCAACTCATTCCATCTTCGGACAGCTGCAGGGTAAGATACCCTTACTTATTTTTCCTCTCAGCACAATTAACCACCTGATTCCTTGTGAATTTATTTACTGTCTAACTCTTTTTTACCAGAATATAAGATCCATAAGGTCAGATTGTGTTTGTAGTTGCTTTTCACTGCTGTATCCCCAGCACTTTGAACAGTATCTGGCACATAAAGGGTAGAAAATAATTATAGGAAGGAAGGAAGAGAGGGAGGGAAGGAGAGTGGGGACAGAAGAAGAGGAGTAGATGGGAAGGGTGGGCAAAAAAAACAACGTTGCATTTGGGGAACTTTAATTCCACATGGCTGACACAAGAAGCACAAGGGGACACAGTAAATAACTGATAAGGTTTGAGTGGCAGCTTTGAGGCCCTTCCAATCTCACAGCAAGTGCAGAGGCTGAGTTTGTAATGTTTGAGGAACACTTAGAATTCCATTATCTCCCTTCTCCCCTTCCTTTCAAGGCCCCCCAACATCACTCTGATGGTGAACATCTTCCAATGCATCATCTGTTTTCCAACATCTTTTCAAGCTGTCCTCCTCACAATAGAGATGCACCATCCTAAACTTCGTAGACATTTCTACCATTGTGTCCATGATACTTACTTGTTTATATATTCGTCATACTTTACTGAGAGCAAGAACTGTGGTATCTTCATTTTTCTGTTCTGGGCACTAAATACAATGATGGGGCAAGGTAGAAACCTTATAAATGTTTGGTAAATAAATGAAGGCAATGATTTTATTTTATTCTGTATTGACCAAACTATATCTAGGGGATCATTTTCAACTAGCGGATTGTTTGCAGATCCGGGCACTACATTCCAGGAAAGATGCTTACCCTTTATGCGCCAAGGATTGCAAACACACATGCCAAAGAGATCAGGTCAATAATGTAAATGAATGACAGGGGCCTGGTAGGACTATGGCTAAGAGGGGAGTTCATACCCTACTTTTATATGAAATCTCTTAAATGTAGCCAAATAATTCACATTTTTAAAAAAGAAGAAGAAATAAAAAGAACACCACTGTGTAGACCCTCCAAAACATATACTGACATACCTGCAAGTGGATATGGGAAACAAATTTGCAAACTGTTTTGGACAAAGGGATTTAAGCAAGAGTGTAACACAATTAGAACTGTGGTTTTAGAAAGACCATTCTGTCAGGATAAGCTAGGGTGCTACTGTAATAGTCAAGGCAAGTGACAGGATGAGAGCCTGAACCAGGACAGTAGCAATGGGGTAAAGGGGTAAGAGTGGATTTGAAGGATGACCTGGTGTATTCAGTTCTAATAATGAAGCCCAAGACTACATGAGCTAATCTGGCAGCCACACTACCAGTTTGTAAGCTCATACTAATTTTTTTTCAAATAAACTGTTAAATCTAATTAATTTTTAATAACTTAAATATGGGGCTTAATTCTTATTTCTTTTGTAGACAATATAATGCAGTGAGTAAAGATTACAGACTCTGGAGCCAGACAGCCTAAGCTCAAACCCTGACTTTATTACTTACTAGCTGTGTGACCTTGGATAAGTCACTTCACTTCTCTATGCTTCAATACCTACCTTATAGGGTTATGCTAAGTATAAATGAATTAATACATGAAGTGTTTAGACTAGTACCTGGTCCATATTAAGTGCCATGCAAGTTTTAGCTTAAATTATTTATTTATTTACTTACTTACTTACTTACTTATTTATTTTGCATTGTAACTTCTGAGTTTCAGTTCATTGTCTAAATATAGTCATGAGCACATAACAATGTTTTGGTCAATGACAGATTGCATACACACCTGTGGTCCCATAAGATTATAATGAAGTTGAAAAATTCCTATTGCCTAGTGACATCGTAGCTGTCATAAAGTCATTGCACAATAACTTTTTTTTTTTTTTTTTTGTCTTTTTTGTGACTGGTAAGGGGATTGTAACCCTTGGCTTGGTGTCGCCCGCACCGCGCTCAGCCAGTGAGCGCACCGGCCATCCCTATATAGGATCCGAACCCGCGGCGGGAGCGCCACTGCACTCCCAAGCGCCGCACTCTCCCGAGTGTGCCACGGGGCCGGCCCTGAACAATAACTTTTTAAAAATAAATTCAGTGTAGCCTAAGTGTACAGTATATATGGAGTCTACAGTAGTGTAACGTCCTTGGCCTTCACAATCACTCACTAACTCACCCTGAGCAACTTGCAGTCCTGCTACATAGGATTGTAGCCTAGGAACAACAGGCTATACTGTAGAACCTAGATGTATAGTACACTACACCACCTAGGTTTGTGTACATCAGTCTACAATGTTCACACAACAACAAACATCAGCTTAGGAACCTTTTCAAAAATGAGATGCAGGCTGGCCAGTTAGCTCAGTTGGTTAGAGTACAGCCTTGCAACACCGAGGTCACACAGGTTTTGATTCCCCCTACTGGCCAACCACAAAAAAATAAAATAAAATTGAAATGCCTTGATATATCGAAGTGCTATTTATTTGGTACTTATCACTGAATGGTATGATTTTTTTTTGTTTTTGCTTATCTCTATTCTCTAAATTTCTATAATAAACTTGTACTGATTCTATAGTTTAAATAAAATCATGGCAAAGCTTAAAGGAAAAAACAGAGTTGTTATCAGCATGATTTACTGAACACAAGCTGGCTTCTAGGGGTCACTGTGTTCTCATCCTTTGATCAATCAATTTTAGAATTTTACCAAAAATCAGTGTCAAGTTTCCAATAACACCCTCAAACCTGCATGACTGAGAGGTTAACTCCAGATAAATCAAACATCTCTACAGGGAAAATTAGAATTTGACTCTGCCTTCAAAATATAACCCCAGTCCAAGCCACCATCATCCCTCCCCTGGACCACTAATTACTGCAAAAGCTTCCCAACTGGTCTCCCTGCTCCTGCCATTGCCCATTTTTCCCCACTCTCCACAGTCCATTCTCCCACAGCAACCAGAATAAGCCTTTAAAACTATAAGTCAGATCATATCAGCCCTCTGCTCTAAACTCTAGTGGCTCCTACCTCACTTAGAATAAAATGCACTCCAACAGTGTTACCCTGTCTATAAGGCCCCATATGACCTGGGTCCCGTGCCTTTTTTTCTCTTATCTCCTATTGTTCTTTCCCTACTACTCTACACCAGCCACACTGGCCTCCTTGTGTGTCCTTAGACACGACAAGTCACACTCAGATCTCAGGGATTTTATACCTGCTGTTCCCTGTGCCTGGGATGCTTTTCTCTTGGATAGCTCCCTGGCTGGATTTCCCACTTCTTTCAGATCTTAGCTTAAAAGATCACCTCATCAGAGGCCTTCCCTGATCACCTTGTATAAAGTGGCAATCTCTCAGATCCCCATCACTCTCTTAACCCTGCCTTTTTTCTTCTTAGCAGGTATCACCTAGTGGATGTTATTTTTCTATTTACCTGTTTGTTTATATCTAGCTATTCATTTATTTTTATCAGTTTCTACACATTAGAATATAATCTTTGAGGGCCAGGACTTTTTCTATTTTGTTTAATGCTATATACTTAGCTCCAAGAATTGCACTAGGTATATATAGTAAATGGTCAATTTTTATCATCAGAACATCAGCCCCAGTATATAGCAAAGTATTCTATGTATAACAGGTACATGTAATATGTTTTGCTGGTGGGAATGACTATTTTCCCCAAAATTTCACCGACTATATTTAAAAACATTGGTACTTCAATAAAAATAGACCAAATACAAGCTGCCACTCACCCAACCAGAAATTAATTTCAAAACCCAGTTCCCTGAGATAAGAAAAATGCTCCAGGGAAAGGAACAGAACAAGAATCCTGAATCAATTAACAAGGCAAGAGTTTACCTTGAGGTTTCCCACTCCTTCAAGTAGAATTCTATATTATCCCTGAAACCTGTTCCCTACGAGGGATTGACATGAGAACGAAAGGGCTTGTTATTATTCCTTTCCTATGTCTAGTCATTCCTATAACTAGAGCCCATTTCCCACACCCATTCTGAGTGGCCCTATTACACTACTTTCCCAGAGAACCTTTCTCTATTATCCAGCTACCAGTGGCAACCAAGACCCCTATGTCTCTTGGCCGTTCCCTGCTTGAATTCTCACTTCTCTCTCTCCTATTTCATTAGTGCTCTCCACTGACTTGGCCAACACCAACCAATAAAATATTGGCACACAAAAGCCAGAAAGGGCTAGGAAAAGGAGCTAGTTGATCAAAAGTTGTTGTTTTTGTTTGTTTTGCTTCTCTCTCTTTTTTTTTCCTTTTTGTCTTTTTGTTTACTGACCGGTAACGGGATCGCAACCCTCGGTGTCACACCCATACCAGGGACTGGCAGCGGGATCGCAACTCTCGGTGTTGCGCCCGCGCCGCGCTCAGCCAGTGAGCAGGAACCGGTCACCACATGGGATCCGAACCCTCGGCGGGAGCGCCACCACACTCCCAAGCGGCACACTCTCCAGTGTGCCACCAGGCTGGCCCTTGCTTCTCTTTTTAAAGGTGAAATCAGTCACTGCCTCAACCAAAAAGTAAATTTCTCAAAGGCGAAACATTATAGTGTAATGAAAATAATCCATGTTTAAAAACTAGTTCTACCATTTATTACTTGTGTTAATTTGGAGATGTTATTTAACTTCTTTGAGATCATTTTCTTGTGGTGATGATAACAGCACTTACCTCACAGGATTAGTGTAAATATTAAGAAAGATAATGTGTATCAAACAGGACTGCACCTGACATATAGTAAATATTCAGTAAATGGTTGCTAGGCCAACTACTTAAGGATGTCGGCTTCATGCAAGAATTTTTACCCTCATGAGGTTGGTTGGTTGATTAAAGGAGAAAACATGTGAAGTACTTAGCATAATATTTGGTTCATAATAGGTCATCAACAAATATTGACTTTCCTCCCTCCCTTGCAGTGGTGGAAAAATTGTAAAGACTTCAGAAAACACCAAATTCTGAGTATGCCCAGGTTTCACTGTACAACATATTTACCATTTAGGTAATTTAAGCTTCCCGTTAACATTTCTGGCTGCTCCCCCGATGCTTGCTGTTTTGGAAACAGTCACTCACTATCTTTCAATGGCAGTTTCTTCTTGACCTGGATAAAATATAAACAGAAAGGAAGAAATAGGTAAAGTATGAATCACACCAAGACTGAGCTGACCCGAAGGTCTATCCCAAAGACTTTCACAAAAAGTGCAGTGTCAGAAAAGAGACAAGGTAAGAACTAAGTCTAGATCCTGACTCTCAAGGAAGCTGGCTATGTCTCTCTCAGGGGAGAGGAGGAGCTTGGCTCTAGGAGACTTCCTCTTTCCTATCAGATGATATGGTCCCAGGGTAGAATACATTGTCTTTCCTTAAATTAACAGACCTATACATTCCCCAACAGTCTAAAAATTTACATGACATCTTACAGCTGGAAAGCATCTCAGAAATTAACCAGTTAAATGTCCTTATTTTAAGGAAGAAAAGTGAAGCTTGGAAAGGGTGAATCACACAATTACTTAGGGATAAAACCAGGATTCTACTAAAAATAAGATGTTCTGAAAGATGGGTAAGAAAAAATATATATATATCTGTGGAGTATCTATCACACCCCAACCACCATGTTTCATGTTTTATATAAGACAATAGCATGATAATGTTACCCCATCTTATAAATAATCTAAATTTCAAGAAGTCAAGTAACTTGTCCAAGGTCTTATAGCTTGCTAGTAAATGACAGTCAGGGTTAAAAGCCAAGTCTGTCTGACTACAAAAGCCCCTTTTACCATGCTGACTCGTATTTTGTTGCCTTCTAGACTTGGGCCTCCTCAAAAGGGCCCTGAACCACCCAATATCAATTAGAAATAAAAATAGAACTTTTCTGTCTGTAAACTTACCCTCCAGTTTTTTTTTTTTTTTTTAAAGATGACCGGTAAGGGGATCTTAACCCTTGACTTGGTGCTGTCAGCACCACGCTCAGCCAGTGAGCAAACCGGCCATCCCCATATGGGATCCGAACCCGGGGCCTTGGTGTTATCAACATCGCACTCTCCCGAGTGAGCCACGGGCCGGCCCTACCCTCCAGTTTTGTAACAAGCAGCCTTCTACAGATGAGTTGAAAAGCCTACCACTCCATTGACTCTTACCCCTAAAATTAGAGAGGAGTTCTGGAGGTGGGAGATCTAGACCAAACTTACTGTCTATCCTAGTCTTGAGAAAGAATGGAAAGGTGGCTTCTAAGCTAGTGGTAAACCAAAAGCTTTTGTACATGGTCTTACATTCAACCTATCTCCTCCTTTCAACACGACTGCTTATTCCTTCAGACCACCTTGTGACCTCCTTCCAAAACTGTTGGTGCCTTTAGTCCAATATTCATACCTCCACCAACCCCAAAACACATATACATATAAATAGAATCCATCCTGCCTCTATCCTCCTAGAGAGCTAGAAGGCTAGGATTAAGATGGAGAAATAACGGGCCGGCCCGGTGGCGCACTCGGTAGAGTGCGGCGCTTGGGAGCGCGGCAGCGCTCCCGCCGAGGGTTCGGATCCCATATAGAGACTGGTCTGAGCGCGGTGCAGGCGCAACATGAAGGGTTGTGATCCCGTTACCAGTCACGAAAAAAGACAAAAAAGGAAAAGAAAAAAAAAAAAGATGGAGAAATAACAACATGATAATTTATTTTAATAGCTTAAAAGACGAAGACAACAGGAATAACTCAAGCCTCAAGCCAATAAGACCTGAAGAGAAAAGAATGTTGTTGTTGTTGTTGTGTTTTCTATTTTTTAATTTTTTAATCTTTTTGTATCTTTGCTTTTGTATTTATTTTAGAGAAAAGAATTCTTGATAAGCAACAGAAATAGCTAGAAAAGAAGTATAAAAAGGATCTATATCAGATACAGCACCCAAGAGTTGGCTTGGGTAGGAGCAGGGGAAGCTTTATTCCTGTACCCCTCCCCCCACTTTAAAAAAAGAATCAGTGGAAGTAAAATAATTGCTATTCAAATAGTTTCAGGACAGGCTCACAGACTCTCTGTCCTTCCCTACCACCTGTTTCCTTCCTCCCTTTGCACCCACCTTACACACCTAAAATCTCTCCTACATAAAAATTCTGAACTCCACAAAATGGCCACATAAATCTGGTCTATCTCCACTAAGGTCTCTGTGGCCCCAACAATGACAGCAGCACCCTGCTGAAAGCCACTGCCCCAGCACCCACCACCTCCTGCCAAACTTGCTGACATGTTACTAAGGGCCAAGGGGCTTTTCTCTTCAAAACAGGATGAAATGCACTGCCAAAAGTCAAACAAACAGGAACTTCAGATGATCCTGATTTGTTTTCAACTGTCTACGTTCTCTTCTTATTTCTAAGGGGTTGAAGCAAGCAGCAAGTGATTTCTATGCTTTCCTTCTGAATGCCATTTACTTCTTGCATCCTCAGCATACTGGCCCTCTGTCCCCAGAAACAAGAGGATGACTGTAAACATCCTCAAACTCTTTAGTGCTGCTCCTTCAGACAGCTTTCCACCCTGACTGATCCACCCCCATCACTTCCCTCAGCACCTCTCCTGGTGCTGCTTGTTATTACTGTTGATGGCAATAGTGGTAGTAATGCATGTGTATGTACCTGTCCGCTTAGAAGCAGAGATGAAAGGACTCTTACAGATCATGGAGAGTCCAACCACCTCAATTTTCCAGAGGAGCAACTGAGTCCCAGAGAGAAGAGAATTGCCCACAGTTACAAAGCAAGTTAAAGTGAACAAAGTAATGTATAAAAATGCTAGTAGGAAATTCTGCTTCCAGTATGACCCTCTCACTGATAACAACTATAAACTCTGGATAAAATACAAAAAGCAATGACCTGAAGTGAACAAAGCTGACAGATTTTGGAGAGAAGTTGAAAATTGGAAGAAGGGACTGGCATGAGATGAATTCCCCATTTTTGGAGCTCTGGCCTAAGGGTGGTCCAGCTGAAGTTCCAATTAAAAAACAAACCCTGGGCTTTTGGTCCTGAGGAATCAGAAGACAGAACCCAGGGCAGCCACAGATAATGGGAAGAAAGAAGAAAGCCAGGGAAGGAAAGCCCCAGGTTCTATGTGTAAATTCTGCCCAAGTCTCTGGCTGACTCCTGAACCATGCGTGCATAGAGCAGAATACAAAGACCTCAGCTAAGGACAAAAGAATTGGACTGCAGTTTGAACTGCCAACTGCTGCTGGTAACAGTTTGCAGTTTTAAGTCTCACTGAGGTAACTGACTGCTAAAATAAAAACATCAATAGAAACCAGTCTCCACAATATAACATTCACAATGTACAGACTATAATCCTGAATTACATGAAAAACTAGAAAAATTAAACTCACTTGCAAGGGAAAAGACAATAAGTAGAGGGCAACTCCAAGATGACCCAGATGTTGGAATTATCAGACAAGGATATTGACAGTGCTATTACAGCTAAGCTCAATGACGTATAAGAAAATATGCTGGGGGGTGGGGGACAGTAAATCTCAGCAGAGAAACTGAAATTATTTTTTCAAGTAGAAATTTTAGGACAGAAATCTAGTATTGAAATTTTAAAATTTCACCAAATGGACTTGAGAATAGAATGGAGATGACAGAGGAAAGAGTGGGTGAAACTTGAAGTAGAATAGAAATTATCTAAACTGAAATAACTGTGGATCATTTGCAGTTCATTCGAGCATACAGTGATTATTTTCTGTTACTGGAAAAATTGGTATCGGAGAGAAACAGAATGACTTGGGATCACAGAGTTAGAAGAATCTATTACTTGCAATTCTGTTGGACCAGGCCACCCCTTATCTACTAATTAACCTCTTGAGGTCTTCCAGATATAAGCAAAGAAAATATGAAGGTGGAAAATGAGAGGACAGAATAAAAATTAAAACCTGGTGTAACCATAACTTCCAAAGTCCTGGGAGTCAAATCTAGTGCTCCACTGTATATTGGGAAGCAAGAAAACAGTCACTTTCTTCCCCTACTCCTATATTTGCTGAGGCAGCATTCAGGATTGTTCAGAAAAAAAGCCAGGAGAGATTTTAATGATTTTTCTGCCCTGTACAGTCTCTTCACCAAAAAGTCAACCTGGTAAACAAGATGATGGCAGGACAAGATGGGACCAAAAGTAGGTGCTGGGCTGAAGAGTGCTAGCAGTTTGGTAAGGCCCAACCTCATGCCACCTAGGTTGGTAAAAGCAGCTAACCTGAATGACACCCTCAAGTCACTTCATATGCTGGAGTTCAGGACATTCTAGGTAAAAGTGGGAGAAAAAAACCTAAGCTGCAGAAGACACATCAATTTCTGTAAGACCTGCATTTTTCTCACCCATTCCTCCCCACCCCACCTGCCCATGACAAGAGAGAAAGAAAATCCAGAGCACATGATCTTTTCTGACTAAAAAAATAATAGAAATTGGGCAACTGAAAATAAAACAGTATGCCCTCTAAGTAAGTGTAAAGAACCTTGGATGGGAAATGAGAAACCCAGGTGGCAGCCTTAGTTCTGTCACTAACATATTGTTGGACCTTAGATAAATCTTTTGTACTCTCTGGGTCTCAGTTTCATCAGTCAAACAAAAAAGCCAGACTAAATGATTTTTAGCAATAATGTTATTGTCCTTTCCAATAACAACATGTACATTCTTATCCATGCTATCTCCATCTGCTCTTGAAGAATCATTAGAGTTATCTCAGTGTTATACAATTATTCAAATTTTTAAAAGAATAAATTAATTTTTAAAAGTCTTGTCATTAATTCCCTTTTGTGTGTGTGTGTTTGTGTGTGTGACCGGTAAGGGGATCATAACCCTTGGCTTGGTGTCGTCCGCACTGTGCTCAGCCAGTGAGCGCACCAGCCACCCCTATATAGGATCAGAACCTTCGGCCTCCACGCTCCCAGCGCCACTGCGCTCCCAGCGCCGCACTCTCCCGAGTGAGCCACAGGGTCAGCCCTTGTCATTAATTCTTAAGTTGTGTCAATAATAAAAATTTCAATTCTATGTATGATGGAGGGCTGTTAAAACAATGTCTTTCATTTGAAAGTGCTTCTAATTTTTCCAGGACCACTTTTTTATCTATGTAATCCTTGGGATGAGAAGGCAGATACTTTTATCCCTCATATGCAAGATGAGCAAACACAAGAGACTTGTGACCGTTTTAGGAAAGTACTAACCGAGACAGGACTAGAATACAGCAATCCCATCTGTGTGCATCAGGTTCTTTTTCAACAAAGAAACCTTACCAAAGAACCAAGAGTACAAAAGAGATTGGAATTAGAAATAATAAACTTAAAAACTTTCATGAACTTTGGGAGCATTTATTAATAAACAATTAATAAAAGTAGCTTGTGATTAGTATATCTATTTGAAAGCTGGCACACAAGGAACCACCACCTGGCTCTGCTGTTTCCTTTTCTAACAAGTAGTCTATAATTGAGACTATGCTCCCTTGCAATAAGCCCATGTTTGTGAGGTTTAGCCAGTGTTTGTGAGGTTTAACATGTCTAAAATTGTTAGTTATTCATCTGCTTTAAGAAAGTTGGCTAAATCGGAAGAACATGCTAGGTCCCCAGGAGTCTATGATTAGGATACCAAGGGGCCACAAGGATTATAGCACGTATGGCAAAGGTAGTTAAACATCAAGTCACAACAATTACCCTAAGGAGAAAGGAGCCAAAGGAGACAAAAGACCTTTCATTATCTAATTTAATCTTCATAGTAACCCTAATCAGATAAATACCACCATGTTTATTTTATAAATGAGGAAGAAATAAAGTCTCGAAGTCACAGGTATTCCTGCTCCAAAGTTTGCTTTCTCTTCTCCATTATAACACCTCTCTAAAGAATTATCTTTCAAATCTTACCCTCAGGAAAGCCAGTCCTGATCACAGCCCAAATAATCACAAACCTACATAAGGTGATGAGCAGTTTTTTCATTCTTTTATTCATTCATTTATGGATTCAGATATTGACTGACTGCCAACAGTGCATCAAGCTCTGAGGCTAGCACTGGGGATAAAACAGTGAGTAGAAATAGACCTGTCTTTGCAGCATTTATAGAACAGTGCAACAGAAACACATTGATTAGAGTCACATTATTAAATATAAATTATACAAAATACAATTTAATAGAAATTGACTCATTCAGGGAGGTCTAGGAAGGCTTCCCCTAGTGACAATGTTCCAAGTAGAAGAGAAAGCATGATGAGTTTGAGGAACTAAAAGTGGATCTATGTGGCCAAAGAATGGAGAACAAGTAAAAACAAGAGGTGAGATGAGGCTGGAGAGAGGAGAGGTATGGAGAGAGCCACACCATGCAGGCCCTTGGAAGCCAAATTATGGCTTTGGCCGTTTATATGAAGGCATTTAAGTGTTAAATAGACGTTAGTATGCATTTAAAAAAACATCACTTTAGCTTCAGTATGGTTATCAGATGGAAGGAGGTAAAATGATGCCAAGAGATCAGTTAGTAGGCTAGTTCTGTAGTCCGGGAGAGATGATGGTATAACCAGCTAACAATAACAGGCACATACACAAGAAAACAAAAACAAAAAACTCTCTCCCTTGATCTCACATCTCCTTCCAGCTACTCCAGCCCCAACATAACTGCTCCTCTTCACAGCAATACCACTTCAAAGAGTTGTCTATATTCATTCATTTCCTTACTTCTCATCCTCTCAGTTCACTCCAATCAGGCTTCTTCTATCCTCAACACTCAATGAAACTATTCATCAAAGTCCAAGGCCTCAATAATTGCCAACTTCTATGGTTACTTCTTCTTTTTTTTTTTTTTTTTTTTTTTGTCTTTTTCGTGACCGGGAAGGGGATCGCAACCCTTGGTGTGGTGTTGCCCACACCACGCTCAGCCAGTGAGCGAACCGGCCATTCCTATATGACCGGTAAGGGGATCGCAACCCTTGGTGTGGTGTTGCCCACACCACGCTCAGCCAGTGAGCGAACCGGCCATTCCTATATAGGATCTGAACTCGCGGCGGGAGTGTGTTCCTATATAGGATCTGAACTCGCAGCTGCACTCCCAGCGCTGCACTCTCCCGAGTGCGCCACAGGCTCGGCCCTATGGTTACTTCTTTGTCTCCACCTTACTCAACCTCTAAACAGCATTTAACACAAATGACCACTCTTTCTTCATGGAAACACATTCTTCCTTGGCTCCAGGATATCGTACTTTCCTGATCTTCTTCCTATTGCACTGCCTGATCCTTCCCATTCTTTTTGCTGGCTCCTCCTCCTCTGTTCAATCAAGGTCAGTCCTGAGACCTCTTTTCTTTATCTGTACCCTCCCTTCTTTGGGTAATTTCATCCAGTCCCATGACTTTTAATATCAATGACTTCCAATTTTTTATCTCCAGCGCTGACCTCTCAACTCCAGAAGCATATCCAACAGCCTTCCTGACATCTCTACCTTGATTCCTAACTGACATCACATATTCATATATTCACTGATTTATTCTCATATTCTTGATGGCATCCACCCTCCACCTTTCTCTCTCCAAACCCATTCCTCTTCAAATCTTCCATCTCAGTTGATAGCACCACCATTCACCTAATTTTCCAGGCCAAATAAATACCTAGAATCATCCTAGATTTTTCCTTTCCTCACACCCCACATCCAAATCCATCAGCAAGTCCTATCAATTCTACTTCCCAATTTTCTTGAATCTATGCCTCTGCTCTTTGCATCCCCTATTAGCACCCTAGTCCAAGCTATGGGACTCTCACCATGCCTAGCCACTCTGTGTTCGTTCCTGCCTTAGGGCCTTTGTATTAGCTGTTCTTTCTACCCTTTGTACAGCTGGCTCCTTTTGGTCATTCAAGGTTCAGCATAAATTTTGCTACCTTGGAAAAGCCTTGACCAGCCAACATAAAGTAGCTCTCAATCTCTAATACATCTCTCTGGTTTATGCTCACCTTAGCACTTACCCCTATCTTCTGTTTGTTTATTGCTTTTCTCTCCCCCTACCCCCGTCCACCTTCTATCCAGTTCATCACTATATCCCCTGTGCCTAGAACAGTGTGTGGCTGACAATAAATAGATGGGTCTATAACCCAGAGGAGCGATCTGGTATGGAGACATAAGTTTATGAGTCATGTGCATAGGCATGGTTATTAAAACCAATGGGGTGGACTGAGATCACCCAGGGAGAATGTCTACTATGAAAAGAGGAGGGCTGGAAGGGTAGAGTACTTAATAGCTGTAGAAAGGATGAGTAAAATAACAGAAGCAGGAGGAAGACTAGAACAGTGTTATGTTACTGGAGTCAAGAAAAGAGTGTTTCAGGAAGGAAGGAATGGTCAGGTGTCAACTGTGCTGAGAAAATTAAAGGCTAAAAATGTCTGTTGAATTCAGCTTTGTGGAGGATATTAGTGACCTTAGGAGGAGGTGCTACAGTGAAATGATAGGGGTAAAAGCCAGACTAGAGTAGGTTGAGCAAGTAGAGTGAGGTAATGAATACAGTTTTTTAGAAAAGTTTGCCTATGTGAAAGTGAAGGTGATAGAGAATGCAGAGTTGAGAAAGAGCTTTTTGTTTTTGTTTAATGGGGGCACTGTCACATGTACAAGCTGCAAGTCTTAGAAGATGCAAGTCACTCAAAGGTCTCAAATCTTTTTACTTTCACGCTTAACTTAGAATGTAACTTCCCTTGGACTGATTGCTAAGTGCCCAGAGCATCAATCCAGAAGTTTTTTGTTTATACATGCATCTCATCTCCCTTATTACAATGGAAGATAAAAATGCCCTTCTATACACTTTCCGTTGATGCTGTCAGGAACAGAATACTGGGCTGTACATACTAGAGGGCCTGAGTAAAAAAGGTTTTCTGCTGCCATTTTAATTTGAAGGCATACTGTGCAGGTCATTGTCATTTCTACACCCAGCAACAAGTTTCTTTCCATTTTATAGCCTCTAGAAAACTTCCCATTGTCCCTATTCCACACTCTCTCTCCACCCTGCCTGCTGCCCAGGCAACATACTATAATGGAAAGAGTATCAATGGTTTTAAAAGTCAGAGGATCTGGGGCCGGCCCGGTGGCGCACTCGGTAGAGTGCGGCACTTGGGAGCGCAGCGGCGCTCCCGCCGAGGGTTCAGATCCCATATAGAGACCAGTCCAACTCACTGGTTGAGCGAGGTGCGACACCGAGGGTTGCGATCCCGTTGCCGGTCACAAAAAAAGACAAAAAGGAAAAATAAATAAATAAATAAATAAAAGTCAGAGGATCTGGATTTCAACTCTAATTTAGTCACACATCAGTTTAGGTAATTAAACTTCATGACCTCAGTTTCTTCAACTTGTATATAGAGAGTTTATATCTAAACTTCATGGGGCTGTAGTAAGGATTATACGAAAATATACATTAAGTGCCTAAGTACATAAGGCCTGGCATAAAATGTATTCTATAAATGTGAATTCAACTTTCTTCTCATCACCTTTCCGATTAAGCCTTACATATTTTTATTTAGTTTCTCTTTCCCTCTCTCTAGGTGCATCAGGAAGCCCTTGGAAAAGGAACCTTGAGAAACTAACTTGCTCAGTTACAGCAAAAATAATTTTAAAGAAGTATTAAGAGAGGTGGGTGGGTGGGGCCATAGGTGTAACCAAGCAGCATCTGAAAGGGCAGGGAGGATACCCAAGTTAGAATAAATAATATGGCTCCCTGCCAGTTCTCTGACCCCTCACTAGTCCCCCCACCCCAAGTTCCTTCTTGCAACTATGACTGTATCTATCTCCTTCTTTTAGTAAATCATGCTTGCCGAGTCTCAAATCAATGACTTAAGTATTAAAAACAAACAAAACAAAAACAGCACTCGGACTCCAATACTGGAGAGTACAACAGACAGTGGACTCTTGAGTTTTAGTCTTTCCAATTTACTAGTTTTGTGACTCTTGTAGAATTATTGTAATTCTCTGAATTAAAGTTTCCTCATTTGTAAAACAGAAATGACAATGTGTCTTGACTACAAGATCATAAGGATCAAATGAAATAATGTATGTGAAAGTACTTTGTACCAGGGCTGGCTCCTGGCTCACTTGGGAGAGTGCGGTGCTAATAACACCAAGGCCACGGGTTTGGATCCTGTATAGGGATGGCCGGTTAGCTCACTTGGGAGAGCATGGTGCTGACAACACCAAGCCAAGGGTTGAGATCCCCTTACCGGTCATCTTTATAAAAAAAAAGAAAGTACTTTGTACCTATAAAACATGGTTATTGTTATATTATAGGTACACAAAGAAGTTTCAGAGTCTACCTTTGGCCAGTTTAGGTGTTAAGTTTTATTAGAAAGTCTTCAGTTCTAGAATACTCTATCATGTGATCCAAAGCTATCCATTTTCAACTCAAGTCCTCCTCTCATTGGCAGCTGAAAATTTTATATTCTCTTCCTAATTTCATGTTGACTTTGGTTGGACCCTCATTCTAACAAACTTACTACAAAGATATTTTTTGAGACAATCAAGGAAATTTGATTATGAACTAGGAGTTAGATATTACTAAGTATTTGTTAATTTTATTAAATTTGATAATGGCACTATGGTTATGTGAGAAAATGTTCACATTTAAAGATGCATTTGGAGGTGTATGAGGTAAAATGACATGATATCTGGGATATGCTTTAAAATTCTTCAACAAAGAAAAAGAAAAAAGGAATGGATGAAGCCAATGTGGCAAAATCTTGAAAACTATTGAATATACATATATGTAGGTTCACTGTATTAGCCTTCATCCCTTTGCGTATTTTTGAAATTCTTCAGGATAAAAAAAAATTTAATGCTAATACCTAACACAACCACAAAACTGGTTGGCAGTTATCTACCAAAGCTGAACATATAACCCAGCAAATCCTAATCCTAGGTATACTAGTATACCCAAGAGAAATGAGTGCTTATGTCTACCAAAAGACATATACAAGTAATAAGAGTGTTTATGGCAGCTTTCTCATATAGCCAAAACTGGTAAGATCCCAAATGTCCATCAACAGCAGAATAAATAACTGGGGTATAGCCATACAATTATATATATACTACTACAGACCACATGGGAGGATGCCCGATATGATGTTGAGCAAAAAAACCAGGTCCAAAACAGTACGTACTGTCTGACTCTATTTATATGAACTCAAGAATAGACAAAATTAATCAATGCAGACAGAGTAAGTAGTTACTTAGAGGTCCAGTACTGATGAGAAAGAGGCATGAAGGAGTTTTCTGGAGTTCTGGAAATGTTCTGTACCTTGATCTAATGTATATCTTGATGTGAGTAGTCTTTATACATATATAAAAATTCATTGAGTAATTGAATTGTGTACTTTACTGTAGATATAGCTCAATAATAAACAACAAATAAATATGGGAGCAAAAATCAGAATCTTAGGTAGCAGTATTCTGTAAAAGCTCTGTAATCAATTCCAACATACACCCAATGCTAAGAAACATTCTTCTACCTCAACAAGCTCAAACTTAAGACTCCCAGGTCTTCTGGCTTCCATTGCAATAGTAACTGTGAGACAAGGTAATAAGACAGAATCTGAAAAGATGGTGGGGCAGAGAGCCAGGAGAGAGGAACCTCTCTGAAAAAGGTAAAGATCCAGGGTGAAGGAGGAAAAGCAGAGGTCAGCGCTGGTGGAGCTAAGAGCTTAGCTGAAAGTGACAGTGAATAGACAACTCAGATGTTAGGTCCAGCTTTATAACTGACCTAACATGGGTGTGACCGTATGCAAACTGCTTCATCTCTCCTGGCCTCACTAAGATATCTTACAGCTTTTATACAAAGTCTGGAGAGGAAGTTCAGAGGATTCAAGTAAGAACAGGCCCTTTTGAAAGACGCTAGGCTTACCTCTAGCATAGTACTTATCATTCTGTATTATAATTGTCTACTTGTTTATCTCCCACACCAAACCTTGAGCTCTTGAAAGGCCAGGATTATCTACTTCATCTCTGAATCCGAATACATAGAACTTGGAGCATAGTAACAGTTCAGTAAATGTTCATTGGCTGAACTGCTGAAATTATGAGTGCCTATGCTTATGTAGACTCTTAAGTACAGGTGTACTTATGTAGACTTATAAGAAAGAATTCATGTCCCACATGTACACCCCTTTTCAAATAACATTAAATTATTTTCTTTATTAACACTGCCTAAAGGAAGTCCAAATTATGGAATGCCCTGATCACCTGAAATTCAGAATCCTTAGAAGATGTCCTGACAGGGGCCTCAAAAGTCCATGTCTTCTACTCCCTAAATAACAAACCTCCTAATAATAATATCTAATTCTTATACATTATTTCATAGATCAAATTGCTTTCACACCCATACTCTCAATAAATCCTCATGACAACCCTATGAAGAGGTATTATCAAATCCATTTTACATGTGAGAAAACTGAGGCTCATATTTTAATTTGCTGACCTAAGGCAAGCAAATAGCAACTAAAGGAAGGTTTTCATATGTAGTACCCAGAAAACGTAGAAACAGGAACATCACCATTTCCACTCCCCTGGCCTCCACAAATAAGATGGATTAGTTCACTAGCTGCTATTGATTTACTGAACTGACTACTTCTTAAGTTCTTCTTATGCCCATGAGAATCAGTTATGCAGATTATTTTTATTATGTCTTAACAAAAAACACGGCCAGTCCAGGGAGGAAAATCCCCAAGACAGCAAACAGCCACACTCATCAATTGCTGGCTTATATCTTTATGTATAAAGCTAAACAAATTAGAATGAGGGGGATGTGACGATCCCTGATCACACCCCCTCCCTCTTTCCTCCTTATCCCTCCTTACCCTTCCCCCAACTGCTCCACAACATCTTAGAATGTAAAAAAAGAACAAAAACAATAGTGCCAGGCACACAATAAATAGGTGTGCTGAATGAATGATAACTGGCAGCTTAAAAGCCACTAGAAACCACTCAAGGGAGAGTAAAATACCCAGGTCAAGAACCAAAAGAGAAGGGTAGAGAATGTCTAAGTTAATTGGAAAAACGCAAATCAGATTCTAAGGCAGTTCCACCCAGTCATGCTTGGGGTGCCACAAGTTGAACACTCCAGATTTAAGCACCACATTACATCTGCAGCCCAAATGAATGCATTAGGCAGGGGCCTAACAGACAGGTTCTCTCTCCTCAGACCAGCAGCATCTCAACCAGCAGCAACTCGCTCCCTTCCCCGATTACTCTCCATCACCACTGCCCTGAAGCCCAGATAGAATTGCAGGAGTTAAGCCAGGCAGTACTGAAAGTTAGGAGGAAATGAGCATGCCACCTGACACTTTTCTGGCACAGCCTAAGCCGATTAGTTCAGGTTACAAACACAACTGCAAGATTCCAGTATGCTGATGAAACTACTCTTTTTCTGTAAACTAAAAATAACCTATTTATCAAAACGGGAGCATTCCTCAATCTTTCTGCCCTGTCAGCAATGCAGTTCCATTTCCTCAAATCCTTCATGTAGTCTAGAATGTCTTACTGGATCCAAGTCTCCAAACTCCCCTCATCTTCCCCACTCCTCATCCTAACCCTGTGAACATAGGCAAGAGACTTAAACTCCTTTCCTAACTCATGCTCTTAAAGTTTCTTTTCTAATAAGCAAACATGTACAGAACTTCATGGCTCCTGCCTTATGTAGAGCCATAACTGGAAGATGGGCTGGGCTGCAACAAAGAATAATGAAAAGCAAAGAATAAATGAAGGACAAGATAGGGCATGATCAGAAAGTCAGCTAAATGCTTTTCATTTAGGCAGGAATGGCAGGAGCCCCACCCACCTGGAAGAATACATCATAAAGACAAATGGTGTCCAGTATGGAGCCAGACTGTACTTTATCACCTTAGAACATGGCCATCAGCTTGCTCTGGAGACAGACTCATGTCCAAATAAATGGCTCTGAGCACCTTACAAGAATCGCTAGGCTGTCCTCGGGTTGACATTTTCAGGAGAAATTCTGATAATTTAAGCCAACCAACTCAAGCTTAATTACAGATTTTTCCAGTCATACAGAGTGGAGAGAGGGGCTCAAATCATACCACTAGGAAGTGGGAATCATGAGGAAGCTAGAAAACCCTGTCCTCAGTAGCTCTCCATGATCTCAGGCCCTGAGGTAAGCCAGCACTCCTTTTCCAAAGGCGAAAACTATGGACTTTGAACTTCCTTGTTCTTTGCAATAGCATCAGGAAAATGCCACAATGTTGTGCCACCTTATACACCCAATAAGACATGTGCTATTCTAGAATAGTGAGTTGGAATACTCATTAATGTATTTCCTACAGATCCAAACTGAAAATAAACAACTCTTCCTAGATCCATCAGAGAATTGAGGACACAGGGCACACCACTACCCACAATGCTGGAGAGACAGCCAGGTAGATTACAGAGAATTTCACAAATTACCAGAGCAGAAACTTCCATGGGAACTAGTACCAGGGTAGGAAAACCTAAACTGTGATTGTGAGCTTTTCCTCCAGAGGCTGTATCAAGTTCTCACAGTGAAGACGAGAGGAAAAAAAACCTCATGCTTCCAGCAGGGGGAGGGGAAAAGAAATCATTCTGAAATCAGAGCTTTAGGGCCGGCCCGGTGGCGCACTGCTATAGTGCGCCGCTTGAGAGCGCGGCGGTGCTCCCGCCGAGGGTTTGGATCCCACATACAGACCGGTTCCCGCTCACTGGCTGAGCGAGGTGCGGGCGCAACACCGAGGGTTGCGAGCCCGTTGCTGGTCCCGGTCCGGTACGGGCGCAACACTGAGGGTTGCGATCCGTTGCCAGACACGAAAAAAGACAAAAGAGAAAAAAAAAAAAAAAAAAAAAAAAAAAAAAAAAAAGGTTTTTTATTTTTGGGGGATTTGCCCCCTTTTAAAGAGGGGGGGGGAAAGGGGAAAAAA
>NW_007726161.1:508040-510443 GCF_000696425.1 Galeopterus variegatus
GGCCTGGATGGATGGCGTTAGGGAATGAAGGGATGATAGGGATTTAAAGATATATGGGCAGGCCGGCCCGGTGGCGCACTGCTATAGTGCGCCGCTTGAGAGCGCGGCGGTGCTCCCGCCGAGGGTTTGGATCCCACATACAGACCGGTTCCCGCTCACTGGCTGAGCGAGGTGCGGGCGCAACACCGAGGGTTGCGAGCCCGTTGCTGGTCCCGGTCCGGTACGGGCGCAACACTGAGGGTTGCGATCCGTTGCCAGACACGAAAAAAGACAAAAAGAGAAAAAAAAAAAAAAAAAAAGAAAAGAAATCAGAGCTTTAATCTATTGGGGATATTAGCCCCTTATCAGAGAGGCTGGCTAACGGGTACAAAATTACAAGTAGACAGGAGGAATAAGTCCTGATGTTCTATTGTACAATCATCTAGTCCAGCCTTTCACCTTAAAGATGGGGAAAATAAGGCCCCCCAAAAAGAAATGGAGGCTTGGAACAAAGTTGGCCCTAGGACTTAGATGCCCAAACTCCCAACTCGGGCATCTTACGCTACGCTATCTCTTCACAAGACGAGTTTATGGGAGTCAAATGGCTAAGGAAAGAGAGGGCAAAAGAAAGTAAATATATGGTACCAAGCAAAGAAACCAGCTCTTTGTTAACTCTCCTTCTCGCTGCTTTGTGGTGTAACTCAGGGCCAGTTACTGTTCCTCCATATGCCTTATTTTCAACAGCTTTTCTCTTAAATATGACATAATTTTTTACTAAGAAGCACGATATAAATTACCACTCACATCTTAATGGAGCCTCCCAATCACTGAACAGATAAAGTCAAAAACAACTAACTACTAGGATGGAAAGACTATGAGAACCCTTAAAAAGAAAGATAACATACTTTGAGGGTGGAGGGTACATTGTTAAATGATGACTCAATTGAATGACTCCATTGAAGGTATTCACTTTCACTCATTCTAAGGCCCTCTCAAGTTCTAAAAGGCCTAACCTCGACAGGCCTAACCTGACAGCACCAAAAAGGGAAGATGCAAAAGTCTTCAGCTTGGCCACAGGCCTGGAAATGGATCCTATCAGATAGGCTTCCTAGCTAGTAGTCTTCCCACAACCTGACAATATCAGTGGTACCATTAAAATTAAAGATGGGAGAAACAGTGCACACCTTCTTCAACAGTGTCCCCACTCGAATGTTGACAGTGATGTCTTTAAGGATCTTATTTGACCATTGACAGAAGGTTTAAATTGCTTATTGTTTCCATCCTCTCCCTTGAAATCAAATGGAATATTTATTGTTTACGACTAAATATATTATGTTTCTCAGTATACTCATTCTCTACTTGTTTTTCTCTTTCATTAAGTGTTTTGCATGTTAGAGATTTAAAGATCTATGAAAAAAATAAAAACCCTTAATCACAGGTAAATTAACTACAATTTTCAATTAACAGAAAACAAACAAAAAAATGTTGAGTGTGAGCAAGCTTTTTTCTAAAGTACTTCAATCTATGGCCACTTCAGCACTCTCCTTTTAAAAGCTGCTTCTTCCCAGGGATGTGGCTGGGATGTCACTTCACTCTATTCTGCAATAGGTCAGCCAAACACTTCCTGTCAAGACTCAACTAACTCTCGCCACACATTTGTCTATTTATTCGCCTATGGGCAGTAATGTTGTATAAAGTACACACTATACTAACTGCATTATGTACATCACCTACTCCTCAAAACAATTCTATAAGATAGGTATTATTATCCTCATTTTAGAGGATATTATTTTGTGGTAAAACACAAAATAATGTGAGGAAAGAGGACAAAAATTTTTGTTTTCTGCTGTCTCATCAACACATTTTAATATAAAGGATATAGTATATTAGACATTATTTTTTTTGTTTTGTTTTGTTTTTTGTCTCTTTTTTCCGTGTCCGGCAACGGATCGCAACCCTCAGTGTCACCCCCGTACCGGACCGGGACCGGCAACGGGATCGCAACCCTCAGCGTTGCCCCCGTGCCTCGCCCAGCCAGTGAGCGGGAACCGGTCTGCATGTGGGATCCGAACCCTCGGTGGGAGCACCTCCGCGCCTCCCAAGCGGCGCACTAGCGCAGTGCGCCACCGGGCCGGCCCAGTATATTAGACATTAAAACCAGGAGTTAAATCAATGCAAGCTCCAATGTAAATTATGAAAAATAATGAATCTTAAATAAACAAGTACTTGCCTGCCCACCCACTAAGCCTGGGGTAAAGATGATTTCTATCAGCAAGATTACAAACAGTATGGGCCGGCCCAGTGGCGCACTGCTACAGTGCGCCACTTGGGAAGTGTGGCGGCGCTCCCGCCGAGGGTTCAGATCCCACATACAGACCGGCCGCTCACTGGCTGAGCGAGGTGCGGGCGCAACACCGAGGGTTG
>NW_007726161.1:511624-512420 GCF_000696425.1 Galeopterus variegatus
ACTGAGGGTTGCGATCCCGTTGCCGGTCCCGGTCCGGTACGGGGGCAACACTGAGGGTTGCGATCCGTTGCCGGACACGGAAAAAGACAAAAGACAAAAAAAAAAAAAAAAACAGTCCAGATGATTGCTCCCATCTATAAAATCTGCTTCTTAGAGGGAGCCAATTAACATCGATATGGCCTATATATTGGGCTTAGTCCTCTATAAGCTAACGAGAAAGTAAACAGAATATACAAAAGACTTTCAACAATCTTAAAAGACTATAGCATCAGTCCTAATTAATGCCATAAAGTGAATTTATCAGTGACATTGCTGAGATTGATATGGAATGATAAAATCTTTTTAAAGCAAGTGGGATCTGGGTAGGTGAAAGAGATTGTTTATTGTGTGTATAAGGTGTGGTTGTTCTTTAAATAATGATCAAGATAAGAAAATCTCATCATTCTCTTATTTTCAACCCTCAAACATGAATGACTACTGCCCTATCAAAACCTGGATCATAGGGGCTGGCCCAGTGGCGCACTGCTACAGTGCGCCGCTTGGGAGTGCGGCGGCGCTCCCGCCGAGGGTTCGGATCCCACATACAGACCGGTTCCCGCTCACTGGCTGAGCGAGGTGCGGGCGCAACACCGAGGGTTGCGATCCAGTTGCCGGTCCCGGTCCAGTATGGACGCGACACTGAGGGTTGCGATCTGTTGCCGGACACGAAAAAAGACAAAAAGGAAAAAAAAAAAAAAAAAAAAAACTGGATCATAAAGGTAATAATGAGCTTCAGAATCTTGCAACATATTTTAAA
>NW_007726161.1:512580-519237 GCF_000696425.1 Galeopterus variegatus
CCTATCAAAACCTGGATCATAGGGGCTGGCCCAGTGGCGCACTGCTACAGTGCGCCGCTTGGGAGTGCGGCGGCGCTCCCGCCGAGGGTTCGGATCCCACATACAGACCGGTTCTCGCTCACTGGCTGAGCGAGGTGCGGGCGCAACACCGAGGGTTGAGATCCCGTTGCCGGTCCCGGTCCGGTACGGGCGCGACACTGAGGGTTGCGATCCATTGCCGGACACGAAAAAAGACAAAAAGGAAAAAAAAAAAAAAAACCTGGATCATAGGGGCTGGCCCAGTGGCGCACTGCTACAGTGCGCCGCTTGGGAGTGCGGCGGCGCTCCCGCCGAGGGTTCGGATCCCACATACAGACCGGTTCCCGCTCACTGGCTGAGCGAGGTGCGGGCGCAACACCGAGGGTTGAGATCCCGTTGCCGGTCCCGGTCCGGTACGGGCGCGACACTGAGGGTGGCGATCCATTGCCGGACACGAAAAAAGACAAAAAGGAAAAAAAAAAAAAAACCTGGATCATAAAGGTAATAATGAGCTTCAGAATCTTGCAACATATTTTAACATCAGCATAGCTTTGTAACTCAACATTTCCCCCAATCCATCTCTCAACAACAAAAGCTTCCAACTATTCTACTCCTACTAGTGATACAAATTCCATCCCGTCAAACTTTCCTAAAGAAATAAGATCATCTAAAAGATTTTTCCTAAAAGACTGCTCATTTATTTTCTGCATCATATCTATTATATCTATATATAAACTATGTGCCAGAATCAGAATTCAATTTTACATCTGCAAGGGATCAAGGCTGTTAGAGTTTCAAAGAATACAAGTGCATGTACAGGCGATAATATTAGTTGAATAAACAGATTTAGAATATAAGTGACTAACACAAATAAGATTTATGAGGAGTGCCTACAACAACTACAGATTAAAGTCTAAATTCCTTAGTCTGCCACTCAAGTCTCTGGCATGCTAGCCATTATCTTTTTCCTTCCATGGGCAGACTGTTCTACTCATGATTTCACAACGAAAAATTCCTTCATGTTATACCTCTGCCCAGACATTTCCTCTGTCTGGAATACCCTTCTCTACTCATTAAATCTATTCAAGAAACAATTCAGGGCTGGCCAGTTAGCTCACTCGGGAGAGCATAGTGCTGACAAAACCAAGGTCAAGGATTCGGATCCTCGTACCAGCTACCTGCCAAAAAAAAAAAAAAAGAAAAGAAAAAAGAAACAATTCAATGCTATCTCCTTTCAGTGGAACCATTCCACACTCACTGCTCACTTGTTCAGCATCTACTGCCATTTAGCATGTAAGTATATACCACTACATTAGATGTATTGTTCTCTTATACAGCACACTCATAGACATTTGTGTGTGTTTATGTCATATTATTCCAACTGTCATCCCATTGTATTCCCACCAATAAAATATTACAAATATAACGTTATTCAATAAAGATCTAAGAAAAAAGCAAAATAGGGAAAGACAGAGGAGTATCCTTAGGATCTACCAAGTTAATAGTTTCTTAAAATCAATCCCTTATCCATGGCCTGAATTTTTCAGTTATTTTAATGGAGAACAGTTTGTATTACTCAATGATTTCCCATCACTTAAAAAATTCTACAGAATCTGGTTACTGCCTTCCCCTCATACTTCAAATAAATCATTTCAAATTCTTCATATCTCCCGTCATATTTTTCTGTCTTTCTCTCTGATCCCTCTCACTCTCTGTTCCATACACACCACCCTCCTGAGTCTTCACACAGGCCAGCTTATTTCCACCTTAGGATCTTTCTACTTGTAGCTTCCTCTGCCTTCCCCACAGGTCTTCCCATGGCTGCTACCTCCTCGTCATTCGTTAGTTCAAATGTCACTTCCTCAGTGACATTTAATCCTAGCTAAAGCTACATGACTCTCCTCCCAATAATCCCTACTGTGTTAAATTGTTTTATTTTTCTCTCTCTCCAAAATTATGCTGTTGATACGTTTACTACTTGCTCTCCCAACTAGTATGTAAACTCCATGAAGGCAAAGATTTTGTCAGTCTTGTTCACTACTGTATCCTAGTGCCTAGAATACTACTCAGCATGCAGAAGAAGGTGGTCAATTAATATTAACCAAAAATAAAAGGAATTTGTTTCCTCTCAGCTGAAATTGTAGTTCTCCTCAAGAGCATAAACACTGTTTTCTACTACTTTTTTATCTTCCACAGGATCTAACAGACTAAATGTACTGGAATCACCAAACAAACATTCAACTAAGGAAAACAGAAATAGTCTTTCCTTTCCTGGAACATCCCTCTAGTTACATCTTTAAGTCAAAAAATATTCATCAAGTGCCTACTATAAACAAGGCACTGGGCTAGGTGTCACTAATTTCTTTTTCAATTTGTCATGCTCATCATTGATATGGTCTAGTACTTGATCATAAGCTAAAGAAGCCCTGACACCCCCTTCTCCCAGTTTGGTGATCTCATTTTATTGACCAATGAAATGCAACTAATTACAGCTACCTGGAGGGCACCATATAAACATAGTAGTTATTTTTTATATCATGAGACCACACAGAGATTATATGTCAATCTCTCATCTATTATTGTTCTTCAAGAGAACATTTCTTTAAAAAAAAAAAAAAACCTATAAAAGACATTCTTGAGAAATCTGGACACATTTGAATATGAACTGATAAGAACCAATTTTTTTAGATGTGATAATGGTATGGCGGTTATGTAGTGGACTGTCCTTATTCTAAGAAGTTACACCTCTGCGACTTATCAAATAATTCAGAAAAAAAAATTTTTGACACACATAGAGATACAGGTATTAATAGCTACATAAGTATAATAAGGCAAATAGTTAATGTTTATCAAATCCAGGTGAAAGTTATGAGTATCTATTAGACTACTCTATCAATTTTTCTGTATGACTGAAAATTTTCATAGTAAGTTTGTACTGAAAAATGTTTCTCTTAAGAAGGTTATTAATGTACATTTTTCTAACTGTAAGTATTTGGTTGGTTTTCAATACAAGCTTTAACATATAATTGGACCACAATTGGTCCAGAGTATACTTCAGGACCCAGAAAAACATAAGAAATATTGACAAAAAAGGTAAGAAACAGGAAAAACTAGCCAAGGCAAAGACAACTTGCAGTCCAGCCTAGGCCAGGTCCCTTCTTCTTAAGCAGCCTTGGACTCAGAAGAGAAAGACACTGTATTTTGAAACTCTGCTTCTAGAAAGAAGCTGTTCAGCACAACACCCCACACCAGCAACACACACACCAGCAACACACACACACACACACACACACACACACACACACACACACACACACACAATACACCAGCAACACACACACACACACACACACACACACACACACACACACACAATCTTTCAGCCTCACCCTCCCAGGGAAACAAGCTACATTTTATATGATGGGAAACTAAACCACAGAAGAGCAGTGACAATATATTTAAACAGTGTTTTTTAAGCTCAAGAGCACTTTGCAAATACAATTTTTGGTTAATATTGTTGTTGTTACTTAAGCAAATATTAAGAACTATAATCACAACCACCAATGAAATAATAATTGATTCAGGCAAAGATTATCCATGGATGCTAAAACTATTTAGTTAGAAAATAGGACATTCACACTGTCTCAAAGTCACCCCACAGATTACTTACAAAAGAGAATTAGGTACATTTACAATGGAGAAATCAAACTTATCATCAACAATAATGGGACAGACTGACATTATGTGCATCCCAATATGAGACAAGGGGAAATGTACAGCATCATCTATGTAATATTTCTTCCAAAAATGTTTAAACTAAACCTAAGTATGAGAAAACAATCAGACAAGTCCAATTTATGGGACATTATAAGTGGCACGGATTCTTCAAAAGGAAAATGTTATGAGAGATACAAACACAAAAAGTTAAAGTGATCTGTAAACTAAAGTTTTATTGGAGCACAACCATGCCTGTTCATTTATGTATTGTTTATGGCTGCTTTTCCCTCACAACAGACAGCATGGCCCACAAGGCCAAAAATATTTACTATCTGGTTCTTTACAGAAAAAGTTTCCTGACCTCTACTCTAGATTAAAAGAGACAAGATGATGAAATATAAAAGAGATCCTTAAAGTGAATTCTAAAGGGGAAGGGTGAGGGAAGCTATAAAGAACATTTACGGAACTGGAAAATCTGAATGTGAACCAATATTAGATAATGTTGTACCAATGTTTGAATGCCGGAAGTATTTAGAAGTGACCAGTCATGATGTATGTAACTTGCTTTCAAATGTTTCAGGAAAAAAAAAAAATTAGACAAATAGATAAAGCAAATGTAAGAAAACATTAACAACTGTGAATCTGAGCCAATGGTGCCCAAACATTTTAACCTCAGGACTCCTTTACACTCTTAAAAACCACTGAAGACCTCAAAGGGCTTTTGTTCATGAGGGCTATATCTATCTATATAAGAAATTAAAACTGAGACAATTTAAAAACATGTATTGATTTTAAATAATAAAAGTTCATTGTATATTAACATAAATATTTTTATGAAAAATAACTATTTTCGAAAACAAAAAATGTAAAGAGTGACACTGGTCTTACATTTTTGCAAATCTCATGGTCTGTTGCTACATTCTCAAATGTGCTTCTGTATTCAATCATTGTAATAGGATGCTTTGTTTGAAACATATGAAGAGGGCCGGCCCTTGGCTCACTCGGTAGAGTGCGGTGCTGATAACACCAAGGCCATGGGTTCGGATCCTATATAGGGATGGCCAGTTCACTCACTGGCTGAGTGTGGTGCTGACAACACCAAGCCAAGGGTTGAGATCCCCTTACCGGTCATCCTTTAAAAAAAAAAAAAAAAATGTGTACTCAAAGGTCAAGATATAATAAAATTAATAACTTTTACTGCTACACCAAGGACATTTGTAAGTGAAACAGGCATTTTTGTTTTACTACAACCATATCATGAGCACAATTACTAATAATATAATTTGATACCACTGCCTTGATTCATTCTAAGCACCAGGGGCCAGCCCGTGGCTCACTCAGGAGAGTGTGGTGCTGATAACACCAAGGCCACGGGTTCGGATCCCATATAGGGATGGCCAGTTAGCTCACTGGGTGAGCATGGTGCTGACAACACCAAGTCAAGGGTTAAGATCTCCTTACTGGTCATCTTTTTAAAAAAATAAATAAATAAAGCACCAGCAGCTTTATCCACCACTGATTGTTTTTGCACCATTAGTACAAATGTCACCAGTGAAAAAGGCAAATAACGTCTTTGCATTATGAAAATAGTTTTGACCTTGCAGACTCCCTTAAAGAGTCTCGTATCTATGGACAACCCTTTGAGAACCACTGATGTGGTGAAAAGTATATGGGTGATGATAATACTATTCAACTATTTAAGTTTAGAAATTCTGAAAATAAATAATTGAAGGGGAAAAAAGGAAATCATAAAAAACTCTCAACTACTTTTAAGAAGCAAGAGAAAATACTTTCCCCAATATTAATAAATACATGGCACAGCAATGTTCTTTTGAAAAACAAAAAACAGTAGTGGAAATTAGTTAGGCTTTATAAACTCAATAAAAAAAAAAACTCAATCCTTATCAGTGGTATAGTGCAGAAGAAGGAAAAAAAAAAAAAAAAAGAACTCAATCCCCTGGGCTTTGTTTCAAGAAGAATCTCCGTAACAAGGAACAAAACAAATACAGATCCACAATCCTTTGTTGGGGCTAAACATTTGGAAATTAGAATTTTTCAGATTTCAGAAAGGTAACATAATAGGGACTGGGGCAGCACTCAGCAGCACACATTAATATTTCTACAGTTATATATATGAATAATCATACTAAGTGAGATAAAGAGTATAAATAGCCTTATATTAATTCAGGTCAGGTTTTGCCACAAACTGAATTCTGTTTTTCATTTTTAAATGCTTTTTTGGTTTTTGGAATTGCATATAAAGAACTGTAACCCCCTCGGAATATGCTCCCATTCGAATACACTCCTATTCAAATCATTTCATCGACCTATACTAGTACCTATTTATGGGGTAGGGTTGGGTAACGACTTGATATTTTCAAGAGTGATACAAAGGTACTTCAAAAAATTTGTGGAAAAAGAGAATTAGAAGATATAAATCTTTCCATGAACTTTTTGAAGACACCTTGTATTTGTATTCCAATGTAGTTGTATATTCCACTGAAGATTTGGAAAAACCACAGTAATAGAAACAGGTGGTTAGAAATAGGCCAAGTTAAAGCGATCAGAGAGACTGCGGGTTGGGACGGTGTAACACCACTCATGCTGAACTCGAGTTCGCTGTACATATAGCATAGGTAGTCAGTGCAAGACCTTAGAACCACATATAACTCTTCAAGGCTACAAACAGGTCCTTGAAGGAAGAGAAGATGATTTAAAATTAAAACAATGCATCAATTTATACCTAAAATATGTAACAAATAGATGTTGCTTCTACTTGATGCTACAATTAGGGATAAGAATTTGGAAGCAAATGATTGTAATCCTTTGTTAAGACAGTGGAAAATTAGGGGCCGGCCCGGTGGCGCACTGCTACAGTGCGCCGCTTGGGAAGCGCGGCGGCGCTCCCGCCGAGGGTTCGGA
>NW_007726161.1:519744-526787 GCF_000696425.1 Galeopterus variegatus
CGGTCCAGTACGGGTGTGACACTGAGGGTTGCGATCCGTTGCCGGTCACGAAAAAAAGACAAAAAGGAAAAAAAAAAAAAAAAAAAAGACAGGGGAAAATTCTTGATACTGCTCCTTAACCAGATTCTAACTTAGTAACCCATGGCAAAGTGGAATACCGGAAATAGTAGTGAACTGAAAGTCCAGGAGACCTCGGTTCTCATCTCAATTCTGCCACTACCTAGAGTTTAGACAACCTGAGCCAGAAACATAGAGACACCAGCAAATAGGTTGGTAAATCAGTGAACCTAACTTTTTTAGCCTCTAATTCATCTGTGATAGAAAATACTGAATTAAAAGATATATAAAAGCCTCTTTTGGCTATAAATTATTCAATTAAAATGCAGACTTATCCAAATGACTAGAGCTGGTCAGAATTATGACTAGTTAAAGAAACAGAGGGTCCTCGATAAAAGAGAAGAAAACAAAAACAATGTTTTCCAGCAAAGGCAACAGCACGCATGAGGGTTCTGTGGTAAAAACAAGTGAGATGGTGTATAATCTAATCTATAATGTATGTGAACCCAAGGGCCTTATCAACTCAAACAACTTTAGTACTGTGATCTTAAAGATTATCTAGTCCAAATCATTCACTTTACAGATGAGAAAACATATAATATGCCCAAGGTCATATTGTCCGGCTGTGCCAATGCTAGGACTAAAATCCAAATTTCCCCAGCTCCCAGTCAAATGCTCACTTCCTTTCTTGTAACCAAAGGCTTCTAGAACTGCATAACAACTTCAGTGCTAGCTGTTGTATGGCCATATACCATAACAGTCAACATGTGCTCTTTCAGGACCTCCAGTACCACTGTATCATATATAAGTATGGCATAGGCAATGAATTCTAGGCAAATAGATCCAAAAACCCATAGGGAAAATATCTGCAAATCCTATATCTGATAAGAGACTGGTATCCAAAATGTATAGAGAGCTCTTACAACTCAGTAATGAGAAGACAAATACCCAATTTAAAAATGGGCAAAGGATTTTGCATAAGCATTCTCCAAAGAAGATATATAAATGTCCAATAAGCACTGAAAAGATGTTAACATCAACAGTTATTAGGAAAATGCAAATCAAAGCCACAATGAGATACCACTTCACACCCACTATTATGGTTATAATAAAGACAGACCATAACAAGTGTTGTGAGAATTTGGAGAAATTGGAGCCCTCATACACTGCTGTTGGGATTGGAAAGTGGTGCAGACACTGTGGAAAAACTTTGGCAGACTCTCAAAAAGGGTTACCATATGACCCAGCAATTCCACTCTAGGTATATACCCCAAAGAATTAAAAACAGGCGTTCAAACAAAAACTTGTACACAAAATGTCCATAGCAGCACTATTCACAATAGGCAGAGGTGGAAGCAATACAAGGGTCCATCAACAGGTTACAGATAAACAAAATGTGGTATATCCATACAGTGGAACACGATTCAGCTATAAAAAGAAGTGAAGTACTAATACATGTCAAAACATGGATGAACCTTGAAAACATTATGCTAATGAAAGAAACCGGTCACAATAGACCACATTTGATATGATTCCATTTATATCTATTCTCATTGACCTGGAAGCTGTTGTCCTGTGTCCCTTCTCCCTCTCCCCATCACCCACTCTCGCAGCATTCTATTCTCCATTCTATTCTCATACCACTGCTCCCTAGAAGCACTTAGATCCTAAAAATGCCTCAAAACAACTATAGGAAACTGACAGAGGACAAAAGAGTGGGATTCAGTAGGAGTTCAAGAGTTAAATCCATGAAACAATTCACATGACCGCAGTACATAGATCATACTGGTAGCTCATATTGCCCATTCACATTTTACCTTTTTTTCCACGTAGAAAAGGTATGCTGTTTTCTCAATTCCCAGCAAATCCCATATCCTTCAAATGTTTCTCAGCTTGCTACATGGCTAGACTAGGACACAGAAGTGACACAGCAATATCCTCCCTAACCATCTCTAACAGAAGAGAATCAAAGATTAGAAGAAAGGAGAAGCTGGATATGATTGTCCCGCTCATTGCAAACACCACAGGTTAGTCCTGCTTATACAAGAGAGGTGACTATCACAACGCTCATCCCAAACCTTTTTTTTTTTTTCTTCTTCTCTTTCAGATTGGAGTTATGTAAATCTTTTAAATTTTCTTTTTTTTTTTAGTTTTGTTCTGGTGTCCTTTGACAAGTTTCTTTATGGATTTCTCATTTGTAAAATGGGACTAAATAATATTCAATTCTAGACCCTCTCTCTCTGACAGGAATGTTATGTGAAAGAAATGTTAAAGTACTTGAAAAACTTAAAAGCATAATATAATAATAGATAACATGTATTGTATTTACTTCATGTCATTTGAAGCCCTTTACATGAACTAGCTTGTTTACTCCTCACAACAACCCTTGAGGAGATACCATTAACCCCATTTTTCAGATGAATAAACTGATGCCCAGAGAAACAGAGTTTTTTCCTCCAAGTTTACACAAATATTGTACAGTAGAGCTGGAATTCAAACCCAGGCCATCTTGGTCAATAAATTTGAGGATATGTTACTGAATTAATATACTTGCAATGTGTAAAGAAAATTATGTTAGAATATTACAGCACATGGCTTAAGAAAGCAAACACTATAACCATTCAACAAATATTTGAATTTTACTTTGTTCCCACCACCATATACCATCATCTTTATGCATTCTGAGATTAACATGTCACAGGTAAATTTATGTAGAACAGAGGTCCCAGAGTCACACAGACCTAGTCACACAATGTCACTTAACAGCAGTATAGGCAAGTTACTTAACTGGATCTTAGTGTCCTCATATGTAAAATAATGTTAATACCTACCACTGAGAATTTAAGAACTAAATGTATTCAAAACTCATCTCAGAATAATGTCTGGCACATAGTCAAAATTAAGTGTTAAGCAAACATCATTAGCTACTACTTTTAATATTATTATTTCACTCCTTTGCCATTTTACCCGTAAAGAAACATCCAAAAAGTTCTGTCTCAAAGCTATCACGCGATCTTGAAATGAACATATGTATTGGATTTCACATCTCTGTGTCTCCATAATTTGGTAATATTTTCCAGTAAAATTATAATCTATTTAACACTGCTGCTGATGTGAGCGTCTACTCTACCATTCTAAACTTATAGAAACATTGTATTTCTTATATGTAATGAAATTACTACAAACTCATATCTCTTAATACAAACTCACATTTCTGATTAACTTTAGTAAACTGACTTTGAGAGTCACTGTGTATGGCTTTTTACCAAAATGCCTCAAATTAAAGTGGTAGTATCTTCTTAGAAATTAATCTGAAGAAAATTTTCTCATTAAAGCCACTAAATGATATTCATTCAACTTTCCCAAATTTTTGGAGCATTTCAAACCTAACAGGAGTTTACCAAAGGACTTAATCCATATCACTCATTCCAAAAGTCTGCTCTGAAAAAGACATAAGACTGTTTTTATATATTATAGTGTTTAACCAGAGTCAAGACCAGAAGTGGGCAATTCACTTTACACACAAGCCACAGCAGGATCAGGGAGAGAGGAAGAGAAAGAACAGGAAGATTGGCAAGACAAATCAATTATTTACTTAAAAGTCCACAGAGTACAGAGCACTGTAAGATGCACAGTGCCAACATGCTCCACCCCTTCTCTACTAGTCAGGACAGGCCACGAGATGAACATCCGAGTCCAACAAGAACCAGCCAAGTGCCAGACAAAATGGCCTTACCAGGCTGCATGAGGCCAAACACATACATTTTTAACTCCTAGAGGTTTAAGGAGGAAGATGATCAACAGCCTAAACACTGCAAAGAGATTAAGGAAGACAAAGGCTATAAAAATGCCTGAATACATGGACATTGGATCTTTTGAAGTGCATTTGCAGTAAAGTGTCGGGGACAGAAACAAGGCAGAAAAGGTGTTAAAGACTGAGTGGGGGAAAAAAAGCTGCATACAGAATGTCCTTTTTAAAATGTTTCAGAGTAAAAGGAAAAAGGATGACAATAATTCAAAGAGACAGAAAGGCAGAAGTATTTTATTTGTTTTAGGATAGAAGAGACCTCTGTGTTTGTAGTTTGAAAGGAAGGAATCAATAGTGAAGCTGAAGATGCAATACAGAAAGATAACTGATAAGAGTGAGGTACTAGACAAAGTAAATACTAGGGAATGCCGTGGAGAAGAAACGTGATCCATGTGGATCCTGAAAGTCATCAGAGCAATGAAAATGGGGAGAGAGCAAACACTAAAGACTTCAAAAGTTTAGAAGCTATATACCAAAATGGCGAAACGATGGTCTAGAGGGACAGTGAAAGACTAGAAGTATGTTAATTGCTCCCCTCCTTGGCCAGGGAGTATTCAACTAGCAAAAATAGGAATAATAGTATTCATTACAAAAAAGGGCTTGTTTTCATTTATGGGTTACTAAGAAATGTTGGAAGAAAAGATTAAGAACCTAGGACTTTGCTCACATTTGTGCATAGGTTCTACCAGACCCAGTAGAAACAGCTGCTAAAGAGACATCAAGAATGAGGAGAAAAGGAGTGGGGCTGAGCTTTATAATATTGAGGCAATAGCAGTAGAAAGAACTGAGGTAATTATCAAGGGCAAAGATGAATAAGGATAAGCTAAAGAACCATATGGCTGCAGAGAATGGAGGGAAGTAAGAGAGCAGAAGATACAAAAAAAAGTGCTGGGTACCATAGGCAATGAGTCTTTAGCACTAATCAGCCCTATATTTTCAAGTGGAATGATCTTCAAAACTCACTTTCCCAGAAGCTGGACCCTGAAACATCCTTTAATTTCATTTGCCAAGACTAGCAACTGCTGAATTGTGTCAACAGTTTGTTTGTGTCTGTTTGTTTTTTGAATTGGACATTTGTTTTTAATAAGGATTTGTTGAGAGTCCCACAAAAGGATAGGAGGAACATTATCCAAAAGAGAAATGAATGTCATATGACTAGAACTAGGGCTACAGATCATACTTAAGTCTTTTAAGCGCCCTTGCACACACAGATAGGATGGATGGAAAAGGGTAGATAACAGCACTTAATATTTAGGTAGTGCTTCACTGATTTGAATTACTGTCTAATCAATTATCTCAACTGACCTACTTTACCAGTCCCCTCAGGAACATTTCTTCAACAGCTACGAGCCTCAGTTTCCTCATCTGTAAAGTAGGAATAATAGACGTAAAGATTAAAGTGTTAACACATATTAAGTACATATCACACAACTGATGCTAAAGAAATGGTAGATAATATATTCTACTATAACATGCTACAATGACAGAAATGAAATTCTATTTTAACTAATATTATTATAAACTAAACCATCCAAGTTGAACCACAGTTTATTGCTAAACTGCTGTTAATACACATAGGACAAATTCTGTTCAACAACAACAAAAACCTAAAAAAAAAAAAAAAATGCATTCCAAAAATTCCTCTGCACCTGACAGTTAATCCAACTAACAATGATGGTATTTTTTAGGGCACAATTTCCATAACTAGCAACTTATACAATGCTTAGTGGTTTAAAATGTACTGTACTTTTTCCCAAATAAGTACTTCTAAAATAAATGAGGGGGCCGGCCCGGTGGCGCACTGCTACAGTGCGCCGCTTGGGAGTGCGGCAGCGCTCCCGCCGAGGGTTCGGATCCCACATACAGACCGGCCGCTCACTGGCTAAGCGAGGTGCGGGCGCAACACCGAGGGTTGCGATCCGTTGCCGGTCACGAAAAAAGACAAAAAGGAAAAAAAAATAAAATAAAATAAAATAAATGAAACTTCCAGCTCAATTCCAGGGAAATATTAGAGAATCTCAATATCTCTCAAATAAATGGAGTTGTACATGGATGTAGAGTAATGTAGTTCGCAAAGAATTTGAGGGCAAAAGATAGAGGCTATGTCTTGCCTCCTTTCACAACTTCAGTTAATTAATAGAAATGTTTCTCTGTTTTACCAATCTCATAGTCTTACATTTATCTTTACTTACTTTCCTTCTTTCTCTGTATCAAGCCCTCCCATCTCTTCCTTCTTCAAAACCTCTCCAATATATTCCTTTTTCTTTTTCATCCCACTCTCCAAATTCATATCCTGAGTGTTCACAACTGAATTTCTTAATAAATCCTTAACTGGACTCCTTTCAAATAATCTACATAACACCTCCTGATTAATCAATCTATACAATTATGTGTCATTTAACACAGGGATATGTTCTGAGAAAGGCATTGTTAAGCAATTTTGTCATCACGCAAACATCACAGAGTAACATACATACACCTAAAGAGTTATAGCTTCTATATGGTATAGCCATTATGATCTTATGGGATCATCGTCGTACATATGGTCCCTCATTGACCAAAACGTCCTTACGTGGTACATGATTGTAATTCCAAGTTCATCAAGTCACTGTACAATTTATAAATCTTCAGTGGTTCCCAAATGTTAGCAAGATTGAGTCCGAATTCCTCAATATGACTGTTAAGGCTATTCATAATCTTAGCATTACCTCACTAATGTTATCTCCTTCTAGTCCATAACCTAAACTCTGTTACTAGATCAGCCAAGAATTCTCAGCTCTAGTCAATAATACAAGTTTATTCCAATCTCAGTATTTGAGCTTTGCCTGGGCCTAGAAAACCATCCCCTTCCTTCCATTCAAATCTTATCCAACCATCATTGTAAAACTCTAGCCTAACTACCTACATGAAGCCCTCACAGACCACTCACTTCAGCCCAGCCTAATCTCAGTAAACTACAACCTGTCATTTCAACATAAATTAGTAGTCTAACAGACCACCTAGAGCAGTCATTCTAGTCAATGGCATTTTCACCAAAGCAAATTTTTCATAAGGCTAAATCATTCAATATGAAAAACTCCTTTAGGGCCGGCCCAGTGGCGCACTGGATAGTGCGCCGCTTGGGAAGCGCGGCGGCGCTCCCGCCCGAGGGTTCGGATCCCACATACAGACCGGTTCC
>NW_007726161.1:527320-539118 GCF_000696425.1 Galeopterus variegatus
TGTCGCGAGGCTTGCGATCCCGTCGCCGGTCCCCCGTCCGGTACGGGGGCAACACTGAGGGTTGGGATCCGTTGCCGGACCCGGAAAAAAAACAAAAAAAAAAAAAAAAAAAAAAAAAAAACTCCTTTAACCTGAGATGATATCCTTTCTCTTACCTGTTTTAAAATGTTCCATCTTTTATAAAATGGTAATTAGACAAGAAGGAGGGTTGTTTTTCATTTTCATGTCCTTATTGGAAAATAAAAAGCTCTTGAAATGTAACTTCTTTATGAAATCCATGCCCAGGAACCACTAGTCTACATCCCTCATTTAGGCATTTATATACTGTCTGATATTGTTATGAAACTGTTTCAAAGACTAGGTACTGTCTCCCCAATTGGAATTTTTAATTTCTTAAGAACAAGGGCTATATATAGCACTTTTTGTTTGGTCTTTGTTTTCTCCACATTAATTAACCCTGGGTTGAATACAAAACAATTACTGTAAACTAAATGCAATTAACAATATTCCTGGCTTTTAAATTTGATGTGAAACTGACCAAATATGTAACTGAAACCAGTGCCTTGTCTCCTCTTCACTTCTCTTCCCTGAACGGATTGTCTGCATCCTTCTGGGTTGTACCCACTTAATGAACAGTCACCTACCATGAATATCTCTGCTCTAATCCCACTCCACTTACCTCTCTTTATGACCTGAAATTTTACCCTTCAGTTACCTTATTATTTCCTTATTTATTTCTCCCTGCTCCAATTGTCTTACTATCCTCTCATCTATTTTTCCATTATATTTCTTTAAAATCCTGATAGTCTCTTTCAAATTGCCTTAGGACTAGTCTCAAAACAAAACTCAATCATCAGTCCTCAAGTTCTTACAGAAAAAAAATTTAGCATATGTTGGAAAATATCTAATTTTATCAAATTATATTAAGAATATTTCATATTGCATTTCAATACAGCTGTGGCAGAAAGCATAAATACTGGTTATTCCTGGTTAAACCTACCAGAGACCATTACTTCGTCACACAAACAGCCTACCTACACTTTTAAGTATCTCCATAGGTATCTTCTATATTTAACCAGTTTCATTACACTTCTGCAATTCTTCCATTTTAAGGACATTTAATGAATCTTTAAGAACAACAAGAAGACAATGTTGACTTCATTTACTCAGAGAGTCATGATCTTAAATGCACACAGTTCATAAAATTATCCCATGTTCTGGTTTGAACAATAAAAGTTCATGAGTAAGCTAGTGGTCAAATCCTACCTTGGCAATGATCTTGGGCAAACTGATCTCACATCTTAAGAACTCAGTTTTTTCATCTATAAAATGGGGATAAGGATAGTATATACCCCAAAGGGTTGTTGGAGGGAGATTAAACAAAGACATAAAAAGCATTTAAGTACAATAGTTGGCACAAAGAAGTCAATAAATACTAGGTTTTATTATTAGTCCTCAATGACTAAGAATCCTTAGAAAAATTTGAACTATAAAACTTAAATGAGCTGCTCATTCACTGGTATTAAATACAAATCACTAAAATGACCTAAATCAGAAAAATACCCCCCAGTAATTAGGAAGACAGTACATTTATTTATTTATTTTTATTTATTTATTTTTTTTTTTTTTGTCTTTTTGTCTTTTTTCCGTGTCCGGCAACGGATCGCAACCCTCAGTGTTGCCCCCATACCGGACCGGGGACCGGCAACGGGATTGCAAGCCTCGGTGTTGGGCAACGGGATTGCAAGCCTCGGTGTTGCTCCCGCGCCTCGCTCAGCCAGTGAGCGGGAGCCGGTCTGTATGTGGGATCCGAACCCTCGGACGGGAGGGCCACCGCGCTTCCCAAGCGGCGCACTATCCAGTGCGCCACCGGGCCGGCCCCAGAAGACAGTACATTTATGATAAAGCTGTTCTAGGGTTTAAAAAGCCAAAAGCCAGGGCCAGCCTGTGGCTCACATGGGAGAGTGTAGTGCTGATAACACCAAGGCCACAGGTTCGGGTCCCTATACAGGGATGGCCGGTTTGCTCACTTGGGAGAGCGTGGCGCTGACAACACCAAGTCAAGGGTTAAGATCCCCTTACCAGTCATCTTTTTAGAAAAATAAAATAAAAATTTAAGATAAAATAAAAATAAAATGCCAAAAGTCAACTTCATTGATCTTGCTCAGCATTCAACTTTTTCAATGAACTTGAAACTGGATAAAACCAGAGAATTTCTTTATGTTTAGAAACGAAAATGCTGACAAAGGTGAACTTTATCCATCTGAACAATTCAGCCACTGCAGAAAGCTTATGTAAATAAAGCCTCAGTAAATGGGTCAGGAAAATACATTTCACCCTTTAGTTATAATTAAGTTCAAATCTGTTCTTATACAGATTTGCCTGTCAATAGACTAAAAATGTTTCTTTAGACAAAAAAAAAGACTACCTTTTTAAAGATTATAAAATGACATTAATATTAATACAAGCTAATGCTTTCATAAAGAGAATTCCATCACAATACAAGTTAAACAAGTTATATTCAAGAAATGATTTTTATTTATAGAGGTCGAAAACGAGTGCTATTATTCAAGGGAGTCATCTTGAGAAGCAAGACCCTCTTCCAACCATGCAGCTGAGGCTCAAAACGCTTTGAATCTCTAATTGTAGGACTGTCAAAGATAAGCCTGATACAAAAAATCCTAATCTCTACCTTTTGGAATTACATGTCATTTGTGACCAAAAACAATGCTGATCACTCCCTTCACTCACCAGATTTGTCTATCTCCAAAAGTTAAACATAAACACCCTAAAAAATGAAGATTTATCAGGATTAAGACTGTGAAATATGTTCTAAAGACAAATTCAAAAGAAGTATACCAAATATTTCAGTTTGGGAATCTCATTAAAATAAATATTTAACTTCCCATTTTGGAAAGTTACGTTGTTGACCATAAAACTACACAGTAACAAAGTTGGAAATCTGTAATACACCTGATCTGTGTAAAGGCAGCAAAATGATACTGAAGTCATGGAAAACAACTAAAATTAGCTAATTTGAACATTTAAACTATCACACTTCCATAACATTTGCTTCCAGAATGCCTCTGAAGGCACAGTATTTAATATGGTGATTTATATCTATTCTTGAAAATTCACATTTGGTTCAGACTGGTTTATTAGGTAAACTGGGATTCTTCAAAAGAACTTTCAACGCTGTTTGCTATTTTTTGGATTTTTATTTTTAAGAGAAGGGTTAGGGGTAAGAGAGGAATTAATCTCAGTTTATGTTTACCATACCTTGTTCTAATCAATTTGACTATAGACTATTTACCAGAGACTTTAAAATTAATTCATGCCAAGATTTCAGCAACTGGCATTCTTAAAAAATCCCAATTCTGACCTTCAACAGCTTTGTGACACTGGACAAGATACTTAGCTTCTCTGTGCCTCAGTTCCTCATCTGTAAAATGGAGCTAAAATAAAAAACCGTATACCTACTCCATGGGTGTGGTGAGGATTAAATGTGATTATGTGCCTTAAATTTGTCAGGCACTCAATCAATATTTGTTGAATTAACTTAGAATAGTGCCTGATGCTATTATAACAAATGTCATAATAACTTGAGATCTGTACCTGGAATAAGCAAAAGTCAATGGCTAACAATATTAATATCACTATCCCAAAACTATAATCAGACTTAATATTTAACTTAAAATAATTTTTGAGAATTATAATGGTTTGAAATATTCTCATATATTATCTCACCAATAGTCACAGTTTCCAGTTGCAGAGTCTTTCTCTAAGAGATGAAGAAAGGCTAGCTAAAGCATTCAGAAATCATCTCTCCTTTGTACCAGTTATAGCCATATAGCCAATGTTTGGGCTACAAAAAAGCCATTGAAGAAAAAGATTTACAATAAAAGAAATCAAACTAGTCACTGAGAAAGTTGTTTACCTTAACCAGAAATTAATAGTTAAAATTCAGCCTTTAAAAATTCTTGTTTCCGGGCCGGCCCGGTGGCACACTCGGTGGAGTGCGGCACTTGGGAGCGCAGCGGCGCTCCCACCAAGGGTTCGGATCCCATATGGAGACCAGTCTGCTCACTGGTTGGGCGCGGTGCGGGCGCGACACTGAGGTTGCGATCCCGTTGCCGGTCATGGTACGGGCACGACACCGAGGGTTGCGATCCCGTTACCAGTCACGAAAAAAGACAAAAAGGAAAAAAAAATTCTTGTTTCCTCTAGTCTGTCAGTATATAAAAAATGGTATCTGACTTTAGACTGTCATACTAAATTTTAAAAATGATTCAATACTACCTTTCAACTTCATGTACCAACATAAAAGCAATTTGTACAGTTTGCTAAGGGGTGGTAGGGGTGTGGAGAATCAGGTTAAATTAAGTGGAAGCATTTTAGATACTTTGCCTAGTGTTTGCATGACTTCTGAAAAGTAAGTGAAAGCAGAAGTAAGTCCTACTCTTTGCTCAAATTATTATCTTCCTACCGGCCTTTCCAGATCCTCACCAGTTGAAGTTCCCTTTCCCCACTACCTGTCATTTTTTAAAACTTTATTATAATTTTTACAGAAAAATCTGCACTGTATTCTACATTATTTCTATGTGTGACTTGTTTCCTTCACTAGATAGTAAGCCTTCAGGTCAGAAAAATGCATCCAAATTCAGTGTATCTGCCACCACATCTAGCATAGAGCCTTACACTTATTTGCTATTCAATAAATATTCAGTAAAATTCAAAAAAAAAATCATAAAAACAGGAAGGTTTTCTGCTATTCTTTGGATAAACAAAGCTTTAAGAGTGAAACTGAAATAATGACTAATATTTACTGACATCCCAGTATTATGACCTAAGTGCTTTTGTATTTTAAATGTTTTGCTTTGTTTGTTTTTTGGGTTTTTGGGGGGCTTTTTTTTGTTTGTTTTCTGTGGGTTTTTTTGGCAGGTGGCTGGTACAAGTATCCGAACTTTTGACCTTGTTGTTATAACACCACATTCTAATCATGTTAAATTATTTAATCCTCACAACCACTCTCACCATTATAGATGAGAAAATTGAGGCTCTCTGAGCTATAGAACTGGAACTTTATAATAGCTTTAATAACTTTATAAGGTAAAGTGCTATTTAACCAAAATAGTCAAAGAATGAGAATGAACCACAAATGGATAACCAAATGTCAAAGAATCAGAACACAATAAACCACATTTAATATAAGCTTTATCTGAATAAAATTTAATAATTCAGAAAAGTACTCCAAGGTTATGAACAATTCTACTGCGAATGTGTAAAGGGTAGGAGATTGAATGTACTAAACTTTGTAATCAACTCTGAAAACTACTTTTTGAAACAAATTCTCCAGTTTATCACTTGTCTCCACACATTTCAAGAAATTTTTTCAACTTATTGAAGTCTACTGGTGGTTTGAAGTGTCAATAAATTAAATGTGTTCTACCTATAGTTTTTGTTTTGACTTGGAGTAAAAAAGTTAAAAAGCAAGTAAGCTGATTTCAGAGTATTTCTAAATTGCTAAGGAAAAAATAACAGTGAGATTATGAAAGTTAAAATTACTTCAGTGTCGCTCAGATACTTAACAAGTACTTCTGCTTCAATGTTTCCATAAAAACAATTACTAAATTACTCTTCAATCTTCTAATATAGTTCCATCAGAAAAGTCAAAATAATCACTGATTTAAAATATACAGTAGGCACCTCTTAAGTAATAGACATATACTCACCACTCAATTATGAAATATGTACTAAGTTAAATCATCCCAGTTACTACTAATTTAAATTTGCAATTAAATTGGCTTCAAGTACATACATTCTTCTGCCTTTAACACAGGAGGAAGAATAACTACTGGAAAAAAAAAAACTACTGAGAGAGTTTGTTGACAGTTCAGACAAAGTAATTTTAAACAGATTTAACTGGCTCAAGATTTTCATTGTTAACATCAAAATAAAATGTTAGGGGCCAAGCCCATGGTGCACTTGGGAGAGTGCTGCGCTGGGAGAACAGCGACGCTCCCGCTGCGGGTTCGGATCCTGTATGGGAGTGGCCGGTGCGCTCACTGGCTGAGTGCGGTGTGGGCGACACCACACCAAGGGTTGCGATCCCCTTACCAGTCACAAAAAAGACAAAAAAAAAAAAAAAAGATAACGAGTTTGAATATGGATTTTATTCCAAGTCCCAAAGAAAAGCACTAAAATTTTTTACACACGCACATAGTGTTGAATAAAAGGAGCCAGACCCAAAAGAATATATACTATATGATTCCATTTTTACAAAAGTACAAAAAAGGGCAAAACTAATTTGTGCTGTTAGAAGTCAGGATGGTGAAGGCCAGCCCGTGGCTCACTTGGGAGACTGTGGTGCTGATAACACCAAGGCCAAGAGTTCGGATCCCTATATAGGGACGGCCAGTTAGCTCTTGGGAGAGCGTGGTGCTGACAACACCAAGTCAAGGGTTAAGATTCCCTTACTGGTCATCTTTCAAAATAAATTAATTAATTGATTAATTAAGTAAGTAAGTAAGTAAATAAGTAAACAAGTAGACAAGTAAATAAGTAAATAAATAAATAAATAAATAAGTAAATAAATAAGTAAATAACTCTGTCCAGATAAAAGGAGAATAGAGGGGTGCATGCAAATATGGATGACCCTGAATGACAGACCAACCTCATGGAATCTTTCAGATACATATAAATAAGGGGAGAGGTACTTCAAACAGTCAGTAAATACAAAGTACCATGTTTATAAAGAATAAATGCTAAGTCTGGGAAGGGAATTGTATTATGAAGGATGAACTACAACTTCTTTAGAATGTCAGGAGGTTATCTTTAGAAATTAAGAATTCAATGATAGACTGACAAGAAAGGAAGGAAGGGGGGAAGCAAAGAGGGAGGGAGGAATGGAAGGAAAGAAGGAAGGAAAGAAAAATAGCAATGCCTAAAAAGGTTGGCAATGCTTGTTATATTGTGGCTTATATTTTAACATGGTATTTTCAAGCTCTTCCTTCCCAATACACCAGAGAGTGTAATGAAATAGTAAGATCCCAAACCTAAACATCAACCATAGCTGAGCTAAACATCAACCATACCCTCACTAGATCTGGCAGTAACTGCTCTGAGCTCAGCTTCCTCCTATATGAAACAAGGATAATGACTGCCTCATAGAGTTATTATTTTCTCCCTAGTCACTCAAAATGTTGAGTAGGTAGTCTGGAGGGCACAGCCAGCCCTCCATATCTGCGGATTCAACTGCAGATCAAAAATATTCGGAAAAAAATAAAAAGTAAGAATCAAACAATAAAAAACAATACAAAATTTTTTTAAAAAGTATAACAACCATTTACATAATATTTACATTGTATTAGGTATTATAAGTAATTTAGAAATGATTTAAAGTATACAGGAGGACGTGTGTAGGTTATATGCCAATATTTTTTATGTAAGAGACTTGAGAATCCAAGGATTTTGGAATCTGTGGGGCTCCTGGAACCAATCCCCCAAAGATATATTGAGGGATGACTATATTTTAATTATTATTTCCTAATGGTACAGTATATGGAGGGCCAATGGTTGAGGTAATAGTTTCCACTGTCACTATCACTGTAGAGTTTGGGAGGTAAATTTAGGGGATACAGCTTGTTTGGTGAAATCTTTTTTTGTGTGTTTTACAATAGCTTTGGTTGGCATATATGATCCTTCCATCCTTTATTACTTGGTCAACTTTCCTATCTTTGTTATTTTGCTGATAACTGTCTTCTCTCAGAAGGCAAACTAAATAAAACGAAAAGTCACTTTCTCTTCCAGACTTCTTGAAGTCCACAGTTTGAAACTGTGTATTAAAGAGAAAATAAATTGCTCACCAAAAAGCTCAAAACCAAAAAAAAAGTTTCCATACTCAGATGAATTCTGGGTAGGAGGGGGGCTTATAAAACAATCAACATACAGAAACAGAAGGAATAGGGCTCTCCAGTTAGCCCAGTTGGTTAGAGCACAGCCTTATACCCAGGTCACCGGTTCAGATCCCCAAACCAGCCAGCCGCCAAAAATAAAATTACAACAAAAATTGAATAAAGACGGGCCGGCCCGGTGGCGCACTGGATAGTGTGCCGCTTGGGAAGCGAGGCGGCGCTCCTGCCCGAGGGTTCGGATCCCACATACGGACCAGTTCCTGCTCACTGGCTGAGCGAGGCACGGGAGCAACGCCAAAGGTTGCGATCCCGTTGCCAGTCCCTGGTCCGGTACGGGGGCGACACTGAGGGTTGCGATCCGTTGCCGGACACGGAAAAAGAAAGGTTGCGATCCCGTTGCCAGTCCCCGGTCCGGTACGGGGGCGACACTGAGGGTTGCGATCCGTTGCCGGACACGGAAAAAGACAAAAGACAAAAACAAAAACAAAAAAATTGAATAAAGAGAAAGAAGGAATTAAGAGGTAAAAATGGGGCTTCTTCTAGAAACTCAGTAGCAGAGGTCTCAAGCATTTTTCTAAAACAGAGACAGAGACTTAAACTAAAGCAGATTGGAACAGGTTCAGTGACTCGAGAAATTATCAGAGGAAAAAAATCATCTTATATCCTCCCAGCAAGCCACAATTTCTACTTAACGTACAAGTATTCTTCCCTTTGTGGAATATTAGGTAAAACAAGTTAGAGACCAACATCGAGGATATTATGTCATGGGAAGGACAAGGCCTTCAACCACTTTATAGTATCCCCACCCTTAAGTGTTATATTGATGATTCCTCTTCAGTGTAGCCAAAGATGTTAAGTTTTACATTTCAGGAGCTACCATTTCAAAATGGAAAAAAAATTAAAAGTTCAACTCCTTAATAAATCCTTTGGTAATTTTCCCCCCAAAATGTATTCTCTGTCCTAAAAGTAACTAATATCTGGTTCTTCCCAAATTTATTCATCTTTCCCTCGATCAGACAAGTGTGTCTCCCTCCCTTATTCTTCTCATTCACTTCCCCATTAAATACCAAACGTTTTCTTTTATTCACCAAGTTGGCACACTGACTCTCTAGTATTCACTCTGATCTCATAGTATTGAATCTGAGCATAGAAATATCATAACATAACACCAAGTTCAAGGGTTTGGATCCTTGTATAGGCCAACCGCCAAAAAATAAAAATCATAACATTCCCAAGCATCCATCTGTTACTAAAAGATAACACATAGTTTAAAAGAATGAAGGCATGGGGCCGGCCCGTGGCTCACTTGGGAGAGTGTGGTGCTGATAACACCAAGGCCAAGGGTTTGGATCCCTATATAGGGATGGCCAGTTAGCTCACTTGGGAGAGTGTGGTGATGACAACACCAAGTCAAGGGTTAAGATCCCCTTATCGGTCATCTTTTTTTTTTTTGGGGGGGGGGTTAAATAAATAAATAAAAGAATGAAGGCAGTAATGGTGATTACACAATTGTATATACTTGTCAAAGCTCATCAAATTGTACACTTAAAACTGGTGAATTTTATTGTTCGTAAATTATAACTCAGTAAAGCTGATTTTTAAAAAATGTATGCATTCACTCATTCAGCTACTAAGCATCTATTATGTGCATCAAAGTTTATACCAAATCTTTCAATTTAGACTATCTGGGTCCTACCTATACAGTGCTCTACTCATAAAATGACAATGTCCCAAAACGCTTTGTTACTCGTACATTAAAAATAGTTCAGAAAAAAAAGAAAAAGAAGAAAAAGAAAAAGAAAAGGTTCAATTTCTGATCATGAATGTCACCTTAATGATGGCCTCTACAGTGGAAAGGCTATTAGCTATGCATCATCTTCCATTACATACATGAAATACATGATCACTTAGGTACTCTATATTTTAATACAAATCTTCCATCATAAACAAAAAATTAAGCACCTACTGCATATAGGACATACCACTACCATAGCCTTACATGTTTGTCTTTCTACCAAAAAACTAGCACACCTCAAAAATATACTGACAAGGGCTGGCCCGTGGCTCACTTGGGAGAGTGTGGTGCTGATAACACCAAGGCCACAGGTTCAGATCCCTATATAGGGATGGCCGGTTAGCTCATTGGGAGAGCATGATGCTGACAACACTAAGTCAAGGATTAAGATCCCCTTACTGGTCATCTTTAAAAAAAAAAAATTATATATATATATATATATATATATATACTGACGACATTGTTGGAAAAAAAGAAGGCAACCTTACTGGAGAATAGACTTAATTGACTTGTTCTAGGGCTCACAGTGACTGAGTGGCTGAGTCAAAGGCCTAGAAACTAGGTCTCCTGGTTCCCAAGGCAGGATGCATAGTAGAAATAACCATGGATCTTAGAAACAAACTTGAGTTTAAATTCCAGCTCCACTTCTTACTAGTTGTATGTGTGAACTTGGGACAGTCATATTACATTCTGACCCTCAGTGTGCTCACCTGTAAAACAGAGATGCCAACTACCACTTCACAGAATTGTTGGGAAGACTATATATGTACCACCTCGCACAATTAATGGGCACAGAGTAAGCATCCCAACAATACTCGTTCTCTTTCTTCGTCTTAAATTATTTAAGATTAAGAAAACACCTAATATCGGGTCTCCATACCAGCCAGCCACCGAAAGGAAAAATAAATACATAAAGAAAACACCTAATAATCAAGGAAGACTAATTAACAGTCTGTACTGTTAATCGCTAGTTGACAACGCACGTGTACTTCAAAAAGTTTCTGAAAAGATTCATATTACCTTTCAATTCTATTTTTCCACGAACTTTTTGAAGTACCCACATATTTGTTGCTTTGTTCATACTCCAACCCATTCCCTTCCCATCCCACTATTTCCAGTTTTTCAAACTTTGTTACTATGTTTAGAAAAGTGACTTAAATTTAGAAACCTGGAAAATTCTTCTGAGTAAATTGAGCAAAACCTTAATCTGCCCCAAGGGGAATTCTGAGCAAAACAATTATTTCTGACAAGGGAGGAATATTCTATAGGGGTTATTCAATTCAACCACACCAATGTCACCAAAGCTGCACACAAAGTGACAGAAAGCAATCTAGAACACACTGTACAGATTCTCCGAAAATCCAAACCCCTCCCTCCCTAATCTGAGGTGGTAGAATTATACGAGGTGCTCTGAATTCTCCCGGCTCTGACACTACTAGTCTAGCTCCATAGGCCAGAACTGCAGCAGTTTGTAAAAGAAATACGCTGAACAAACTCCACCCTTCAAAATATCCCCAAAAGGCAGGGAGGTCCAGAGTGTTTTCTCCGTAGTCCACAGATAAGGCAGCCGGAGCTCAGAAGCACAATCCTTCCCCCAAGGTCATTGAAGTCAATGAAAGTGCGGCGGAGAATCTGCAAGCAGTCTCTGGCCTCCTGGAGATCACACTGCAGGGTTTAGGGGTGCCTCCTCTCTCCCCTCTCCCACCCTTAAGTGTGAGCACTGGCCTCGGCATTTCCGAAACAAGCCACAACAAGCTCGGCAGAGTTAGGAAAGGGGCTGACGCGATGAAGAAACAGATGCTCCAAAGCAAGATGGTCTTTCTCGGCTAGCAGAGCCTTCTCCAAGGCTATTAACAAAAACCGCAGGCACCTCAGAGAGCTCTACACCGGCCTCCGAAGCCCCAGCCCGGCCGCTCCGGGACGCCGCTTCCCTGCAGGCAGCCTCGGCAGCCAGAGGCCACCGGCCCCAGAAACCGCACTTCATTCCTGCGCTTCGGGAAGCCATGGCTCCTTCCCCGCCCGGGCCGCGGGGCGGGGGCTGCGCAGAGGCGGGCCGCGCGCTGCGGAAAGTTCACCGCGGCGGGCGGGCC
>NW_007726161.1:540118-543282 GCF_000696425.1 Galeopterus variegatus
GAGTATCAATGGTTTTAAAAGTCAGAGGATCTGGGGCCGGCCCGGTGGTGCACTCGGTAGAGTGCGGTGCTTGGGAGTGTAGCGGCGCTCCCGCCGAGGGTTTAGATCCCATATAGAGACCAGTCCGCTCACTCGGAGGATCTGGCCCACGCTCCCACCGGCCGAGGGCTCCGGCGCTCAGGTCCCAGCGGCCGGCGCCTGCTCGGGCTCCCAGGGACTGACAATGAGGGGCGTGGTCAGGTGGTGACGTTAGCGTTCTGAGGGCGGGGCTTGTGTGCAGGGGCGGAGCTGGTCTGTCAGCCCCGCCCCCTCCGTACTTTTCCCCCTTCCCAAGAATACTTTGACTCTGCCAAGTTTTTATTGCCTCTCTAGCTAGCTAGGTGCCCACGGCCTGTGCTAGGCGCCGTGGAAAATCGAAATGGAAGACAAGACTCCCTGCTTTCTAGAGTGGCACTTCCAGGGGGCTGTGAGGATTAAATGAGATAATCCATGGAAAGGTGCTTAGCCCAGGACCTGGTATGGAATAATCACTCAACAAATACTATTTTTATTACTCAGCAAATGTGGAAAAGGAACCCAGCTTGGACTCAGAAGGCACGGGTCCCAGTCCCCTATTCTCTACTATTAATTCATTGTGTGTTCTTAAACGAGTCCTTTCCAATCTATATTCCTCACTTTTATATTTTTATAATGGGAAGAGGGGATGGCCAGATGATCTCAAAAGTCCCTACAATTATTCTATGACACACTTCATTGTGGGCCTACTATGTGCAAGGTACTCAAGACCCAGAGAAGAGAGGAGGAGGGCTTCGAAGGGAACCCAAGACCTACACCCAGAATAGTACAGGACACAGCCTGAGCCGCACTCTCCCCGCGGATACTCTCCCACGCACTGGCACACAGAGGCATTCACAAGCCAGGACACAGATGCGCTGAGGGCTGCTTCCTCTGACTGCAGCAGTATGGTTCGTCTCTTGAGATATCTCTTGTGTAAGCTCTTTATTGCCTATGGAATAAAGGCCAAAGTCCTGGCCTGGTATGATCACTTCCTACCTTTACACACACCACACACACACACACACACACACACACACACACACGCACGCACACAGTAAAGTTTATCCAAACTTCTTTTAGCACACCCACTGCTTTCCCACATCCGCCCCTTGCTCATGCTCTTCCCTTGCTGTTTCATCTTAACAGGACAAGCCCTCCTGGTTTCCCCCAGCCAGAAGCCAACCTTCCCTGCCCTGAATACCCAGTGACACTGTGTTAACTCTCATGTGGGCATAGACATATTACAACTTGTATCAAATGGACCTCCTCTTTGTTTCTTAGCACTTCTTGGAGGTCAGAGCCCACATGTTTGTGGAACTCAAGTTCTGATGCCAGAAAACCCTGGGATCATATACCTATATTGTGGCTCATACTAGTTCTCTTTCAGCCTCAGTCTCCTCATCTGTAAAATAAGGATAATAGTATGGTTCTTGACAGTGTTTGTTTTAAAAGTACATTAGATACTGTGTGGAAAGCACCAAGCACAGTGTTCCACAAATGATATAGTTGTCATTATTATTTTCAATATTGTTACTATCATCGATATTATTTCTACCTCCTAATATCACACAGCACCTCTGTCATAATACACCCATTCGTTTCATAGTGGAAGATTTTAAAATCCTGAGAAAGGAAGAGGCTTGCTGAAAGTAGCCCTGCAAAGCAATGCCATTGAAACAGGAGGCAGCACTCCAGTCTCCAGACCCTAGGTGGATACTGCAGACTCTCATCTGATGCCCCAGGGCATCTCTGTCACTCAGCACCCCTCCAAGTTGGGGACAGCTATGAGTTCTCTCTGCAAGTTCTTTGCAGCAGAGCTGACCCACTTCTGCCTTACATTTTCTCTTCTCACGTTCCTTACAGAGAGATGGATCTGTGTTAAACTGCCCTTGGCATCTCCACAGTCCTCTAGGAAAGCTGCAGCAAGACACTGGGCGTTTCCAGAGCACTGGCCTGTGGGAAGAGGGGAAGGGCTTTGGGGTTCTGATTAATTTCCTGCTCTGCCGACAGGCAAATGGCTGTCCTGAAATGCCTGAGCTGGTCCTCAAGAGCCCCTGACAAATTGTGGCTTATTTTTGGAATAGGAGATTCAAAAACACCACTTTCCATGAAAAGTAAGCATGGCCACAAGATTGCTGCAGGCAAAGAAAGGGCCTTTACTGATTTGCTCCTATGTGCTGACGCTGATTCAAAACAGTGTAAACGCTTGGAAGAGAGAACCCAGGACATACAGTGAAGGTTCTAAATATGGAACTTTCTCCCTGGGACCCAGGACCCCAGCAACCATTATTCATTCATTCACAGCAAAAGCCTTGGCACAGAACAGATCAGAATCCAAATCCTAGCTCTACCACTTGCCAGTTATGTAATCTTGGGCTTTCAAGTTTCTACACCTCAGTTTCTCATCTGCAAAATGGGAATAATAATCGTGCCTATCTCACACAGTGGCTATGAAATATGATAGTAATAACTATAACATGTGAGAAATAACTTGTGAAAGAGCTTAGTTCAGAGCTTGGCACCTAGTTTATGCCAGAATATGGTGGTTGCTGTTACTATTTCAACATGTCCTTCCAGTAAGGCCTCCCATATACTGGCATCTGGACTAGAAGTATGGCTAAATAAGAGTCCTGCCCTCAAAAATTTCTGTTAGTAAAAGGAATGGGATAGATTAGAATGAATAGGCAAGAAAAGGTGTCTAGTGGATATTAAATGAAAAGAGTAAGAGTAAATTGCAGAATTCTCACCTTCTCCACCCACCCCAGCCTTTGGCTGCACTTGAACTTTCAATGCTACAAGCCAAAGGCGAGACTCTTAACAGAACTCCTAGGAACTATGGCAAGGCCAGTACACAAGACTTATCAGCAGGAAGGTTTTTTTTTTTTCTTTTTTCTCCCTGTCTTTATTAGGGTTTTCCAGAGTAACAGAACCAAAAAGATATATACATATATATATATATAATGTCTTTATTTATCTTGGGATTTCTTTATTTATTGTGGGATTTTCTCACATGATTATGGAGGCAGAGAAGTCCCATGATAGGCTTCCTCAAGCTGGAGAATGAGGAAAGCCAGTGGTTCTAGGCGTGGGGGGGGGGGGGGGGGGGG
>NW_007726161.1:544152-545633 GCF_000696425.1 Galeopterus variegatus
GGCGGGAGCGCTGCCACACTCCCAAGTGGCGCACTGTAGCAGTGCGCCACCGGGCCGGCCCAAGTTTGTACTTTCATTTTTACTCATTATATCTCTCTGCAATTTAAATTTTTTACAAGGAGCAGGTATTACTTTGTCATCAGAAAAAAAAGGCAATAAAGACATGTATAAAAAGAAAGCTAATCAAGCTGAGGTTGGTTCACTAGTGTTGGTTTGCAGGCAATAAATTATAACTCATATGGTTGAGGCCAGTGCAAAGTCTCACAGGAATCACAGAAAGTAAGAATGAGAAGGGATAAAATCACCCTCAATTTTTCTACCATCCCCAAAAATGGCATGATTCGAAGTCCCCTTACATTTCAGGGCAGCCATCACTCCATACATTTCATTCATTCATTCATTTCACAAATATTTATGGATCCTTTACTATCAACCAAGAATCGTGCTGGGTACCTTACATACACTCTCTCATATAGGTTATAGGGGGTTATTATTGCTGTCTTGCAGATTAGGAAAACAAGGCTTAGAGAGGTAAAGTAATTTGCCCAAAGTCACACATCTAGTGGAATCTAAATGAAGAACCACACAACATCAAAACCCAAGTCCTGGAGGAGGCAGGCTGTATTCCAAAGCAAATGAGCTGTGTACTCAAGCAACCATTATTGGCCGGGTGGCCTTGGGCAAGTCACTGAACTCTTCTCAGCAGCAGTTTCCCCATCTCTACAGGATAAGGGTATAACCAGATATTTTATGCAAGTTAAGTGCTTCGTAAGTTGTTACACATAATACAAAGGAAAGCCACAATATCAGCTCTTCAGGGACTGAGTCTTACACATCTTTGGATCTTTTGGTGTTTTCCCCATTAGTGGTTATCCCCCGTTAGCACATTTAAGACAGACTTCCTTGCACAGACTCATCCTACTTCCCCCACTAGCCCGGGTCCTCCTCGAGGACAGGAATGATTCTTATTCATTTTTGATCCTTCCTGCCTCTAGTGCAGTGTCTGACATACATCCCCTCCATTCTTCCATTCTTTTATTTATTTCATAACAAATGGCTGAGCACCTAACATGTGCCAGGCATTACACAGAATATAATACAGCAAAAGTCCCTGCCTTCCTGGACCTTGGGACTGGTGGGGTTGAGAGACAAGTCAACATTAAACACAATTACTTTATAGCAATTGCATTAGATACCACAAAGGATCAGGCCAGGTGCTATGAGGGACTGGGGGATGCAGAATGGGGACCTAACTGAATCCAGGAGACAGGGAAGGCTTCCTAGAGGAATTGGCCTGGAGGCTCAGAGAGGTTAAGGAGTCTGCTCAAGGTCACACAGCTGGTAAGTGAGAAAGCTGACCCTTTTTTTTTTTTTTGTGGCTGGCTGATATGGGAATCTGAACCTGTGACCTTGGTGTTATAAGGCTGTACTTTTAGCTAACTGAGCTAACTGGCCAGCCACAAAAAGCTGACATTTTAACC
>NW_007726161.1:546627-548233 GCF_000696425.1 Galeopterus variegatus
AAGTCCCTACAGAGTAACAGCAGGGCCCTGCAGAGACATTCTCCAGATGCTATAGACTGTAGAGCAACTTCATGCCCTCATAAAGCAGGAGTTCTCATAGAGGACTTGAACAGCTATGCTTTTTAACCCTTTTTGAGTCACTGACACCTTCGAAGCTCTGAAGAAGAATGCAACACACACATCATGCTACACACAATGCCAAGGGGTTCACAGACCTGGGGAAGGCCATCAGATTCAGAACTCCTGATCCTGAGGTTCCACAGACCTGAACCCCCCACCCCCACCCTGAACCCCTCAAGAACCTGCAACAGAACCACAGACTCAAGGCACAAACTTTAGAATCGAACAGACCTCGAGTCATATCCCGGCCCTGCAGTTTACTAGCCATGACCTTGGACCACTCACCTAGGAGCCCTGGGCCTCGCGGTCTCCCCTCCCTAAGGAGAGGGCTGGACACCCCCGCTCCCCAGCGCAGCCTCGGCGGCGTGGGCTCGTGCCGGGTGGGGCTCNCCGGTCTTTCCCAGCCACCGGGCAGGGCGTTCCCGCCAGCCGGCTTCCTGCAGTCGAGGGCCGGGGAGGGGGGAAGGCGCTGAGGGGCCGCTGGGCCTGGCAGGCCTGGTTCCTGGCTTTCTCTCGGCGTTTCCTGAGCAGGACCGGCCGGGGGATGGGACCCAGCGCCAACCTCCTTCCCCCGGAGCGCAGCCAGGAAATCGCGTCCTCGTTAACTCAGGTTCCTCCTCTGGGCCATAATCTGGCCATCCTTACAACTGGGTTATGATGCGACCCACTTAACCCGTGAGGAAGCTGAGAGACGAAATGGCAGGCTCCAGACCCTGCAACACAGCAAGAGTCCAACCCTGTGATGGAACTGCATGACCTCCCATCCTATGGATGAGAAAACTGAGGCTTTCAAAAATGAAGGGACTTATCCAAGGTCATCACACTAATTCACTAATTTACATGTAGTAATTTACCACTAATACAATAATGTGCTTACTACACACCAGGCACTGTGCTACAAACTCTCTAAGTATATTTTGTTATCGAATCCTCATAATCTGTGCAAGTAACTAAGGGCCCTATTTTATAAATGAGGAAACTGAGAACCAGAGATGCCAAGTAGCTTCTCCATGTCACACAGCTATGAAGCAAGGGAGCTGAGGAATTGAACTCCAGTCTCCTGTTTCCAGAGCTCAGACCATTCCACTATCCTGCTTTCTCGTTACAGTTGAGTAACCAGAATTTGTTTCTGGGTCCCCAAAGCCCTACCCAGAACTTGGCACAAGGTAGGTGCTCAGGGATGACGATGGAACCTAGCACGGAAGCTCAAATTTAGGACTGGTAGGAGGCATCTAGCTTGACTCCCTCTAGAACCTCCACTTAAGTGAAAATTCAGCCTCTGCTTGAATATTCCCTATAGTGATGAACTCTCTCTGTCCCATAAGATCCCATTCCCTTGCTGAACAAATATCTTTGGTTTAAAATGTAAGTGCTCATTTTTGACAATGGTTCCTTGTAAATGAGACAAAACCATTTCCCTCCTGATGGCCACAATACATATTGCATGGTATTCTCAGCCATTGTATAAGGGTAGATGGTGCAATAA
>NW_007726161.1:549510-554390 GCF_000696425.1 Galeopterus variegatus
AAGTTTTCTAAGGACAGTAACTAGGATAGAACGAAATCCATGGTGCTGAGTTTCCTGGCAGTCAAAGCAAAGAGGGAAACAGGATGAATTACAAATTGTATGGGAAGTAGTAAACATGTGATTAAGTGCACAGACCCTGGAGCCAGACTGCATTGCTTTGAAACCCAATTCTACCACTTACTAGTCACATCACTGAAAAACAGTGATGATATAACAATAAAACCTCATTCTTAGGGTCACTGGGAGGATTAAATGAGTTAAGGCATATGGCCACTGATTTTGGAGGGACAGAATTTTCCCTGCACTAAATGCTCATGGAATGTATTATTCAAAGGACCAAACTAATACAATGGATGGTGCCTCAATCTGAGTTTTATAATAACTGCTAGGCACTGTATCACATGGTTGTTTCTCTTACTGCCTTTTGGCCCAGACAAACCTTGGCATCCTACTCACTGGGTAATTCTGGGCAGGGTGCTGCAGTAACCTAGGTCCCTAGGTGCCTTTCTGCTGACCTGTCCACAGGCCAGGTAAGTGTACTGGTGAGAAAGAAAGGGGTTGGCGTCAGACAGACTCAGGTACTCATGTTAACCTCTTTGAGCCTCAGTTTCTTCATCGATATAGTGGGGACAATAACAAATAGTGCCTACCTAAGAGGGTTACCATAAAGATTACATGAAAGAATGTATATAAAACATTTATCAGATTACCTATATGAAAGACAAATGTGCATTTATGAGGCATTTTCTTCAGAGTATCAAATTGCATTTTATCTCTAAACCTATGTTTCAGTGTTTTAACCTTTCTAAAAAACATTATGATTCTTTTTTTTTTTTAAAGATGACCGGTAAGGGGATCTCAACCCTTGACTTGGTGTTGTCAGCACCACGCTCAGCCAGTGAGCGAACCGGCCATCCCTATATAGGATCCAAACCCACGGCCTTGGTGTTATCAGCACCGCACTCTCCCGAGTGACCCATGCGCCAGCCCAAACATTATTATTATTATTTTTTTTTTTGTCCTTTTTGAGACCGGCCGCACCGCGGTCAGCCAGTGAGTGCTGTGAGCGCACCGGTTATCCCTATATAGGATCCGAACCCGTGGCAGAAGCGCTGCTGCGCTCCCAGCGCCGCACCCTCCTGAGTGCGCCACGGGCTCGGCCCCAGCCCAAACATTATGATTCTAACTCATGATGAATAGCATGTATATTTAAATTTCTTTGATAAAATTTTGACTGCATAAAAAAATATATATCAGAATAACTGGTATTATAGGATGACTTCCATACACAAGCACCCACAAAATAAGGAAGAAACCAACAAAATAAAACGGAGAATCTCACCTGGAACCCCTGGAAGAAGTAGAATCATTTTCAATATTTCGAGAAGTAGAAGAACAACAAAAAAAGAAGTGGAACAGAAATGTACATTTCCCCCAGAACATGGCTCTGGGCTGATCAAAGCATCATTTCTTTGCTTCTGGCTGGAATTCTCTCAGCCTATTTCATTCTGGTGTCAGCGCAGTCTGGCCTGTTTTGGGAGCCACTCTGGCTTGGAGAGGTGTTGCAGGGCCAGAAAGGCCACCCACCATAGCAGCAGACTGTCTTTGAGGAGGGTTGAGAACCTGGAGTTCACCTTTCTTAGGTGCTTCCTAGGCACACAGTTCTGCCCCAAGCTTTACAAACATTCGCTTGTCCAGCCCCCACAACAGCCTCAGGAGGTGAGCCCTATTCATAATCACATTTTACAGATGAGGAAACTGAGGCTCAGAAAGGCAAAGTGACCTTGGCACAGTCTCACAGCCAAGAAGTGGCAGAGCTGGGACCTGAAAGAGATGTGTCGGGCACCATTATGTATGTGTTCCTAACCATTGGACAACACTGCCTCTGCACTACAACCTGACCCAGGATCTTCTTTCTCTCATTAGCCAACCTCTTTCTTCCTAGGCTGTCTGTTTACATCAAGGCTCTTCTAGGACACACCTGCTGCTGGGACCACCAACTTTTCCTCCCTGGCCCCAGGAAAGCCCCTTACCCCGTGAGAATTGTCTCATGGGCAAGACAGAGAAGTTTCTCTGGGATGCCTACAGCTGATGAGAAGCTCTGGGTGGAAGGAAAATCAGGCACCATTGCCATCAGCCCAGTTCAGCCTGCACCTCTGATTTGCTCAGCCTGTTGGTTGGCCTCTCTGCCTCCAGACTCTCCCACCTGCATTCCTCCCTTCACACACAGCCTGAGTGATCACTCTCAACACTGACCTAACCATGTCATTCCTCTGCTGAATCATCTTCAATAGCTCCCAGGTGCTCCCAGAATAAAGTTCAAAGGTGATAGCTTGGTTTAATCCCCAATGCCCAGCCTACTTCTCCAACCCTCTCTTTTCCTCTCAGGCACCCTTGGCCCCCAGTGCCCGAAACCGTTCAAACTTTCCAGCCTCAGAGCCTTTGCACATGCTGTGTAGTGTGAGATGAAGGAAAGTGTGAATGACCTGCCAGTCCTATCCTGGGTTGTGAGTCTGTCAGATTCTATTAGCCTCACCTTCTCCTGGTAGCAACAAAGACTTCCTGCCATCCAGCGGAAACTTCTCTGCTGGGCTGGAGTTGCCCACCATCCGTCTAGAAATGGGACCAGTCAGGAAGAGAACACCAGCAACTCCAGCTCTGTGTAGAGACCTGGGAAATGAGGACCTTATCTTGCACCCAACTCTATGTGTCAGAGGCTACCTTATGAGCTAGGTCAGAGAGGTTCCCAGCAGCAAGGGGAGCTAGATTTCCTGCCAGGTCTGTGTGATGCCTGTGTCAAAGCTTTTAATCACTGCCCCATGCCACTTTCTTGGTTGAGGCAGAATTCACCTCTGTATATGTGTATAATGTATAAAGTTGCTCAAGTGCTGTCCCAGATTGGGCACAGGTTTCCCGTCTCACCATTCTCACTTGCTGCGGAAAATTGCCCTGGAGGAGGAAGGTGCCCACTCACGTTTGATTTCTGCACCTTTCTCTAGTGCCCCTCCGCCACCTGGTGGCCACCTCTGGAATAGACCAGATTTCTCACAACAGTTCTGAGGTGGCCTTGGGGCTCAACAGTGCTTAAGTTTCTGAGAAAGGCAAAAGTGGATTCTGTCCCACCATGGAATCTTGAGTCTGTCACTGCCCCTTTCTGGGTCCAGGTTTCCTGTCTGTGAAAAGGGCAGGAGGGGATTGGGCCCTACCAACGCTGACATTCTAGGATCTATGTCTACAGTGACTCTGCTTCCACCCTTAGCTCAGTGAGCAGAATGTAAGCCCCAGAAAAGCAGGGAAACTGCCGGCTTATTCACTCTCTACCCCAAGTGCATGGGGCAGTGCTTTGTGAACAGAAGATGCTTTACTGGATTTGGGGCTGTATTAATAAAAGCACTGTATGAGCAAAGAAGGAGGTGTTAGTCCTTCTGCCCATGTCTGGAGTACTGTGTTCCATTTTGAGATTAGAACTTCGAATGGGACACAGAGAAAGTGTGACTTATCCATGGGAGGAAAAACAAGATGATGGCTGAAGGGGAATAGTTGAAGGAGCCAGAATATTAACTCTGATATTAAAAAAAAAAAACAAAAAACCCTCGAAGGATACAGGTATCCACCTTCAAACATATGAAGAGGGCATCTGGGGAAGAGGGCTTGGAGTACTAGGAACCAGGAGCTGCCACTTCATTTTTCATCCCCCCAAATCAAGGGAAGCTTTCAATCTGAGCTAGATAAAGAACAGACCTGAGTTTGGTCTCAGTCTGCTCCTATTTAGCTTTGTAAACTTGGCAAGTTCCTTTGCCACTTTAAGCCTCAGTTTTCTCATGTATAAAATGGTTATAACACGGAGCATGAAGGACTGTTGTGAGGATGGAATGATATAAAGCAATTGTAAAAAGCCTAGTGTGAATCCTAGTGTCTGGCTGGTGCTGGGATAGTGTAGCTATGGTTAGGAAAAACAGAAAGGTGGTGAGCACCTTGTCACTGAATGTGTGAACAGAGGCTCAAGGGTATTTGGTGCGAATGACAAGGAGTCAAGCAACTGGCATGAGTGTGGCTAAGGGAGGCTGGTAAGCTAGCAGTGCTGGCTCTTAGCTCTCATTGCCCAGATATGAATCCTGGCTTTACTATTTAGTTGCGGGAATACCTTGAGCAAATTACTTAACCATTCTGAGCCCCAGTCAACTCATCTGCAAAATGGGGATAATACTAGTTCCCACTTCACCAAGTTGTTGGGAGATCAAGGAGGTAAAGCAATCACAATGCATGAGCTGCTGCTGTGATATTAGTGACCTGACTGGGGTTGTCCTGGGTGACCTCAAAGTTCCCCTGCCACCTGATATCCTCCTGGTCTGGAATCCCTGCAGGGAGCCGTGTTGAAGCAGGTAAATGCACTATCCTAGGACTTCTGGTCCGTGCCAGCGACAGTGTAAGCAGGCCACTGCCTCCTCCCTTCCCCCAACCCACCCCTTCCAGTGACAGGAAGGTGGTTGAACAGTACCTGAGGGAGCCAAGGGGGCAGGACACAGAATGGGGCACAGGACAAGCATGGTGGAGGACAGGCTGTCTGGCTTTCTAATCCGTTTCATGCACTTTTGTCCCCCAATAAACTGTGATCTCCATGAGGGATCCAGCTGCCGTATGGAGAACAGAAATTAGCCAATAGCATAGGGAGGATCAGAGGTTGCCAACTGGTGGCCCAGGGGCCAAACCTGGCTCACAGGCGTCAAACCTGGCTCACAGGCTTGTTTTGTGCTCTGCATAGTTTCAGTGTTGTGTTTTGTTTTGTTTTTTGGTTTTTTGGGTTTTTTTTTGTCTTTTTTCATGACCGGCAATGGATCGCAACCCTCAGTGTCGCGCCCGTACCGGACTGGGACCGGCAA